>NC_081837.1:43210620-43513651 GCF_030867095.1 Alligator mississippiensis | reverse complement strand
CCTCCCCTCCCCGAGCAGTTGGGCTTGTACAACCTGTGTTGATTGCGTCTTTGGATCTCTACTCTAATAAAACTCCAATCTGAAGCTGTTCCAAGTCCAGGAGTTGACTCTGTGTGAGCCCACATATCTGAAGTAGGGCCTTGACACTTGAACAGGCAAGCAAGACTGGAAAAGGAGGTAGAAAATAGAATACCCCCTCCCAACCACAGTACAGATAATAGTGGACAGAGCACAGGGATTTGGATGCAATCCTGACCGCACTGAAATTAATAGTTCTGCTGTTGTCTTCAGGAGGGCCAGATTTCACCCTCTGCGTAGGGCTTGCACCACATTTCTAAGGCTCGGTGACCCTGTCTGGTTAGAATTGTGATTATAATGAGCTAAGTGTATGCGTGTTCGCAAACCATTTGCAGTCCCCAGGTGGTTGGTACAGCAAAAGTGCTACTTCTTCTTATTAATTAAGTTGCTTCTGAAAAACCAACAGATTTTTCAAACCTCTATCATGGCTATTAAGAACAAATTAATTAATTGCACTTAATTTGGGAGTATTCTCTACTGACTTGACTGACTAAAACAAGCTACAATGACCGCTTCAGCAGGAAATGAGGTTGTTTTTGTGGTTAAGGCTCTGCACTGAGATGGAGAAGATCAGGTTTCCCATTTTTGGCTCTCTCCTAGACTCTTAGGCTGACCTTTAGCAAGCATTTCAAAGGCATTGTGGAGGACGAGCAATGCAAGCAAGTGCATAGCCCCTGATCCTCAAAGGTAGTTAGGCACCAAATGCCTATGAGAGATTGTCGCTCTAGTTGCGTTCTAAATAATAATTAATATGCAATGAAGAGTTTTCTTGTTACATTTCCTTCTTATTCAATCTTTGCACAGTTGTCCTGGAGCAGTCACTAAAATCCTTTGCCTAGGCTATCTAGATAGTGAGATCCTTGGGGCAGGGACTGTGTGTACAGTGCCTGGCCCAGCAGGGTGCCATCCGTGGTCAGTTTTCTGGCCCTACGGTAAGATGAAGGTTAATAACAAACACCTGGGAACGGTCTTTCCCCTGCCATCCCCAGAGGAATGTCACCTGCTGATCAGAAAGAATAAAATCCCCATGTTCAAGGAAAAGGCAATGTGTACTTATCCAGGGAGCAGCTGACACACAAGAAGGCATTGTTTCTAGCAGGAGGTTCTGGTGAGAAGAACATCAAAGATCCTAATGACTCGACAGGAGTGACACTAGGGTAAGACTAATAATAACAAGCAGATGAAGGAGAGCTCATCCTCGGTAGAGTAGCTTTCACAGCTTGCCAGAATAGCAAAGACATATCTGATCTCCGGCAACGAGGTAGAACCACAGTTGCTAGTGCACGCAAAGGGAGATGAATTATTAACACAAGACACTGGATCATCACCTGAAATCTTGGAGTTAAACATGCGATCCTTGTTAATAAGCTTTTTACTGACTACTTGGGATGTGCAGGCTGGTTTCTGAGAAAGCAGAGAGAAAGGGTGGCATACGGAGGAGCTGGGGGTGGAATATTACCCATACAAAATGTACAAGCCTCTGGTTTCCAGTTGCAGCTGGCATACATTATCCACATTAGCTGAACATACATCTAATTCAAGCGAAGGACAAACGTTGAGGCATCAAGGATTTGATTGTTCTCCTCGGCTGGAGGAGGGGCGTTAGACCATATTGTTTTTGACACTGCGTCTCAATTAGGTCTTAAAAATAAAATTGGTAGTACATGCTTTGTGAAATTGGAGAAGCGGTGGCACGTTCCTGGGAGAATTGAGCTGCTTGGTTTAGGCCTGAGCGTGATGTTTCTCCACAAGGGAGCCACCAGTCACAATAATTACATTGCTGTCTTCTCATAATATGATTTATTTAGATGTTGCCTTATGAATTAATTCTCTCTAATTGCTGTTCGTCTCACTGTAAATCAAGGTTTCCTGCTTTCTGGAGAGCAGCGAACATGATCCTACACTGAGGTAATTAGTCCAATTAGAAAGGAAGGCAGATGTGGAAAACCAATTACTTTCAGGAATATGTCGGCTCCTATGTTTTCCAAGCGCTATTCAATTGAAATTTAATAGCGACTTAATAAAACATTGTTTTATTCATAAACTCAGCCCAACATTCAGACTCCCTTTGGGTTATTTATTTTTTCTGAGGAGCCAGCTCCAATGAATTTTATGACTGGTGAGTCTGGATCGGATTTTCCTCTGGTTTACAGAAGGGTGCAAATCAGAATTAAGCCCACTGATGCTTATGGCGCTACATGGGTAGAAAAATGCGGCAGAGAAAAGCAGCAGCAGGCCCTTCCTGTACAGTGACATTAAGTTATTCACCCTGCAGTGAGAACGAAATGAATTTCAGCCCCTGGAATTAGTACATTTGTCAAGGAAATACCCAGCAGAGGTGTGAATGGATTGTCATCCCTAGGCCCGCTTCTCTTGCGGCGAATTGCACCTAAAGCCTTGCCGGAGGCTGTACCCACATCAAACAGACCGAATCACAGTAAATACACAGACACCTGTCCAGATCTGTAAACATTTCCCGAAGCCTCGTGTCGGCAATCCTCGCCGCCTCCATTCATCTGTGACCCACATACAGACCCATCAGCAGCCAGACAAATATCAAGTACCCAGGATGTTAACAGGGGACTGGTCGATTATTCATAAAGGATATACAAAAAACTAAAAGCAATCATTATTCTGGACATGTGAAATTCTCCGTTTTGCAAGCAAATCGGTGCTAGCTGGACATTTTTTGAGACAGTCTGAGGGAGGGAAAATACTTTTGGAAGAAAGGTTCAAGACCATGGTTAAATGAAACTATTCCAGCTTTACCATCTGAGGCAGAGTTTCATTTAGGAACTTAAACTATCCAGGCTAAAAAAAAAAGACAGGGGAAAGATGGTCAAAATGAAAGCAAGCACTTCACAGTTCTGGGAATTCATATTTTGATAACCCTTAACCAACGTTTGTGTTAGATTTTTTTGATTGAAAGTGTTCGTGTTTTTTACTTTTCCCCTAGATACAGGACAGACGAATGCTAGAGATCAGGGAAACCCTTGTGCAGGGGGAGGAAGCCCATTGCTCACCCATCTCTAATGATGACTGATAGGCAAGGTGCCTTGAGGGGCAGTTTGTTGTTTTGTCTAATCAGCCTTGATCCATGGCCGGGTGTTCAAGTGGAGATGCCACGCAGCCAACCCGCCTACTGGGCTGTGAATGTGTACCAATGTAATGTGAAAGGTGTGAAGCTGGAAATATTTATAGGCCTATATGGGGAACGTCCTTGTCAGATCCTTTTTATTTTACCCGGGATGATGATGTTGAAGAGGACGTCTTGCCTTTCATGGTAAAACATGTGGCCGTTAGCCTGTCCCATTAACTGGAAATCACCATTCACGACTGCCCTGCACCTGCTAGACACCATGGTGGACTTGTGATTGATGCCACTCATTATGATGGCCCAGCATAGCGTCAGTGACTTGCTTCATTTGTCAGCAAGGCCATTAGGCAGTTGCTTCACCTGAGAAAGCAAGATTTAGCAAAAAGCTGAAAAGTGAATATTGGGCCAAATTCCACTCCTGGTTTTACACCAGTGTAAATCCTGAATAGCTCTACTGACTTTGGCCATGTGACCTTCTGAACTACACTGGGCAGTTAGGAGAACTAGCCCATTCGTACTTCGACATCCCAGTTGCTAGATGCATGTAGC
Source organism: Alligator mississippiensis (assembly GCF_030867095.1). Lineage (NCBI taxonomy): Eukaryota > Metazoa > Chordata > Crocodylia > Alligatoridae > Alligator > Alligator mississippiensis. Next base: position 43,509,927 of record NC_081837.1, on the reverse strand, counting down.
AAAGCTCCAGAGGAAGAGCACATTCATACCCTTTAGAATAGGGTTTTCTTGGGGCTGCCATGGAGAACACAGGTAGGAGGACTGTGGAGCTACCTTAATGTCAGTGCTCGAGTACCTGCTACTTTTGCACCTAAGGATTTGTGTGTGTATGAGCGCACTCAGAAGCACGTGTGTTTGAATTGCACTAATCTTCGTACATCCCTAGGGTGCAAGAGAGGTTGGTTTCACAACAGCCAGCTCAAGAGAAAGGGTTTTCCACCCACTGAAGTCAACGGATAAGACTCCACTGATTGCAATGATGTAGTATAGAGCCCTCGGTTTTGCAAAAGGTATGGTGGAGTCAGAGAATAGAATTAACTCGGGGAAAGATAGGAAGGTTGGGATGAATCCTTCAAGGAAGGGACAGAATTGATGCATACCCTATTCTGTACTAAGTTACCTGGAGGAAAAACCAAACCCAAGTGCAGTGCTGTTGATAGCCTCTTCAATGGCTGCTTGGTCTAAGGCTATGAGATCTAGAGACTCCATTGACTGACAATAAACTGAATCAGTCAGTTTGGCACTGAGGAAACACAGAAAAGCAGTGGCTGCAATCAGGCAAATAAAGAGTTACACTTGAATCCAATAAAATGATGGTCTGACTCTTCTCCACCCCATGAGGACACTGCAGCTAATAACATTTATGCCAAAGTGATGTTGAAAACAAGCTATGGCTCCGATAGTCCTAAGCCCAGAAATTCAATGCCCTTAGCAAATGAGCAATAAATACTGAGAACTGGCTAGACAGAGTGCTGGACAAGAGCACAGCTTGTGCTCTCCAGGCAGCAGGTTTCCACAAAGATGCTTTGCGTACAAAGTGCCACCATTTTATTGCATGTGTAATTGTGTATCATCCATGTGAACCGCAGGCTAGATTCTCAGCTGGTGGCATCAGTGGATTTACACTGCCTCGGAGAGGAGTATGTATTGGACCTTATTCTGGGCTCTCCTACATGGTTTTTATATTGGCAAATGTCTATTGACATCTGTGTTTCTCCTGACTGACACCAGCCTAAGGGAGACTGGAATTAACAGGACCATTTCTTTATTGCAATGAGATAATTGCAATAGTGGGGCTGATTCTGGTCTCTCTCCCACGGCATTTATGTCTAAACAACCCACTGTGATTTCAGTGAAGTTAAGCCCGAAGTGCCCCCATGAAAGGAAGACCAGAATTAGGCATTCCAGTCTACCCAAAAGTAGTGCACAAAGTTGCTGCCAAGTTACCTCCCTGAGAGCAGAGCAATCAGACTGAAACCAGCGCTCACAATCAGATTTGATCAAGGCAATTTGGAGACAAAGCTTTTATTCTCAGAAACATTTCTAGTAGACAGGCAGCAGCTTGTGTGCTTGCAAGTAATGGTCCTTTCTCTATTTATATCCCCATCATGCCTCTCCAGTTTGGAGATAGGATTTATTTTACAAAGAACGCACTTTGTTTGTTTAGTATACAAAAGTAATCGATAAAACATTAAGTGCAAGAAATGGAGAGAAGCAAATGCTCAGCACTTTTCCCTGTAATTAATTTAACAATGCAGTGCTCGCAATGCTGGTTGTTACAGCGTCTCATGGAGAGAGGCAGAGCCAGAGGAAGAAACAAACCCAAGGCATCTAGCTGTAATTTGAGCACAACAGAGCTGGAATTGCTGTTTTTTTTGTTTTGGTTTTTTTTTAACTCTCCATTAAAATACCTGCAGAGGAGTTTTGCACTGGAAGTTTGCCCATCTATTTTCTCCTATCTACTGCACATGAGACAAGCATCCCTCTAATTGGACCATTAAAAGAGGTGTTGAAATGTTACTAATTGTCAAAGGCAATTAAGTGTAGCAACATGTCACAGGTAAATTAACGAGACTCCAGGTGTCTTGAGCAAATTGCATTTATGTGGATGTAAAACAATTTCTATCTTTTTTTCCCCCTGCAAGTTGCTGGTGGTTCCCCCTCCTTTCTCTTCTTTATGGTATGAAATTATGCACCAGCATTTGGGCTGATTACATTTATGGGACCTCGTTCATTAAGCAGCACATGCTGCATGGGCCGAATGCTAGAGATGCTAAAAAACTACAACTGCCGCTTAAGGCCACGGGGGTGGTGTCTACTCCTGGAGCTTTGAAACTCCGGCTGTAAAAGACTTTGGTCCCTGGTAAGTCTTGGCTGCAACGACGCTGAAGCCTTTTCTCATCTTGCTCCAGCCTGCCATTTGCATGGGAGATACAGGAGCTGGTAGACAGGACGGTTTTCATATTAGCGACCTTGGCTGTATTTCTCTAGCAGTGCCAAGTGGCACTGGGGAAAATCAATGCAGCAGATGAATTGTATCCCATTTTCAAAGGAGACAATGGGCACATCCTCCAAATCCCGGCTTTAGTCACCCACTCACTTGTGCACACAAGGCAGTTGACTTCTTTCCCAGCTCCCCAGTTGTGAATGCAATGGTGGGGTTTTGCACACAAACTGTTTGTGACACGATGGAGAGGCCTGGCTCATGGCAGCAGCATTGAATCAAGGTGATTCCGATTCATCCGAACCAGTCCAGCCATGCCAGAAGGGAACTTCAGCCTTTTGTAACAATCTATGTTGTGGAAAGAGGAACTGAATTGTGACTGCAGGGATTTCATTTTTGCTGATTATTACCAGAACATGGGGAGAAATGGATCCTGCCAACAACTCAACACCCAGGTTCCCCTTGATTGCACTTAAGCATAATCATTCTTGCCTATGTCTCATATGGCACCATTCATCTCTGGATCTCAAAGCACTATCCAGGGGTATTCCAGCAATTCAAATAATTTGTGCTCTCTCTCTGCAAAGGGGTGAATTTTACCCAATCTCCAGAAGCGTGCACTCATCTAGATTAACTCCCTTTCCCACATAGGTGGAGTCACACTGGTTATACTGGTTAAAGCTAACACAATTTGTTGCAAAACATGACAGTTACTCCAGATTTACACCAGAGAAAACAGAAGCAGAATTTGATCTTGTGTGTGTAGCGCTCAGCATTTGTTTCTGCATAGGGTGGATCACGGATACTTCTTGCCATGATGTATTATTCATTTTCCTGGGCATATAAGACTGTTTTTGGATGGCTGCCTCTAGTGATAACCATTCATCTTTGCCAAAATGGTTGACTTTTGAAGCCAAAGATCCAAAAATCTATCATTTAAGCATGATGGAAATGATGGATACAGAAGAAAGAAGATTCTTAGCTAGTATAATATCAGCACAGCTCCACATCTTTAATGACTGCAGAATTCCTAACTTCTCCAATAGTTTGGAAGGCTTTTTTATTAAAAAGCAACTCAAACTATTTCAGGGTTTTATTTTAGTTTCAATACAACATTTTGATTTTTAATTTTGCAGGCATGATTTCCTTCCTTGCATAGCCTCTCTGCATCCCTGTGTTTTAACAATAGGGGCTCATCGCTTTGTTAGTTTGAAGGATACAGAGCATTGCTCACTAGGATCTAGTGCAAGACCTCCGCATTTATTTCCCACAGATCATGAAACAGCAACGAGTGGATCGATTTTGGACTACAGTGATTTGGAACGAGCTGAACATGATGTCCTAAGTTTACAAGCTCTGCAGCCCATTTCCAGTCTTATGAGTTTCCTATTTCTCAACTAGGTTTAATAGTAAATCTGTTTAGGCTCAGTAGACATCACGAGCTTAAGAGTAGCTCAGAGCCATAGTCTTCCCTTGCTTTATCACCAACATGTAATTAAATCATTTATTTGAGAATGGGCTTCAGCTCCTAAGTCACTTAGTCACTCTTAAAAATTCTACTTATTTTTTCGTGGAGATTAATGTCTGGGTTTTTTTTCAGGTTCTGGTTTGTTCTTTCTCCTGGTTTTCATCCCATCTCCATGAGGATGTCAGATGTTTCATTAGTTAATTATTTCTGCCATGAATCTGTTCATCTCAAGCTTCTTGTCTTTTTTATATTTTAAATAATTAGGCAGCTCTGGAGGAGACAGGAACATGACAAACAAGATGAATTAAGAGAGATTCATACTGCATGACTGTGTTTATTACATAAATGTGAACTCCTGTATAAGATACTTGATATTTCATTAGCAATCCAGGTTAAAACATATTCAGAAATGATGGAACCTAATTGTTGGGGTTTTTTGTTTCAGGCTTTGACATGCTTCCCCTGCATTATTTACACCTTTCTTTGTCTTGCTTTATACCGGTAATCGGGAGATTGTGTAGGGTGTTTGTCAGCAGCATTTTATATGAGGAACTAGTCAAAGTAATCCTGAAATATCTGCTTCTTGCAACCTTCTAATTACCCATAAGAATTTGGCAGAGGCATCTGTTAGTTTATTTATAGCTTGAAATAAAAGCGTGAAAGAAATCATGGTTCACTGTTGCATTGTGGCAATTCTTCTGCATCCCATTGTGTCCTGTAATGAGAGAGCCTATCCGCCACATGAGTAAAGCCCGAAGCTAAGCCAGATTTGCAACAGTGCTCTTAGGTATGTTGTGTCCACGTTGTGTGCTGAGCTCTTCCGAAAATCTGACCAACCCAAGCTAAAATCCCTGATTTCAAAGGGAAACGGATTATTTTTCAGAAATTAAGACATTTTCGTAGAGAAATGAATTTCTGTTCACATTTTCCATTCTTTTAGTGACAAAAACCCCATTTTCTTCCTGTTTCTGGGAAGGGAGAGTAGATTTAGTGACCTGGAAATGATGGGGATATGCTTATATGGCAAAACAGAGGGGGTTTTTGGAAGTTATCCTGATGGCTGCTTTAAAAAACCTGCCCCTCAAGCATTTCTTCTTTTTCAGGTGAGAATTGCTGGGCCTGATAGCATGGCCAGTGAAAGGCCTGATTTACAGCTCTTTGTTGGGTTGCTTTATGATTTCTTTACTACCAAAAAAGTGGGCTAGGCACCTCCCAGAAACAAGGAAATGAGCAAATCTGGCTGAAAATGCCTGCATTTGTGCCGTCTGTCTAGAGGCAGGTAGGAACAAAATGGCTAGTCTGAACCTGCCAGGCATTCCCAAGACCCGTAAGGAAGCCCTTAGCAGATGCAAAGCCAGGGGACCACTGCTCTCGACATCAGTCATACTGTAGGGGACTTGCTGAAAGTGTGTTCATCACCAGTCTTCCCTTGGTGTCCAGTCCACTGGGGGCTGCAGGCAGCTGCAGGAGCAGCAGCACATGGTAGTGGGGAGGGAGCTGCAGAGTCCCATAAACCACTGATGGAGCTCCTGCAAGGAGCTCCAGCAAGGTGCTCCTGTTTAGACACCACATGGCGTTGCTGTGCTCCACCTGTCCTTCAGCATCCAGCTGTGTGTACGGACAGTTGGCAACCACTAGTTTCATATGGGTCCAGAGACTAAAGCATGCCCAGAAGTGATGGTTGAAAATGATCAGATTTAGACAATTTTTGAGTGGAAGAAAGGATTTCCTCCCCATTTTTCAGCCAGCGGTGGTTGAAAATGTCATTTTTCAAGCAGCACCGGTGCCCACTCTGAAGGCCTGGCTCAGGCTTTGTCTGACCTAGCTGAACCAGGGGACCTTGGAGGTCCGCATGCCATTTCCAGAACAAGAGGCACTCAGAGCTGTTGAGAGATGCACCCAAGCTTTTGAGGGACCTGAAGTCTTGGCCAGTCTAATTGCTGCTCTATCTCCACTTGGCTTTGCAGTTGCAGTCATTAATTCATACCGATTTTTTGGTGTCTCTCTAACAAGACCCTTAATGAGATGGATGAGCAGCTGCTGTGAGTGCCTCTGAGTGGGAAGAGTGAATTCAGAGGAAGCCACATCACAAACGCTACCGCAGTTTCGGCGTCGCACTTTGCAAACTGCATCCTCCCTTCATTTCAGTCCATTTGCTATCATTCGGCTTCCCTTTGATCCCTCTGTTTCACTTGGAGCTCAGCTGTGGCATTTTTACTTCCCAACTCAAAGGCAGCAGCCGTGTTGTTGCGCTGGCTAGCACTGCCCCTCTTGTGAGGCACAGACCATTCAGTCTGGCTCTAATTCAGCCGCTTTGGCTGACCTGCCGTTTCTCTCTTCCTTTCATATACCTGAATACGAGACACACGCAGAGAGGAATTTGCTTGGCAAGTCTGTCATCAACAGACCTCATAGTGTTACAGGGGAAAGGGATAACTTGTTTCAGTGCATCTCAAGAAGAGGTTCGTGTGAGTATATGTCTACTGTAGCATGAAGCCAGGCAGCTGGAAATCTGGGGAAAGCTTTAGGCAGAAGCTTTGCAATAAATCAGAGACAGAGTAGCTTTAGGGATCATAGTGCTTTTCCTTAGCTCTCTTTTGCAGGATGACAAATACAACCGATAGACGGCTTGCTCACATCTTAAGAGACCTTGGTTCAAATCCCTGTTCTGCCACAGGCTTCCTGTGTGACCTTCGGTGACATTTTCAAAGACGACAAATGGGAATTTGGTGTCTCAGTGCCATCTGTGGCTGGGAAATCATTTCCCGCCCCCAAGTCTGCCTCTGTACCTCCATTCCCCATCTATACAATGGGGATAATAGCACTTTCCTACTGCTCTGAAGTGTTGTGCAGATAAATGTATCCAAGATTATGCAGCATTCAGAGTTCATGGTAATGGAGAACCTGTGAAGCACTAGCTATGGCTGATGGATGCTAAAATGGTCCTTGTTCGGTGTTCAAGTAAGAGTGCCTTTTTCTTTGATTGCATTACCACATGAGAACACTTAAAGATAATAGCACCATCACTGAGAAAGCAGAAATGCTAACAGCTTGTCTGCAGAGAGACAAAGTCCTTATTCTTTCAGGTTGGCACCCAGCTCCAATTAATTTATAGTAAGAATTTCTGTTATTTCTGGAGACGCTGGGACATCCCATCTGTTGAAGAGCATTGCGGAGACTGTCACAGTATGATGGGACTCCTAAGTGCTCCAGGTGCTCTTTGCAAGGTGTTTTTATACACTTTTCCTTGTATGACAAGGAAATACAGAATATACACAATGCAGACATATTATTATTATTATTAGCATTTCCCTCAAATGGAGCTTTCTTCCTGCAAGGCTTCCCTATCTGCAAATGGGTGGAGGCAGGAGAAAACTCCCATCCTGGAATAGTATCTGGTCAAAGCCAAAGCTATTATTAAAAAAACAATGGAAGAGAAACCCTGAGCCACGTGCTGAGGTTCATGCTGTGAATTCTCTGGACACCTGTATTTTACTTTATTGAGTGGATTGAATTTATTGTATTTTGAAATGTAAAAGAAAAACCATGCAGCAGATGCTGAGAGCAGTTTTGTGAATTTCCCCCGCTCATTTTGATTGACCGGTAAAAACAAATCCGTTTCTGAAATGTACTACAAGTTCTTAAAAGATGCTAAAAAAAGAGGAGAGGGAAGATCTACAGCCACCACCATCAGCCTAGCATCCAGTGTGAGGTACCCAACGACAACGTACATGCCAATCCTATACATTTCATGACAGGAGTTCCACATTAAGGTTTACATTCAACGTAGTACTTGTCCTGAATGTTCAGCGCATTGATTTCAGTGGGATTGTAAACGCTTAATGTTAGTCTGGTAAATTTGGGCCTCAGGTCCCAAACCTGTAAACACTTATCTCAATGAATGAAAACACCTACAGTGCATCTACATGCACATTAAATCGCTTTAATTAATGCACATTAAATCTAGTACCTCCATTGTGAGGTACTAAAAGAATGTACATTAGTCTGTCTTAATGCACATTAACTAAAGAGCATGGTTTTTAAGTAATGCTTACTACACATTAGCCTATCCTAATGTGCATTAATTAAATAGCATGGGGTTTTTTTAGTGACGCTTTAATGTACATTAAAATAGGCTAATGTGCATTAAAGTGCCCATGTAGACATGCCCCTATTTACCATAGCATGGGTTTGGCTTTGTCATGGGACAGTATCTGCCCTTTCAGTTTAATATAAAAGAGCCTGGCTTGAGGTTGCTGGGCAGCTGCATCTTTACATCCAGAAACATCCTCTGCTGTCCCATCCACCCTACAATACTGTAGATATAGAGAGAAGCATGTTCCCATAATTAGCACTCTTTGTTTCTTTTCTGTTCTTGATGTGTTAGATCCCCTCCCTGCAAAGAGACGTGTGATTTTCTGTGTGTTGGGGGGGTTACACTCTTAATTGTATATTATTAAAATATGATTTTTCCTCTTACAAACTGCTGGCGATGTACGGTACCTCCCTGAAATCGGGTGCAGCTGGCTTTGACTGGCACTTACAAAGTTGTCCTCCAGGTGCTGCATCAGAAATCCTTTGACACAGTGTCAGTAATTAAGTGTACAATTAAGAGAATGTCTGCAATTAAGTTCAATCAGTCAGTCAATCAAATCTACATTTCTAAAAGACCTTTCATCTCAGCCTTTCTCTTGTTTTGGAGCTCTGTGCAAAGTTAACACCAGACACAATGTGACACTGCATTTGATGCTAAATCAAAGAAAGGGCTATTGGGTTAGCCTGAGAAAAAGAAAGGCATGCGAGGTTATACACTTGAATGAAACTGGTTAAAGGAGGGAACTTAGATGCTGCAGGAAGATTTGTGGTAAGAGGACCTTGTGCTTAACTTTAGGGATATGTATATGGAGGCATTCTTTCTAATTCTGTATCGTTATCATTGCTGTTCTATTACTGTGACCTGAGAGTTATCTTGTCTACAGGTTTACTACAGCCATATATAATGTAGGATAGTCCTCACCTGTGTAAAGTGGCATAGCCCCACCCATGACTTCAGTGCAAAGTCCAGCAATTTTTGTCATGTTGGGCAAGTTTCCACAGGGCATGTTCCTTCCTTGGATCCAGTGTGCAGCAGTTCCTTTTGTTGCCAAACCATTATGTATGCTACTTGATGATGGAAGTCCATCGATAGGAAAGATCACCCAGGGCAGTCTTGCTGTTTAACATCCCCAGCATCAAAATAACTATTCATCCTATAGACTGAACCCTCTCTGGAGGACTGTTAGATTTACAGGCTGTGAAGACTTACACTGAAAGAGCAGCTCTGTCTGAGTTACAGGGAGTAGCGTAAGGAGGCCACTTCTAGTTCCTGATTCTGCTCCAATGTAGCCTATTAAGAAGGGTGCTATTTTTTCCAACCTTCTTTGCTTTCTTTTGCCTATCTAATAACTGTGAAATTAGCTCAGAAGAGGTCAGTAATCATTAATCAATATTGCAATTAACCATGCCTAAGAACGACAAGCTTGCAGAGTGAGGCGTCTCCATCCTCTGCCCTCCTTGCCCATCACCTTTCCCAGCTGTGGACGCTTCACGGCTGGACCTTCCAGGCAGCAGCGAGTCCTGGTGCTCAATTCTAAGGACTGCTCTACATGTGAAAAACTAAAATCCCTATGACATTGCTGGTAAACCTAAAAGCACAAATGCCTTTGGAAAGGCAGGGGTAGGGGTAGGGGTGGGAGGATATGTGTTTCTTCGCATTGAATCAGAACTCGTGGTAGAGGTGATATCTATTTTTAAACCAACTAGATTTTTTGCAATAAAAAGGTCTTTAGTTCTTTGGGCAGATGCATTTGGGGTTTAAACAGGCCCTCTAGCGGTTTGCCTAAAGTAACAGCACCAACATTAACACAGGCAACACACACCAGGGCTGAGCTGCAGTCGGTGCTGGCTGCTTTGACTGACAGACTCACATCTGTCTGACTCCATTCAGTAGGAAGTCATTTTGACACACGCGTCTAAGCAGCAGCAGCAAACACTGATGCTGGAACAATAGCAGTAACGCAACCTTTCATTGTCACGCAGTCACATCACACTGATGTCAGTGTGAGACTGCAAAAGAACGGGGGAAGCCAGGCCCATAAAGGGGAACGTTACTTCTTCCCAACACACTGGGATACCAGACACAGGAGAAAAGATGCTGATTCTCACGTATATGCTGCTGTTCTGCATCCGAGTGCTTGCTGCAAGCTTTGCCTTTTGGTTTGAATCATCAGTTACCAAGCTGCCAGCAAAGGCCTGTACATATGAAATCCTAGACAAGCGCATGTTACTTTGAAGAAGTTTGGGGTTCTTTTCCCCTTGTCTCTAGAGCCGCATCAATGCAAGCCACAAGCCGTGTGTTGTTTGATAATAATCTTGCATTTACATAGCACCTTTCATCTATTTTAAAGGAGCTTTACTAGCTACATGGGTATATTGACAAAAGTCATCCACAGGGATCCACGTCTCTGGTGGTTTATGCTTGTTGTCTCATTCAATTTGTGCCTTTTATGTATGCTAAGCTGTTTGCCAACATTCCCACCCGCATGTGCAGGGCAGAATGAATTGATATGGAGAGTGGTGTAGTTTGCGCTGGTGCGATGCTGCTACTTACCACTCACCCGGTGCTTTTCCGCCACAGATCTCAGATGTGCTTCACAAAAGAAGGTAAATATTCTTATCCCCATTTTATACAGTGGGTTAGGGTGAAGTGACTGGCCAGAGGTTACACAGAAGCAGGTCTCTGGCAGAAATAAGCCTAGAACCAAGGAGTCCTGATTCCTAGATGCTAGCTTTGACCACTGAACCATGTTGCTACCTACATAGCAGTGTCGTAGGTCTAGCTACTCCATATGTATAAGGTGATGGAAGCTGCAAGTCTTTCATCTGCTAATGTTTGGTCTTTAATATTTACCCTTTATGTTTTGCCATTTTGTCTTTGTACAAAGCTAATGGAAAAAAAAAAGTGTTGCCTCTTTGTATTGTTACCTCCATCAGTACTCATCACCAAAACACTGCTTCAAGGAGGCTCATTAAGATCTCAGCTTTGCTGAGATGCCCTGAAGAAAAATGCTGCCTGAATGACGCAGTTGTAGAATACTTTCTTTTTGGAAATGATGAAAAGTTACCTGTGCAGAGAGGGCCAGTGGATTAAAGTAAACCACAGCAGTGCTTTACAACATTTGTATTTTGTTGACAAGTCTAAAACTATGTGTTTTTGAAGGGAGATGTGTAACAGCCTTTCAAAAAAAATCCTTTAGTGTAATAAAAAAAGGACACATTATTTATAGGGTTTCTTTATGCACTGGGGAACCAGGATGGGGCTGTGTATACCACATTAGATTAGGACTGAGCAGGCCAGAATTCTGTTTCTAGCTGGCTTGGCTGGTTGCCTTTGGGCGAGCTGCTTCACCTCTCAGTACCCAGGGGTCCTCATTTCTTGAAAGGAGATGGTATTGGCCTTCCTTGAGAGCTCGTGATGAAACATGCTTTATTAGATAGAGATTTAAATTATGTACCCACCCTTGAATTATACTTAATAACTTTAAAAAGGATTCTATTCCCTAATATTGTGTAGGGGGGGTTGATTTTGGTAGAAGCTGGAAAACTCATTGGCTCATTCTTATTAAACTTGATAGGACTTTTTTGTAGAGGGTAAACCGGCAGTCATATCAGATGTCATAAGTCAGAATGCTATGCTAGCAGTATTGCTAGAGTGCAGGATTTGTATTGCTCATAGCTTTCCTGGATCAGGGTCATATTTGGTCACAGATATCTGGCTCTAATATTGGGAAAGGGCTAGGGGTGGGCTTGGGGCATTGAGTTTTCCTGAATCATTACTTCAGGGGAGGAGTAGGCTGGATACAGGTCCTACTTTGTGCCTCCCACACCTGGCTGAGTCCAGGTGAGTTGAAGAGGTAGGAAAGCTGTGTACCTGGGCTGGGGTCCCTTGCTCGCAGGTGGCTGTAAATTCCCCTGTCATTGTCTGTGCCTCCCAGCTGCTGCTGGCTCCAAAGTAACTATGCTGCCAGGACTTCCCCAGGTTTCACTGAGTCTTAGAAACCTTTTTCTGGTAGCTGGTGATGGAGACAATATGCTGCCCTATAGCTGTGCCCCTCCGCAGGCACAAATCCTATGTAATTTCCTCCACAGGGCCAAAGTCAAGTCTTAAAGTGCATTAAAGATTTGGAGGGTTGTTGGTTGTAGCTGTGTTGGTCTAAGGGCATAGGCAAGCGAGTTTGGGGAGATGTGATATCTTTTATTAGACCAACTAAATAGTTGGAAGAAAAGCCTTACATCTGGAGGTGCTCAGCTATGGTGGTGATGGTGGTGGGGCATAGCAGTACCTCAGAAAGATGATGTTGGTTCTGAGCACCGCTTAAGTACCTTTAAATGCACGGCATATTTTGATCTGTTACTTTTTTTAAAGAAAAGATTCATTAAATATATTGACGGTTGCAATGTAGAAGGCCAACACATTACTAGGAAAAATTCTGGTTTGAAAATACAGTTCCGTTCCCGGAATTGGGGTCACATAATTCTGAGCTGGGATTGTGGCTTTAACAATAATTAGTTTTGATGGGGAGAGGAAGGGATATAGGGCCTGTGAGATGTCCAGGACTATGTACAAATTCTGCTTAGGAGCCAACCTTTGGAAAAGTGACAAAAAACCAGGAGTGTCAAAGTTGCTTTCACTCTGAGAACCCAATATCATGTTCCATCAGCAATGGGTGTTAGGTTGCTGAACAACACATCAACACATGCCTTGCAGTGATTTGGATTTGTGAGGAATGCTATCAGCAAGCATTTTTTTTTTTTTTAACGCTTTTAAAATCAGTCAAATAAAAGAAAGATTAGGCAAGGAACAGAGAAATAATACAGGACCATAAATCCTTGCAATCCGGCACTAAATCTATCAAAGCAAATAATATGTCCCAATGGTGGAGGGACATTATTTGTTTGTGTTTTAAATTTGCTAAGCCTCGTTTTTTGAGCATCCGTCTCAGGGAGATGAGGGCCGTGAAAAGGCAATTACAACTGGTGAATGATTAGTGGTAGATGTGACATTTTTATGTGTCAAATATGTTTAACTGCATTAACCTTTGTGGAATTTACACTGACATCTTAAAAGATCTATCTCGCAAGCAGCCTGAAAAATCTGAAACCTCCCTCAACTTAAATCTTATTTACATTCATTTTATTACAAAATAAATGGGCCTAAAATTTTAATGGAGTTTTTGCCAGGTTCTGAAGGCATCGCTGCCAGGAAATCAGATGGAAGCAGGTGTTGCTTGTAGATTGCAAAGGGAAGGTTCTTTCTGCAAATGCACAGCTTTGTATGCACACCAAAAAAAAAAAAGTTACATTCCAGTTTTGCTAGTGGATGTGCCATCCTGGAGGGAAAAATCGCTGAAAGAGACAGGGTTACACATCTAATTTAGCTATATTAGAGTTTAATTTCCTGCTAATGAGACATTTAAGCTTTCAAGAAAGCAGACTGTGGTCTTTTGTGGACTTTTTAATCTTTACATATTATTCAGACTGTAAGTATACTTCCAAAATAGTTTTGTTTTCGTTTTGTTTTTTCTGGAGACTTTCAAAGATTATACAGGCCATTAACATGCTGGGTGGATTGCTCCTCTCATTGCTAGTTTCCTAGCATGCTTGGTATCTGGATGCTTTGCTTATCCAGTTTTCCATGGGGAGCGCTTCCTTCATTTGAGTCGTCGTGCAGTAGTTCCTCTCGTTGCTGATTCAACTCCATGTCTCTTGTGCTTCACTCCACTGAAATCTGATTAGGTATGAGACAGACTCCGGTGGAATGAAGGACAACAGAATCCATGGATCATTCTTAACTCAGAAAAATCGAGTGAACATAGAACATATGAACATGTCCCAATAAAAAAGAAAAAAACAACATAGCAGGTACAGTGGGATGTTCATGTGACATGCATGACCGTGGCAGGAGACATGATATTTTGCAATGAGGTCCTAGGTAGGCTTTTTTTTTGCTGTAAATTCTCTTTGCTAGAGATTTGCACGTCCAAAACTCTCTGTTTTTATCTGTAGCCTGTAACAAGCTGACCACTGGGTACAACTTCTACTTACCAATGCCTGTGAGGGTTTCTCCATCACTGGAAAATCCTTAGATCAGCATGCTTTTTTTCAGGCATCTTCACTAGCTCAACCAGAGCTCCAGGTGCAGGAATCCCTAACAAGGTTTGATGGCCTGTGCTTTGATTGTGGTCAAGCTAAATGGCCAAGAGGGTCTTTCCCAGTTTAAAAATCTATGAATTTATGTTTGCTGAGGAACAAGTGCATATACGGTTTTCTTCTGCGTGTTCATCTTCCTTCATGATCTCTATCAGCAGGAAAGAAGCCTGTAACTAGTTAAGCCCAAACTCTTCCTTTCACACTTGGTAGGGGGAAAAAAAATATCTCTTAGCTATAAACAGATTAATCCTGAATATGGGCACTGGAGTCTGATTGCTGCAGGTTTGTTGTCAAGAACAAGTTGATCACACAGAAATAAAAGCATCTCTTATTCAAAGGCTCTTTTTACCTTATAACATTGGTTTTGCAGACACATTAATACAACAGTAAAATTGATTATTCGCATTATGGTGGTGCTCCAAGCCTCCAGTCAGAATGCAGGTTCCCACTGGGCTAGGAGCTCTGCAAGCCCACGTGGATCCTGCCCACAAGAGTTTGCAGTTCTCAAAATACAAGAAAAGCATGTTAAAAATATCAGGAGGTCTCAGGTAAAAGAAATATAGTGATGGAATGAAAGACGCTTTCAAAAGAGGACCACGGGCGAAATCGTTTGCTCTCCTTCGGAGGTTGGCCCTCCTTTGGAGGGACCAATCCTTCCTCTGTGCTTAGAAAGCACCTAGCGAACTCTGGGTGTTGTTGCAGTAAAATCACAATAGTCCTGACTCTTTTGTCCTTCCCCTCCCAACAGGACAGCCCTTTTTTGCCACCCCTTGCAGAGATAATATTGGAAGCTTTAATATGATGTCTATAGGTTACACTTGCATAATGCCTTTCATTGAAGGAACTCAATGTAAGACATGATTTTTTTTTTAAGTGTTGTAAAGCTGACACCATCCTGGCAAGGTTGGGCAAGTGGTGCCACTTCCAGCTAGCAGATGGGAAAGAGAAGTTCACACATAATAAACGGCTGGGTAGGGTTCACTTAGGGAGGCAGAAATTGGGGCCTTATTCCAATCTCATTAGTAGAAAACCGAGCTGTGTCCTGTGCAGACGATCACAGGAATGTGGCTGAGATTTTCCAAGCTGCCTGGAGGTCAGCATCCAGTGTTCATGAAACACAAACCTTTTCCAATGTCTCTCTGAAAAATCTCAGCCCATAGCTTTGGTAGAGCAGGGGATCCAGCATGAATAGGCTTGGACATTTAAATGGGGGGGGGGTTGAGGGGTAGGATCTGGCAGTGATTTGCTAAAATGTGGGTTATTAAATCACATAGCTGCTGAGGTAGGGCTGGGGTGGGGGGGTTCTTTTTAACTTCCCTTTTAAATACAAACCTGCTTTCTGCTGCTGTGTTGAGGCCTCTCCCTGAGCTCTGTTGAGACATGTTAAGAGCTTTGGGGCAAGTTCTTGAGAAGGGTGGATAAAGCAGGAACCCTTCAGCTGAAATTCCTCCTGCAATCCTGTCTTCTTTGAAATGCCTTTTTATCAGGCAAGTTCCAACAGGCGCGGGTGCAGTAAACACCTACCGACAGCTTCCCGCACATTAACTCTTTGCAGCGATGGATGCAGCAGCATGCTTAGAGAAAGGACTGTCCTGGCCCAAAATCTGTTTGGCTTCCCCCAGGAACAGCTCAAATTGTAAAAGCAAGGGCACTTTATCAATAGAAACTTCCATTTAAAAAAAACAGTATTAAAAACTTGATATCTCTGCTCTAGGGACCCACCTGCAAGAGCTAACTAATTCCCTACCTTAAATAACCCATTTAAAGTATATTAAAGGTTACCAATATCATTTTTTTGCAACCTTTAATTAAAGAGACACCTCTGGGTTTTGGCTGGTCCCCAAAGAGAAGTCTTGAGATTTAAGCTTCAGAATAAAGCCTGTCTCACACTTCCACCCAAGGGAACAGCAAAGGTCCTTTGCCTCCTTACAATTGATGGGCCTTTAACTAAAGGTCAAATGAAATTGTACTGGACACCTCAGATGAACTTTAAAGTGAGTGAAAGTTACTATATTTGCTCGTCTAGGGAGGGATAGAAAGAAAGATGCTGGGTTTGAGACAAAGCCCATTGACTTTCTACTGTCTTCAGTGGGCTACAGCTGAGAGCAATAGGCAGGAAGCCAATGAAAAGTTCACTGCTACTGAGGCGATGGCACACGCTCTCCAAAATGTCAGTGACCTAGGGCCTGATCCCAGAAAGTATTAATCATGGGCTTAATTCTCATTGATGCCTATGGAACCCAAGCATGTGCTTAAAATTAAGCATATAACGGTAGGCTCTCTCTCTGAGCAGGTTTTCAGGAGGGCCAAGTGCCTGTCCCTCCTCCTGGGTGTCGTGGAGGCCGCAGAGGGTCCATATGTCTGGAAATGAGGCCCTTTGGAGACAGTGTCTTGCCTGATACTCAGCCCCTTACTTGCTTAAGGGGAGGGGAATCTGCCTCCTGCCGCCAGTCCCTTCCCGCTGCTCAGCTGCTTTCACGGCAGCACCCTGTAGCGATCCTCTGAATATGCCTGTACCAGTGCAGTCACTGATATGAAGCCTTTCAATCTGGAGAGAGCTGCTGTTTTAAAGGAAAACTCCTCTGCATCTAATTTCATGAGATGCATGAATGCCTGACTGGCTTAGATTCGGGCGACTGGGTTTAGCCAACCCAGGATGGTCACTTGAGTTATCACCGAAGAGCAATGATTTTAAAGAGATAGCTGAAAGTCATTTGCAGAGCTCAAGAAGACCCCAAGCTTTTAAAGCCTTTAAGAGGGTCCGGCTGCATTCCTTTCCATTAGTGCCGGTGGGAATAACACAAACAGACCCAAATGGAAAGCCAAAGGCCCACTGCCTCAGCAGAATCAAGAAGCAATCCCCATGGGGTCAAGAAAAGACCCAGTTACACATCTAATATTTCATTACTGACAACATATAGCAATAAATACCCTTTCATGACCACGCACTTTGCAAACATGGTTAAATCAATATGAGTTTTTATACCTTTTTCTCCTTAAAGAAAGATGACAAAGTGATGCTCTGGTATTCTTGAGGGCTAATATTTTTACAAACTTTTGATTTTTGTAGGCTATTACATCATTTTATCTGTGACAACAAATGGAAGGAAAATTTTAAAACCCACTTTTATGAAACTATATCTTAAAATAGGTTTACAGGCTTCTTATAATACAAGCAGTGTAGGCAAAAAAAATCTACCCACTGACATAAGAAACTAAACATCTATACCTGTCAGTTCAGGTCATAGGCCTAATTTGGTAGGTATTTGCACTGAATAACTCAAATCTAAAATAACTCCACTGATTTTCACTGGGTTACATTCTCCTTGCAATCAAGTAATACTGAACACATTTTTATCACCTGCATACCTGCTCATGTCAATTGCTGTCAGAAATAATCCAGTAATTAATTATCTAGGATTTAAAACATCCATTAGAAATGCTTAAGCTATTTGATGCTTTTCTTTTTCAAGAACTGACTACTGCCATCAGCTTGCAAACAGCAAGGGACAACTATCTCGCTGTTCAGCATGGCTAAATAAACAGGGCTGCTGGTATGTAGGCAACACTGAAGCAACCTGTTGCAGCCTATTTCCTTCCCAGCAGAATATCCTTCCTAATACCTTTCTTATAAAGCTAGGTATTTCTTTATAAGAAATGTATTTTCTTACAGATCTCCCAACCACATCACTTATAACAGAATATTCTACATATAGCAAAGCACATTGTAGCACTGTTCACTCACCTGCCCCTTGATAAACTAGGTACAGTCCCAGTCTTGTAATAGTTTTACTTAACTTTAAACCAAAATAAAATAAAAGAACAACTCTGTAATAACTAGAAAGACAGAAAAGAAAAATAAGAAGTCAATTAAAAAAAATCAGAAACTGCTTTTTCTTTTCTTCTTTTCCTTTTCTTCTTCTTTTCTCCTCTTTTCGATAGGGCTCCAGAGAAAGTGAAACAAACACATAGAAGAAAATGACTAGTCCTCTTATTAAGACTGTAGTCTTGCTTTCAGTTATCTTGTCCAGCTAAATAGACTGGAAGCAAATAAGAAGGTTTGGAAAGAAAAAAGATGTGTGAGGGGTGGGGGTGCAGAAGAGAAAGAGGAAGGAGAAGAGCAGATACCAATGAAAGTGTGTTGAAAAATGCATAAGAATTTTTTTTTTTTAAATAGTAGCAGAGATGGAGAAGAAAAGTTCTGCCCATTTTAAGGTGGTGTCCTTCAGGTTCAGTCTTTATTCACACTGTTGTGCAGGAGGCTCCAGTTACCTGTGGGCCCCAGCCAATGAAGAACTGAAGCACTTCACCTGACTCCACCTCTCACCCTCCCGGGAAGGAATGCAACGCTGCAGATCTGACAGCAGGCCTCATCTGTTTTTCCCCTCTCCTTTCAAGCAGAGCCAAAGGAGTGACTTCTGAATCAGTCCACAGCCAAGCAAAAGACCAAAGCAACCTAGATGACTCCAACCCTCTTGTTCACTTACGTGGGGTTTTCCATTCTGACCTAACCTGATGTGAGCAAGAAAGGACAAAGACAAACATCCTGACCTTCTTAAAGGGTTTCTGATCCATGCACTGATTGCAACTTCTGCAATGCCACTGTGCCTGCCACTTGAAGGAACGGCTCACCCCTCTCTTATCCCGCCTTTGTCAACTCCTTATGACTTGAATGGGCCAATGCTGTTGACAGAAACCCTTCTTTTTGGCACAAGAAAAAAAAATACAGATTTGGAGAAACCAAAATGCTTTGAAAATCTGTGATGATTTCATCAAATTGTCAGGTTTTAATCTGCAACAAAGCTCACAGCCCCACTCCTGGAAGGCTGAGGGAGATGTTTAGGTTTCCACAGTTTTTAAAGCGAAACAGCAACAATGTTTCAAACAGTGTTTGGTTTCAACATTTCCTTCCATTTTCTATAAAATATTACAACTTGTTTTCCCTGGCTGGAATGGAGTGGTATTGAACCAAAGTGTTTCATTTGACTCCCAAAAATCTTTTCCTTTCAGATTCGCTGAACATTTCCAGAACTGTCATTATCAGTCAGACCTTAAAACACATATTTTTTTAACTTTCTGAACTGCCAACAAACTGAACTCCTTATTCACCCACGTGTGCTTACCAGAATGCCACTGATTGCAGGTGCCATGGTGCAATCACCATGAAAAGCTAATTAAAACAAGAACCACCCTGTTAAGCTGGGCCAGGTACAGACATTACACTTTTACTGGGATAAGGGATTGGAAAGTGGTCCATACCCATAACAGAACAGAAAGTTGGCGCGCACAGACTGGTTTCAAAATGGCAGAACCTGGTCTAAGATTTCACCCCCCACCAAAGGGCGAACGCGTATTTTGTTCACTTCTGATCTAAAGTACACCGCTTCCAGAGCGCCGTGTAACTTAGATCGATCCTGCTTCAGGTATTTTGAATGTCGCTACCTAGTCCTAGTGACACAGCAGCACCTACCCTCCGATAGACAACACAGACATTGGGAACTTGTGTGAAGTGATATAGCTTCAATGCAGAGCAATGGGCACATTTTAGTTCTAGCCCTTATGGAAGCCTGGTTAAAATGAAGTCATCTGGGGTGAAGCAGTTTCATGTCATGGATGTGAATCCCCTGAGTTCATCTGCAAGATCCCTATAGCAGTCTCAGTTAGGTGGCTATGACACTTCTAGCTCTGCCCGGCTCCCTTGACCTTAACTCACTCATGCACCCATTCCCTGTTATGTCAGTCGTCAAGGTGCATGTTTCTAAGGACAGGTAACGTCTTCCTGGAGAAGATGGCATGGATTCAGAAGAGACCAAAGCAGAGATGTCCAGCTGCCTGGCCTCCACAAGCAGCCAAAGTCCAACCCTGTCAAACATGGGCAAGATTTTCAGAGGTGCCAAGCACTCACCAGCTCCCTTCTAATACTTATGGCCCTATTTTCAGAAGCTCTAAGCATTTACTGGGACAGGCTCCCTTGCAAATCTGATGATTTTTTGGTTCCCCAATGGAAGCTGAACTATTTTGAAAATTATAACCATGGTAGGTGATGCCACTGGGCATAATGATGACAATGTACAGTTGAACACTCTTGGTGGACAGGGACCAATCCTTCCTCTGTGTTTGGAAAGGACCTAGTGAATTTTGAATGTTGTTGAAGTAAAATCACAATAGTCCTTACACTTTTGTCCTTCCCCTCCCAGCAGGACGGCGGCACCATGGAGATCCCAGGGTCTCCTGCCGGCACAGTGGAAAGCCAAGGGACCTCAGTTCCTACGCCCACATCTTGCAGCTGGCAAAAACATATGGAGCTCATTTACTTCTGGATTTTGTAAGAGTTCATTAGTCCAAATTAGGGAAATCATTTCAATAAAGGCATATCTATTTTGAGTAGAGCAGGGTGTGGATAACTGGGAGCATATTTGCATTTCAGCTAATTTCACTTTTTTTTCTTTGAATTTATTTATTCTCCTACATCTATTCTCCCTCAAAATTATGGTAATTGATGCTTGTTCTTTAGCTTGCTCATTGGGTAGCGGATGCTCAGGCTGCATGATATGCTTTTTCCCTTTTTCTCATTGCACAAGCATAATTCATAGCAGCATGGGTCTAGTGTAACTAGCCGTGATTACAGATTCCAAGTTGAGATGTTCTGCAACATTCATTTAAAATGCACTATATCAGTGATCACTTCTGCCGGGAAATTTAGCTGCTTGGAATATTCATGAAAAATGAAAACGGAGAGTTACATATATTGTCTCAGTGAATTCAATTACACATTTGAGTGTGCATTTGTGTAGTCTCCCTGGTAAAACTCACCCAGCTGTAATTTTTCAACTCTGAAATGACCTTAAACAGTGGACTTTTGCAATTTCTCTTGTAAGAACTCCGCATCGATAGACTCTAACCATTAGGACAACTTTACAAATCTTCTTTTTCTCAAGTGCTCTATTACTCACTTTTTTACTCTTTACAGCCACCTGAAAAAATGAGGGCCAAATTCTTTGCTGACTTACATCCTTACTGCAGACAGTGGTGTAAGTACAGAATTTGGGTCTTAGCTATAAAATGTATGTCTCTTGTATTAACATAAAATATATAACAACCACTGTCATTAAGATGCCACAAGACTGTAGAGACTGGAAATCTCTACAGTCCAATGGTGTAATACCCACTTCTTTCAAGCATCAAGCCCCTCAAACTTTCAAGACATGTACTTAAAGTGGAATGAGCTGCCAACACATCTTAAAACAGCTACAGCAAGGCTTACAAACTTAGCTGAGAAAAATACATCGGGGAGGAAAGTTGTAGTGGCTTCTCCCAAACACATTCCACGATTCACCGCAGGACAAGGAAACTTGTGTGGTCTTGAAGGCTTGTCAGCTTTGACCTCTAAATTTGTCCAATAAATGGATCAAATTATTTACTTTGTCTGCAAGCTTGAGACATCAAACACAGCTGAAGAAAGCTCAGGGCCACATCTCCTGAAATTGCCCACTGTAAATCCAGTCCACAAGCAGGTGGAGAATAATTACTTGAGGGGCTCCCTGCCACCCCATCTCTTTGAATTTATTTATGATTGATGAAACATTGCCGTATAAAGCAGCTGACTATATAGGAACAGGGATGTAGTTGGTGCCGTCGCTCTCTGCATTGTGACTCTCTCTCATCTAAGAAAATAATCAGTAAATAAATGCTCCTGCTTTCTCACTTTTACCTCAGATAACTCGTATGACTTGACTATGTTGCCATGGGCATGTCTACATGTGCATTTACGCCGACTTAAATTTACAGCACGTTAAGTTACTGAGTAGTAAGTGGGAATAGGCTGATGTCTACATGTGCAGGCATTAAAGCGCATTAACGCTGTGTGTGGACTAAAGTTAGTCCCAAGTCAGGCCACACATACAGTGTACACATACAGTTGGCAAAAGTCACCATATTTACTGTGCAGTATGGGCATGCACATGTAGGCATGCACCCGTATTATGTAGTAATTTTGGGTTACTACTCAGTAAATGCATTCATGTAGACACGCCCAATGTTACCCAACCCCGTGTCCTCAATCATCCACCGCAGGAGGAAAACAACCCGGTGGCCCTCCCAGAAGAGAAGACAAAAACGCTTCATTTGGTCATAAGCAATCTGCTCCTCTATCATTTTAAAAGCACACACTCTGAAAAATTGTAGCTTTTGCAAGAATTGTAGTGCAATCTTTGTACAGAAGCTACTGCTAAGAGCATGGTTCAAGATGTCTGGCTCAAAATTGTAACGAAGATGTGGATTACTGAACTCTCAACTTCTTTATCTACATGCCTGTGTCTTCTGTGAAGATGGGTATGCGTTGAATCCCATGACAGAGAGTGGAGAGGAAAACTAATTGCAAACTGAAGAGCAAAGGCTTGTAGATACAGCGCTGATCTTTTATGCTCCATCAAGGTATATAAACGAGTACAAAATAAGTGGAAGGAAATCATCCAAAAGCAAACATAATTGCAAAACCGGGTAGCATTATAGATAAAGATAAGTGGAGCATTTTAAATGGCCCTATGGCAGTTGTACTATAGAAGGAAGTGTAGAGAAGTAACTAAAAGATAGTACAGTTATCATATTGGGCTGGGATTTCCAAAAAAATGCCTAAAAAACCTAAGCCCAGATTCTACTCCATCTAGTACGTATCTAAATGGGCCTAAATGCAATGAAAATGAAAATCCATTTCTGCATCGACTTTTGCAACCTGCCATCATCTGATTTATAAGACTGAGTCCTAAGAAAGCAGCGAGGAGGCAGAGGACTCACCTTCCATATTATTCCATCCTACTCAGTCGCTGAAAAATTGTTAGTCACATTTGGGCGCCTAAGTCCTGTTCTATACCTAACACCAGGGCAAGAATCTAACAGGAGGGTCCTTAATCTCTAACTTCTCCATTTTGTCTGGAGTCCATAGTACTTCAGAAAACTGAACAATTGATACACATGGATCACTCCACCACCACTGATATGCAGCCATTTGTGGGGCAGGATGTAACAACTGCACTAACACTAATTAACAGTTCAGGACTGAATCCGCTGGGAGAAGCCAACAGACAGAACACAGCTAGTGACAGTCTCCAGGACACCAGTCTCGATACATTCACTTCTGCAATAAGTGCTGTTAGATCGTCAATGACTTCACATAGCCAAGACCTGAATTATAAACTTAATTAAAAGAGGTCTGTACAGAGGTCAGACATTGGCTTGTTACATCCAATACTTTGATTTTAAATGCTGTCCTCCACAATTGCCTATTTGCAAAGGGAAGGAAACCAACTTTTCTGTGTCATCGTCACTCCGTCCCCAGGCTCTGCATAAGATATTACTCTTCTGTTTCTCCTTTGAAGGTAAAGGCAAACATTTACCTTTACCTTTACTACCTTTACCTTTACCTCTCTTCTGTTGCTATGATCCCTGTGGCCCTAGGAGCTGGCACTAACCAACACCTGGTTTTGCAGCGTAGCAGTGAAGAGTCTTACTCCTTCACACAAATGCATTTATCCCTTTTCTTCTTTGGGAGAAGTCAGATTTAATAACAGCCAGTATCTTTGATAATCCACATGTCTTTATGATATGTCATCATTCACTGCAGTGGAAGACACCAGTATCCATCTTCTCACCATTAAACTTCCTCCTCTGTGTGAAATGTAAGCTGGATATCTGCAATGGGGCCACTCAGCCTTTTTGCTTGTCTCCTCTTTGGAGCATATGAGAACACCCAGACAGAGGTTTTAGACATCTATATTTGTGAAGCAGGCACACCTTCTTACTAAGAACAGCATGTGATTTGCAAAAATCAGCCACATGAAAATGCCTAAACATTATTCTGGGGGCCAAAGGGCCAGGCAGTGGTGGACAGCATGTGCAAACACAGTTTTCTCAAACTTCTTTAAAAAATGGGGAAAAGAAGATAATGCTATAGACCAAGTTCACCACAAGCCTAGTGCTTGTGAAAGCAGGTTAGGAACCACATTGTTTTTCTTTCTCATCTGCTCCCTAAGGTCTGGGCCTTTCTTGTGCACTGTTAATGTGGGTGGGAACTGTTGTGTGTGTTGAGGGCATGTCTCAGTGGCTCAAGGCAGCACTGTGCAGAGGCACCATAGCTAGCTGTAGAAACCACATTAGCTTAGCTCTGCTCTGAGAGAAAGGCAAGTGGCAGGGTGTATCAGTCCAGGTGCAGTATTGAGCCAGTATGAGGATACAGCTCTAGATGTAGGTGTGCAGAACCAGTGCATTGTGTGGGCACATGTACCCATCGCACGCTGTGGCAGTGAGCCTATTGCAGCTCTCGTGCTTTTGGTGGTGGCGGCACATCTTTTATGAATGTCTTGAATCTGTCTGCATCAAAACTCACCCTGCTGTGAAGAAAAGGATGCATGCTTTTCATGAACATGGTTGGGGTGGGGTGTTTTGGGATTTTTTGGTTGTTTTTGTTTGTGGTTTTTGGGGGTTTTTTAATTTCGTGTCTGGGGCCAAATCAGTTCTGAATTCTATCAACTGAGCAGAGCTCAATCGTTCAAGTCTGTGTGGCGCTACCACCAGCAAGTCTCCTCCCTCCCAGACTTTTCAGCCTGGAGCTTCAGATACCCCCAAATCCACAGCGGGCATCCTACATGCAGGCCCAAGGCTTGGAGCTCAGATACCCCCTAGTCTTGCTTGCCTCCAGCCGGAAGGCCAAAGGAGCAAGCTAGAGGGAAAGCCCAAGAGCGATCCCCTGTTACCATGAATTGTGTAGCTGAGATTCTCCCATTGGAGGCATTTGTATGGTTACCTGGCAGGGGAGGTATCGTGCGGTGGCTTTTTGGCCCAGGTGGTTGTACCTACCTGGGACAGGAGATATCCTTCTTCTCAGCCTTGAATGACTTGGTGTAGTTAGAAAGTGAAGGCCTGTCCCTCGCACTGCGGGCAGACTGACCCCTGCTCTGCATGGACACGATTAGATCAGTTTTAAACGGCTTATAGCCATTGCATGTAGGTTAGTAAGCAAGTAACGTATGTGGGTAAGCAAGCGCTTTGCTAAGGCAGGGTGAGACTTCAGAAAATGATGATGGCTCCATGGCGTTTTGCTCCAAGGTCTGCAAGGCTATGAAACAGCAAGGGTCTTTTGCTTTTTGTCTTGCTCTCAGTTCCTGCAGGCATTGTCCAAAAGCTACTCAGAAAACAGATTAAAGATGATTTCACTTGTTAATATTTCAAACAGTTGTGAACTACCCTCTCCTGAAACCCTCCAGTCTGGTCTGCAGGGGAAGTTCTTGCGAGGTAAAGCAGTGCAAAAATTTACAGTACATCGGCTACTAGGCACTAACTTCCTGCGTGGACAAGTTTAGTGAACAGGTTGTACTTTCAAAGTGGAGTAAGCTCCCTTGCAAGTCCCTGAATGCCTTGGCGAATGTTTACTCTGCTTCTGAAATGAGACTGGGCACGCTGCTGGGAAATAAGCTCACTTACACCCACTCCACGTGCACCTCAGTCTGCAGATTTGCAAATTAGACACCTCCCTGAGTATTACTTAACACCGCACTCAGGCCCTCTGGAAAGGGAGATCTTGGGGATAGTGGCGTGTCTGCTCACGAGCCCTCCTTGAGATCAATAGGGTTACTCCCAAACTGAACCAGAGTAAGGGGGAAGGGAATCAGGAGGACCTCCTCATCACCACCAGCACACAGGCAGAACTGAAAGGTTTCAGGGGGAAACAATGGAAAACTTTATGTTTTAAAAAACTTTTTCATGAAGAATGAAAAATTTTCTAATCTGTTTTTTTTTTTTTTAATTTTCTGGTTTTCACTCTCCTCTGCCTTCCCACCCTTATCCTTTGTAAACTGCCATGTGAAAAAGAGCAAGGATAAAAGCAGGAGAGGATGGGAAGGGAGAGAAAGGGAGCTTTTATAGATTTTTGGTTCTGTTTTCAACATATCAAAAATATTGGAAAAGGGCAAATTTCCCTTCTGTTTCCATGAAAGTGCTTTTAAGAGGGGCTTTGTTGAAATATGTTCTGAATGAAAAGCTGTCGCTGCTCCCATTGCCGCCTTGCTCTAACAAGGGCCTGTTCATGTAAGATGCCCCTGAAAAGGGGTGGCATGTTGTAACCTGCAACTTCTGCACCATTTCATCTGGGCGTCACGGCCATATTTCAACACAGCCTTCTAGGTCTGTAAAATGATGCCTGGTGACACATCATATTAGCAGTGTATTTCCTACCAATGTTTATAGGATGGCAAACCAAGACTGAGCTTAATAGCATGCCTGGAGGATGCTGAGACACTTGAAAGCTTTTGCAGTAAAGTGGAAAATTAGAAACTTTGCTGTTCCCTTCACAATATCATTGTCTGGCCGCTCCAGGTTCCAAATGCATCCTGTGAAGCATGAAATACTAGCTAGCTGGTTCAAGACAAGTTAAAGGGTCTGGCCCCTTCTTTGCTTCCTAGATTAACAATAGGGGATGAGGCCTTTTTTGTTGCTGTACATGTAGCAACAACTGAAAATAAATGCTTCTGTGACTCAAGCCGTATGAAGACAGAGGATGGAAGTTGGACAAGAGCAATTGAAAAGCAACATACATTTGAACAAGAACAAAATGGAAAGACTGAAATTGCTTCTGCCTTGTCTGCTCCCACTAGTCTCGCTGCTTTGATAATATTGGTATAAAGCAGTACAACACTACACACTGGGTGCAGTTATACCAGTCTAGAAGTAGCTAAACAGGTAGAGCTTATTCTTGCAAGGGGAAAGAGGATCAGTTTAAAGCTAGGATCAAGTGCCTCTGTACCACTGTAACTCCACCCGCAGTAGGCAGAGGTGTCCAAGATCCCTATCGCTTACCTGTACAAAATCTGTATGGAGGCAGAGGTCCCAAGCCTGTTGTGCCAGCCTGCTCTGCAATGCCACGCTGCCTTCAGGGGAAAGGAGGAGATATGGGAAACCATTGCAATGACCTCAGTAACAAGCTCCGAAGGGCTATTGTGAGGGAAGGACATAAATAATAATTCGTGCAAAACAACTGAAGACCAGTCGTAATATAACTGTCGAATGGTACCCCAGGCTGTAAAGGTGTCAGGTCTTTTCCTCTATTTTAATTGGAGATAAAAGAGAATGACCCTGTTTAATTATTTAAAGATTTCTTCTTTTTCTCCGTCTGGGCAAGAGGACTATGATTGACAATTATGATAGTTCTCCAACTGCCCATTTAGAAGAGCACTGTATGTGTTTGCTATGTATTGCAACATCTATAGGACTGGGTTTGGGAACAGCAGCCACTCAATAAGAGAATGCAGTTCAAAATTCCTCCTTCTCCTGTATTTCTCTCTGGCTTTCTCGCAGTCGTACAAGAACGAAGCCTCATGCAGAGCCCAACAAGTATGAGCAAACTGACGGGAAACAAACTAATTATGCATTAAGCAGCAAATGCCTACCCATAGACCAACACTCGTGAGCTGTCTTGCTAGCAATCAGACTAATAAGCAATCCTAAAATAGCAAGTCAGTAGGCACAACTCAGATCCCATGCCACCAGCAAATTACTATAGTAAACCAGTGAATCTGACTCAAGCCAGACGGGTGAATCTGCAATGCCAAGACACTTATTCAGAGGAATATTTGCAAGAAACCCTACCAAAACAAACCAGTCCCTTTGCTCCTGAGTTTCTCCCCGGCACAAACCCATTCTGCAGACTTTGGTGTGCTGTTTGTTCATGCTTTACCTGGCAACAGGAATCCAGCAAGCACAGCCCTGCAGACAAACCAAAGTACCGTAATTAAAATGCAAACCCTGGTGCCCCTGGCCTGGAGGAATCCACATACAGAGTTCAGTTCTGAGCTGGCAATGGAAATAATTTTATATGACAGAGAAGACAAAAACCTACATTTCCTTTCCTAGTGATTTCAGCAGCAAAGAGGAAATAACTGATGATTTTTGTTTAAACAGTCCTGCAGGCTGCATCAAAGAAGCTGTCTGCCTGAGAACCCACTGTACTGACCACCCTTTGCAGCTTGATGCAAACTCGGTACTGCAGTTGTAATGCCTCAAGTTGTGGCCCTGCAAGTACCATTTGGAAGTGCATTATCTGCCATTCTTTGGAGTCCCATGCCTCTCTGCCATGCAGCTGCATTTTTTAAGAGCATCACCTGCCTTTTCCCAGGACACAACCAGTGTAGCTTGCTATACACTCCCAGTCCAATAAACCAAGGAAATTCTGGGCTGAGGAATAAAAATATTCCAGAAGTCTGGTGACACTGAAGCAATGATTTCATATATGAGAGAGAGACCTTTGACTTGTAAAAACCTTTCAAATAAAATGTTAAAAGCAAAAGGTAAAAGTGCAAGAGGGAGAGAAAGCGATGGGTTGTTTTCTATACTTTATAAACACACAGAGGAGGGAAAGTGGCACATTGTGAAAAATTAGATTACTCATTACCTGCAATATATGGAGACGATATTACTTTTCCTATTCTGCTGTTTAGAGCAACACTGACAAAGTTAGATGCCACAATAATAGGCACGTTAGAAATCTGATCACTTCCGTAGGTTAGATAGACAGACATCCCCAAGTTGTCAAGTTGTCTATAGTCTGAAGGCACAATATGTTTTATTGGGAGAGACATGAGTAATAAAGCTGCATGTCTTCCAAAATACCTAGGGCCTGATTCTCTACTTACACCAGCTGAAAATCAGAAGTCGCTCCACTGGTGACAGTAGAGTTACTCTGTTGTAACCCAGGTCTGATGGGACTGGGGTCCCATAAAGACTGGGGGGGTTTTTCTCATTGTGGGGTGCCCAAAATGAGGTGTGTAGGAATAGGGAGACTCTTATACAACTTCCTTTTTTCATTAATTCCCATAGGTAGTTTTGAAAAGCCCTTCTCTAAATCCATAGGCAGGATCCAAAATTACAGTAAGTGTCCTGATTTCATTCCATCCAGGAAGAGCACACACCAACTGCTGAAGCGTCCTTAGCCTGACGAAGGGTTTTTGAACCCGAAAGCTTGCTTAATAACTATTCTCCAACCATTTGGGTTGGTCTAATAAAAGATATCAAATTCACCCAAGGAACCTTGTCTGCCTATGTCCTTAGACCAACACGGCTACAACCCAAACCCCTGATTTCCTGGGGCACCTGAACTTCCATGAAGAAACAACAGCTGTACATGGCCAGAGTTGATGAAAGCAGCTTCTATATTTAGGAGCAGGGCTATGACTGTTGGAGCCTAACTTTGTCTGACCCTACTTGAACGTTTTGGCCCCGGTACTGTTCACCTTTTGTATTGCAATAGCACCTAGATGTCTCATCCCCTGCACCAGCACATAATTATGAAAAAGTCTCTGCGCCAAGAACAAATGCATACATATTTTCAGTATATTGGGCTTTTCAACCCCCACCCCAATACACACAAGTGAAGCAGCCTCCTTGTGCAAGTGTCAGCGTGGCCGTCTACTAAAACCAACCCCTTTGAAAGGCCATTTTGAAGGCTTCCTCCAAAAGATGTCAAATTCTTGTTTCCTCCCTGCTACCAGCGAAGAAACTGGTAGCAGCAAACATGCTGTGAAGTCCTGCCCTGTGTGCAAATGTAGCAATACAGAATATTTGATTTCACAATTAAGCAAGCCAAACAAAGCCAAACCAGCTTTGCAGACAGCAGGCTAATGCTTGAACATGACAGCGCATTAGTAATCGGCTGCTGCAATCTGTGGGGCTGATCTTACCGTTCCAGAAGCAGCTAAGTCTATCCAATCTTGCTCTGTTCATGTTTAGGGCACAGAAGGCAACGCCACTGACAAGCCTGACATTATTTGCAGACAGAGTTCTCTCCCGCTCTTGTAATTAATCTGTTTGCGATTTCACGCAGGCTCGGTTTCATTTCCTACAGTGACACTTTTGTTACCTCTATCATGCACCAGCACATTCCTTTTTTTAGAGAAACATTTATTTACTGTCATTTTAAGCTAGGACTTCTCTTCCTCTGCTGACCCTTGGATTTCCCAGAACGGAGGTCACACGGGAAAATGGACTCGCATGCAAACTCACCCCTTTGCTGATGCTGAGTTCGTTTTGCTGAGCTACATCCTGACCCTAAAAAGGTGCGGAGATTTTGCTTGTTTGTGTAAATGGGGAGCAAAGGAGATCCGGCCTTTTCTAGGAGTTCCCCAGTGCCAGCCAAGTTTCTGAGTTATGGACATATGATCCCACATGTGATCCATCCATGACGAAAGTGCCCACAAATTTCAGTGCTTTGCTTTTAGGGGGCTAGATGTGAGACGCCAACATCAGGCACACAAAGTTATCCGGGCAACATGGTATGGATCCACCCGTGCATAGAAAGCATGGACCTGAGCGACAAAGTGAATTAATGTGTAAGACAGGCACTCGGGAGAGGTGAACTCCACCTCTCAGCAAATAGCGTTTGGTACCCTTCAGCAGGGAAACATGTGAATCACTCCCTTCTCGGGAGAGAAAACAGTAGCATTAGCATGACTAACTTGTACCATCACCATTGTTTCCTAGGGAACATGCCATTTCCCATGATGCAAGGTGCATTGTGGAATTGAGAGTGCAATCGCTGTGCGTGTGAGCACATGTGAGTTCCTGCTCCAAGGAGATTTTAACAATCCCTTTAAAACTGCAGTGCAGATAGAGGTTGATTTTATCCCCTTCAAAGAAGCCTGTGTTAGGTCATGACATGAGCTGTTCTTTTCAGAGGACAGAGGAGTAAGTCATGTCCATGGCAGGGACTTGATACTAATTGGAGATGATGGCAAAATGGTTCAGTTTAGTGTGGATAGTTATCCTCATTTCCCAGACTCAGCTGACACTTTTCTGTCTGGAAAGCGGCCCGGGAATCTCGAGAAAATGAGTTTAGTGGTGAGGGGGTTTTGTACTTGGTTTGAGCGACGCTGGGAAGACCAAGAATGATCTTTCTCTTAGAAGCCCAGTACTTTTGCTCCTTGTACTGACTAAAAGCAAAATGCACAGAGGGGTGTGAAAATTCAAAAGCCCAAGCAATGTTTCTTGGAGCCTTCCTAGACACTAATAGCATCACTGCCCATGTGCACAGAGCAAAATGTCTCTCCGGCACTTAACATATGCACCTAGAGAACGTGCCATGTTCAGCAGGGACGTATATAGCAACACAGGTCCTGACTCGGTTCTAATTAGATCCAAACTACCCTCCCTCATCCCTTGGGACATTGTTTCCTGTCTGTGGTCTCCCCTTCTCCACGATCTGTTGGTTTTATGAGAAGCCTCTGTTCTGCGCCTTCATTTCCTGCACACATCAAACAGGGACAAACCTTCCCGCTCCCTGTATGTGTCCTAGCATGCTGAGCAGCAACTTTTTTCCAGCTAGTTCTTGGCTGCCCATCTGCAAGTCAAAGTGCAATTGCGAGCAAGCCAAGCCCTTCCTTTTGCAGACATGAAGACACACGCTGGCTTATCTAAACAGCAAGTCCAGCCACAACCACAGACACGCCTTTGGGAACACTCCTTTCTGTACCCTTATTCAGCTGAGCATTGTCTCAACTTGTCCTGTGATGCTCTCTAGAACAAAATGCGCCTTTCAGCATGGGGCACATACATGGAAACATGATGATTCCCGTTCAAGCGTAGTGCAGATAGGAAGGCAAGTGGCTGCCTCAACTTCAGGCCTCCTTCCATGTGCTGGATAATGTCTGCTTTGAAAAAACCTTGGAGAAGAGATGGAAATGCAACAGGGTACTGCGTCTATGCCATGTGTGTGCAGGACCGTGTGCGTGTGAGACTGTCTGTCTCACGGGTAACGCCCAGATGATCTCACTTGAGGTTTCATTCTTCTCTCGTGACTAAGCATCATGTTGCTAGAGTTTGGGAGCGTGCAAGCAGGGAGTGGCAACTGGGAACTAGATTTTTGGATGTTGTTGAAGATTAAGGTTTACTGGTATCCCATGGGAAGATGGCGGTTACAATGTATTGGATCTCAGCTTATTTGGAGAAGGATATTCTCCGCCTCACCCCAGAAGTTTCCCCTTTATGATATTGGCTACTGCCTAAATTCCCCCTGGGAGGTCTCCCATCCAGATTTGAACCTGACCTTATTTACTATATTCACATTGACAATATGCCGAATGAATCACTTTGGTCAGAGGTGTGAGGGGTTTTTAATTAAATGGGTACAACAACCCCTAGGGCAGATGCAATTAGCCCAGCATAGAGGGCCATTACATCAGCAGAGATTATTTCTCCTAAATGTACCAAAATATGCTATGGCAGCAGAGGCGCTTTTACAACAGTGTAAATACATCTGCTCTGGGGGATGCAGCATTTCAGCTACGTTGCTTTAAAAATGGTATAATTAAAGCAGCACAAAAACTGTGTGCTCATAAGCCCCGAAGCACATCTTTAGAGTCAAGCACAATGTCACAGTGTTTTGCTGAACTGGGACCTCAATGTGCTGTGTGTATTAGCTGCGTACGAGCCACGTGGCTATTCTTGTTGCTGCATGGCATTTTGGCTTCCATTGGTATTTTTCCCTCATCTGATGCCGTTGCCTCTGTGGGGTGCATAGGGAACACGTGCTCAGCGCATACTGTGTGCTTGTGTAAGTTTGACCACACCCTGAATAAAGCCTTAGCAGATCCTCTGATTGCAAAGGCTGGGCTGTGTCCTTCTGGCATCACACAAGCAAAAGACATGCAAAGGATGCTGCATGCTAATCTTCTTCCCCTTCATTATTTACTGCTGTAGCACGTGCTCCTCACGTGCTCCAGAGTAAGGAGATATCACGCTGCTGGGCTTGGTCAATGATAGTTAGGAGATCAAGGTTGAAGCAAGGCTTGGGTGCAGTCAGGACCCCTCTGCCTGTTTAAAAATAGACTTCTAAGAAAATCCTCACCACATGAGACCATGTTGTACTGTCTGCCAGTTTGCAGACCTGTTCTGCCTTGATATATGGGATTTTTATTTGTAATCCCAGTTTGCCCGTGCTCTATTAATGATTTAGAATCAGATGTTAACTTGCATTTCCTGACAGATTATCTTGTATTTCATGTTCTAACAGAGAGATAATTTATTTTTTGGATGTGTAAGGGACCAATATTAAATATAAATATAGATGCTGCTTCAGGGAGCCGCTCTCGTTCCTGCTTTGTGCCAGACGGAGAGTGGAGACCTCGCACAATTAACAGCCTCTCATTTTAGTTTGTTTAAAATTGACTTCCTTTCATTCCAGCTGAAAAACTCTGCAGTGATGTCTCTGGGGACCAAAGCCCTGTATCTAGACACAGAACATGCAAAGGAAGGGATTTTAAAGGCTCCAGCATCATAGGGACCCAAGGAAATTCCTCCCTCTGAGCTGAATGGGAAGTCTTCCCCCCTCACCACCTCCCAGGTAAGCAATGGACAGTTCTCTGCCAGCGCTGGGGCAGGTGCAAGGAGAAATCTGACCTCCTTTGCACTGGTTTTATATGGGTGTAACTCTACTGAGTCCAGTGGGGGTATTCCCAATGCACATCAGCATATTCAAGAGACAGTTCAGACCAGAACATCATCAGCATCCCCAAACCAGCCAGGCCCGACCTGGTTGAGAGAGGAAGGGAGAGATAGTGGGGCTCTGGGAGCAGTCAGGACTCCCTTGCAGTCATGACAGCTGTACTGGCATGAATCAAGAGCAAGAGTATGTGGCCACTTAGTCGTGGGCATCTCTCTTCCATCCGTCATCTGAGAAGTGGGGTGTCATCGTGGCTTTGCCGCTACTGAGACCTGAATTCAGCCTTCTCCAAAATGTTTCATGTAATCACGAAAGAGCCTTCAGATGGGAGAGGTGCTCTGCAGGTCTTGGTGATCTTGCCTGATTTAAACTCTTGATCCGGTAGTATCACAGACGTATCAATTGATCTGTCTATCTATCTGTCCGTCCCATTTCAAAGGGGGCCCATCCCTGTGGTATACATGAAAAGCCAATACTTTTCTACCAAAAGGCGGTCAGCAATTCCCTGTGCCAGGTCAGTTACTAGAAAAGAGACACTGCAGGTATCAAAATGTATGTGCAAATCCCTTCACTATTAGTTACCAGGAGGTCTCCTGTGAACTTATCCCATCTTCAGAGCATTTGCCACCCAGGGAAACCCCTTTCCCCTCTATTCTGCACTGGTGAGGCCACATCTGGAGTCCTGTGCCCAGTTTTGGGCCCCCACTACAGAAAGGATGTGGACAAATTGCAGAGAGTCCAGTGGAGGGCAACAAAAATGGTGATGGGGTTGGGGGACATGACGTATGAACATTTATCTTGCTGGGATCCTTTGACCCCAGCTGGCTTCCTGCCCCTGGGGCAGGGGGCTAGACTCAGTGATCTTCCAAGGTCCCTGCCAGCCTTAAAGTCTATGAAATCTATGAACTGGGCTTATTTAGTCTGGAGAAGAGAAGACCGAGGGGGATTTAATATCAGCCTTCAACTCCCTGCAGGGGGGTTGCAAAGCGGATGGAGCTGGACTCTTCTCAGTAGGGGTAAATGACAGAACAAGGAGCAATGGGCTCAAGTTGCAGCAAAGGAAGCTGAGGCTGGATATTAGGAAAAACTTTTGCACCCGGAGGGCAGTGAAGCACTGGAACAGGTTACCCAGAGAGGTGGTGGACTCTCCATCCCTGGAGGTTTTTAAGACTTGGCTCGACAAAGCCTTGGCTGGGATGATGTAGTTGGGGCTGGTCTTGTTTTGAGCAGGGGGTTGGACTAGATGTGACCTCCTGAGGTCCCTTCCAGCCCTAGGGTGGCCATCATAGACAGCATCCTGGTTTTCTGCTACTTTGTCCTCTATTGATATGAAAACGGACACCTTTATGTCACGGACACCTTGAAGAGAAAAACGGAGGACATAAAGGCGTTGGGTTTCGTATTAATAGAGGACAGAGTACAACCGGACTGTCTTCTATGATGACCACCCTATCCAGCCCCACTTTTCTATGATTCTGTTTCCTTTCCTAAAGTCCTCTGAATCTAATCAGCCAGGGTTGCCTCTATTCATACTATGCAGCAGCTGCCCAGCCCTAAAAGCCAGTAAAGGGGGGAAAAACAGCCTTTGAGTCAATTCCTTTCTTTGTCTAGGGAATGAGCATGCAACAACATGCCTTGCTGATGCTTTACCCTGGAATTTCTGTAGCGAAGGCAGCAGGCAGCTTGGGGAAGCTGACATCACTCACAGTCGTACAGGTATATTCAGTTTCACAATCACACGCAAACCGTTTTGTGTCTGTACTTGCAAAACTTCACAAGGTTGCAGGCTTTGGGAAGCTAATATTGCCTCTTGCCATGATGCTAAACTGAGCCAGGCCCAGAGGTACCCCCCATCTAGATCATTTACAGCACTGTCACTCTGTACCTGCCTAATTGAGGGCAGGCTTCGTCAGGCTACTTTGAAGGAGAATCCTTCAGTCCAGACACAGAGGGAACAGCATAAAGAGACGGCACGGTTTCCTGCACAGTGGAGAGGTGATGGAATAAAATGTGGTAATAGCTTCTGGGTGTACTGGCCTGATTTGGAAGATACCAAAGTACATTTGGAATATTTCCACATTTGGCAATCTCACTCACCCTCACTGGGGCTAGGGACAGAAATTACACATAAATGGGTATAAATGATTCAAAACTGGTTCAAATCTGTAACACAACAGAAGTTCAGTGCACATAAACCACTTTCAAAATGGCCAGAACTGGTTTAAGATAAACCTGGATGGATGTAGTATCAGACCTGACTGATTTAGGTTAAATGCATTTATTGAACTTCTGTCCCAGGTCTGGGAGCCTTGTGTATGTAACCTGTGTAGGACATGCACACACATCTTTATTGTTGTCCATGCTTAGCATAGACAAGCCATGTTTCAGATCCTCTGTTATGGCCAGGGCCTATTTACTTACTCATGCAAATCCATTATTTGTGTGTAGAGGGTGAATGGGATTTGGCCTTACTTCATATCTGGGTTTCTAGTTCTGAGAAAACCCTGGCAAAAGAAGTATAACAATCAATACACTATGTCTTTTTTGTTCATATAAGATGCATCAGAGGCCCGTAAAGACTGGGGTTGCAATTTAGCAAAGTGTTTAAATGTGTGTTTGCTTACACACTGAAATGTCCTTGAAGTTAATGGCCGGTGACCAGATTCCTAAAGGTAAGTTCTCTGCTGGAGAGAGATGGACTGTGGACTCAGATCCTTGGGCTGCTGCCCCGTTGTAGTTTGAACACATCCAAGTAAACAGATAGAAATTTTCTCCAAGGGAAAGCTCTCAAAGACAAACTCATATGAAGAAGAGGCTAACCAAGGCCACTCATTGAACTAAGTACTTGTAAAATAATGGAAAGGCATATCATCTTCCATTACACAGAACACAGCACGGGCTGATATTTGGCAGTATAGCTGCAATAAAGCTGTCCTACTGCACTAGGGTTTTTTCCTTGAGTGTGGTGAGCGGGAATAGATTTTTAAGGGGCTCATTTTCATTTGTTTTTTGAAGCTTTAACTCTGCTGGGTAAGGCTAGGGACTGAGCCCTCAGCCAGCGTAAATCCACTCTGCTGTATTGAAGTGAACTGATTTACATCAGCTGAGGGTCTGGTTCTTGATGTGGGGAATGGAAGCAGGTGGATACAATTTCTCTACATTTCCACTCAAGCTGCACATGCCTGCAGCACCAGAAATTGAACAGCACTTTCCCTAAGAGTAAAAAAGATATTAGCTTCATATTTGCGCGAGTGCTTCGCTGCTCTCCCTCTTGACTTGATCATCTCATCTAGCCACAGGCTGTCTCTGGCAATGACTTTGTCTCCCCAATAAAATTAAAAATCACTTTTGTTTCATATCTTTTTAATAAAGGCCTTGGCTCTTTAAGGGGTGATGTGCTGATGAGCAGCCAGGTTCAGATATTATTGCGCTTCCTTGATTTGAATTTCTCTTTCTGCATTTCAGTTGGAATTATAAAGCAGAATGAAAGTTTCGGGCAGGCTGGAGATCCAACACAAAGCCACCTGGGGTGAGGGTTGGCTACAGACTCAGGTGCAATTTCAGGCCCTGTTCCAAATGAGACAAGGCTGCCATGTGGCTGTATTGGTGAGAGCATGCCTTTAAATTTAAGTTAAGAAAATTGAGAGGAATGGACTGGGGAAGACATGGAGCCAGCCCCATACCTGGTCTTTGGCAACCTCTCACAGTCGAGGATGATTGTCTTTTATGATGGTCTTATATGCGGGCCTGAATCTGGGTGCCGTGGCTGATTCGGGATCGACAGACTCTGTTGTAACTGGAGCATGCATTTCCATGCGGGGTGGCTGGCTCTGGATTCTTGATTCAGTCCACAACACGCTGTTTCTGCCGCTCCTGTTTTTCCATCTCCTATTATACCATAACTGGCAGGATACAGTGTAGGATCCAGCTATTGTAATGTATCATAAACACATTCTGGATAGCAATATATGATGACAGCTAATGGCTAGGATGAAAAAAGAAGAAATGACTCAGTGCATTGGCCCTCCACACATGCCCATGTGTATATATACACACGCACACAGGCACTCACTCGCTCACCTCTCTGTCTCGCTTTGCTTTTCCTAGGTAGGGAGAGTGCTTATCTACTGCTTGTTTGTCTGTCTGTTTGCAATGCAAGAAAAATTCCAGTCCTGCAGCCAAGTCGGAGGGAAGCCCTCGGGTATGACAGTGGCACCGTTTAGCTGCAACGCTGTAGTTAATATTGTGTCAGCCATTATAACTCCCTATGGTATTTATACTGCTTTCTATCTCAACTGCAGAAAGTAGCTTCAGGCTGCACGCAGGCAGGAAAGGTCTCAGCTGAGAAGCACGTTGTTTTACAAATAAAATACAAAGAGACTCTACTGGGACGTGTTCGGTCTATAATGTCTGGGCTGTTCCACAGCTGGTCCCAGGCTGTTAGTGGTGCTGGGTGGAGTGGTGATCCAGGCAGTGAACAATACCATTGTTTGTGAGCATGTACTTCTAAACATGAGTGAAGCTAGTGAATGTGGACTGTTGGACAAACTTCAGCAGAAGGCCCTTTTCCCCGATGACAGAAATTCAGTGTGTTGAAAAGATCTTAACTATGTGAAAGCCACTGGGAGTATCTGAGCCCAGGAGAATCGCAGCTAGGGACACATTTTCAGCCCTTGACCTGCACGCATTATTAGAGAGGGGGCACAGCATTTAGATCAAGTTTTTTCCCAGGTGAGGAGGGTGCTTTGGATTTGGGGCCTAGTTTAGCTCCACTACCGAGATTCCCTAGATTCATAGGTTCACACTGTGGACTGAAAATTTCCAGGTGTATTTTCAACCCCAGCCTCTTGCTTGGTGAGTCTTTTCTACAAATTATGCCAGGATGGAAGTGTGCACACAAACTTTACATTTGCACGCACCATGCAAACCACCACTGGTGGTGGTTTGCACATGGTAACACACAATTAACTTGTGCTGCACATGCAACTGCACATTTTAGTCATGTGACTTCCTGCACACACACTTTATAGGCTGAATTAAGATGCAAAAAGCTTTGGCTCCCAAAATAAATTGCACCTATAAGTTCTCCTGGGTAGAACACTGTTTCTACGTACGTTTGTGCAGCACCTAACACTGTAGCCCCAATCCCGAGTGGGATGTCTTGGTAGTAGTGTAATAGAAGTACTGAACAGTAACTACAATAATCAGTTCTGAAAAAATAGTGCTGGAAATTACAGTGTCTGGGGACAGGAGGTACTTTGGGTGAAGAGAGCCAGCAAATACCATCTCTAAAAGAAGTCAGCAGAGGTGCAAGAATATAGAGGCAAGTTTTTGCCTGCTTTGGTAGCTAGAAGAACCTGGTGTCTTATGGTAGCCGCTGAGAGTCCCCCAGCAAACAGTAGCTCTGAGCTGGTGTAAAGACAACATAGTAGTGACTCCTCTGCCAACTGCCCCAGAGGTAAAACATAAGAAGGGAACCAGACACAGCTGTGCTCTACCACTTCTTAGTT
The DNA here is from genome assembly GCF_030867095.1 of Alligator mississippiensis. Classification (NCBI taxonomy): domain Eukaryota; kingdom Metazoa; phylum Chordata; order Crocodylia; family Alligatoridae; genus Alligator; species Alligator mississippiensis. The sequence goes on along the minus strand of NC_081837.1, from coordinate 43,470,961 downwards.
ATTGTGTGGTCCCGTGGAGATCAAAGCCAGCTGGCATGAGTTGGAGCATTCATTCCTCAGACCACTCAAACTTGCACCAAGGATGCCGGGCACGGACTAGCTTGCAGACTTCCCCGGTATCCCCATTCTCCTACACCAAATAGCTCCTGTTGTACCAGGAAAGGGGAGCTATGTTACAATACATTAGAAATTCAAGTCTGCAGCGGTCTGGTGCTGCCGTTGGGTGAATAAATAAAATTATACAGGCAATTAGCTTATTCTAAAAACCGTGTGAATTTCCTGATGAATGCCGCTCCCTTTAGCATTCAGATGCCTGCTTTCTAGTACAGAAAGGGAGAGACTTAAGAGAGGCCAGGTTCACTGTGCACGGCAGAGGCTGGGACTCCTCGAGGAACGTTGCCCAGTCAGGAGTCAAACTCCAAAGACAGTTTCTTGCCTCGTGGATTTCTTTTGCTTGCGTTTACTTGCAGGAAAGGGACTGATCTTTCACACACTGTGGCCAGCTCCTTTGTTCCCTTCTGGAGAGGTTGAGGAGAGCTGGGAGTAGAATCCTCTTTGTTCTTAAGTTACTTAATGAACTTCAGCATTTATAGGATTTACCATGCATGCCACTGTGAGGTAGTCTGGCCTCAGGCAAGATTACATCTGCCTCCTCCCTGCAAGGTTTTCCCTGGCTTTCCTGTACAATGGAGATAGAGCCTACAGGTTTTCTAACAAAGGCCAGGGTTGCAGCCAGGGTACGCCAATGGGTAGCCTTCTCTATTAACTCAGTGCCCTCTGCCTTCTGGGCATTTAGTTGAGGGCTAGGAGTGAGACTCAAGATACTGTGGCCATTTGCAGTTGCCTGTTACAAAAAAAGCTAAAGTCCATCTCAGGTAATGATGTGCCGTCTTCTTAAATCTCCTCTCTGCCCCCAACCCTTGGCCCCCTGAAGTTCCCACATCTTCCCTTGCTGCCAACTATTTATGTGGGATGGCTTTGTGATAGTATAAGCTGCAGTTATTAGTGTTTAACAGCAAAGAGGATGCTTGAGAGCTCCAAGCGAGAAGAACTATATTCAGAATTTTACAAATAGTAATTCCTGCTAACTAGGCAAGTTGTGCATTACTGCCCCATTACAAAGCCCAGTACAAACAGATTTGGTGACTTCTCTGGGGTCATAGCTCAAGTCATTGCTGTAGTTGATAACAGTACATAGATCTGCTTCCCTTGGGGGCTTTATCTGCCAATAACTGACTTTTTTAGTTCATTGGAACTTAAAAAAAAGTCACATTGGGTCAATAGGAAACAAAATTTCAACCCCCTCCTCCCCACAAAATTTCTGAAGTGTGAAAACTCCTAAAATGTAGGATTGAAGCATTTCATTGGATTCAAAGCTAAACGTCTTGTTTCAATTTCAAACCTTTTTGTAACTCCTGAACTGAAAAACAAATAATGTTTCAAATTAAAAACAAGTAATTTTCAATCAAAACATGAAATAATTTATTTAAACCATGTTGAGATACTTTGAACTTCAGACAATTTTTCCAGGTTTCTGTTCTGTTTTTGCTGTTGGACTGAGCAATTTAATGAAATTAAAATGAATTCATGAAATCTTTTGGAGCCACCAAAAGTACACTTTTCACTTGAAGTAATTCTAGTCAAAAAATGCATCCAGGCCTGATTCACTGCACCATAAGAAATAAATAGAATCAATATTGACCAAATCTTTATTTTCTAGTGATGAGCAGGTCCGTCAAGTTCTAATTTCATCACAGTGATCAACTAACTAGTCTATTCATCTAAGTCTCCAGAATCCAATTTCTTCCTAGCCGAAAAACAAAACTAAACTAAAAATCCCCTAGTTAGTTAATGAATTGCACTGGTCTAAAAGTGACATCAACCCTAACTTTACCTTCTTTTCCTGGAAGTTAGGATGCTCTGCAGACCAAATCAAAATGCCTAAAGCTGGGATTTCCAGAAGAGCTCAAGATGAAATCTTCACGTTGTCGGCCTCCATATAATCGGGGCCAGATTTCTACAAGAACCCTGATCCTATACAAAGTCAAGATTTTTCAGGAGTGCCATGTATCCCACAACCGGCACGGTAATGCTCACAGCTAGAATTATCCAAACCGTTCAGTATCGGATACGCACCAATCTTCCCGAGTTCCCTTGAATAATCTGATCAATTAATTTGGTCCCTTACTGGGAGCCGAGCTCTTTTGAAACTTCTCCTCCTTGTGCGTGTCTGCTCTTACGAACAATTTCAATTCTATGCGAGTTCTTTGGTGTGAGATGAATGAAATAGATTTTTCCAGTGTACATTGATCAAAGTTATATTAGAAGCTGCAATAACAATTTCAGGCCAAAGATGGGATTGAAAAAAAAGCCCTGACTTGGGGATGGAGAGGAGGTTTAACATTTGAACCTGGATCAGAATTTTCCAATTGCTTGATGCTAGAGGCAGGGATTTCATGGGGTGATGTATTTTATTGGACCAACTATGTACTTGCCAGATAACACAGTGACATCTTCTTAAGCCTGTGCAAAACTAACATAGTTGGTCCAATAAAAGATACTACGCTAAGAAATCCTTGCCTCTCATATAATGTCTGGATCATCACAGCTACAACATCCCCCTTACACCACTGCAGTTGCTGTATACCAAAGTTATGGGGGCTGTTTTACCCCAGACTTGACTCCCAGACTGCACGGACCATACTCTACATCTGGATCCAAACTTTGGCCCATCTTTAATATTTAAATGTTGCTGCTAACACATCATCGTCATAACAGTAATAGAACTGTGAATATATTCATCACATTGCCTGGCCTAAGGATGTGGTTCCATGAAATATAGAAGATTTGCCATGCATTAGTAGTTCTCTAGAGCCTTCCTTTTGCAAGGGAGTGCTTTTGTGGTTAGAACTGAAAGTAAGGACTTGAGCATCCTCCGGGCACGTGATTTATGCCCTCCAATGTGCAGTGTGGCTATATTTACCACACGGGGCCTTGGTGAATGAAGATGAATGCCTGCCTGGTACTGTGAGCGCAGTGGATGAAAGGTGTTACAGGAGTGCAGATGCTGTGAATTTTTCTTGGTGATTTTTCATGAGTGAAGCAACATGCATCACATATCCGCAGCAGAGCCGGCTTTGTGAGCTCCTTCAGACCTGCATGCCTAGTGACTCGGAGCAGAGAGGCATGGAGCCCTCTCAGCACAGAGAGGGAGAAGCCACTGGACAGAAACATTTGCAATGGAAAAAGGAAGCATCTTCTCTAGCTGGTTTTGTTTCTTTTGTTCCACTTGAAGTGAGAGCAAAGCATAAAGAAACAGCTGTAGGGGCTATGCTGGTCCAAGTGTCTGTTCTTTAAAGGACTGGGCATCTGTCACTAAGGGACTGATTCCCTCCTCACTTCCACCAGTGTAAATCAGAGGTAACTGCTGAAGTCCATGGAGATGGATTAATGAAAGTGGTTTCAGACTCAGGCCTTCCCCCTGGTTTAGGTTCACATTTGCCCAGCTATGCAATTACTGTCACTGCATCCTTTCTCCTTTCACTTCTCCAGAGCAAGAGAGACAAGGAAGTCCCGGCAGATGAAAGGCGTACGTGTAGGGGGGAGGTTTACTTCTTAATCTTCTCCCTGTAAATTAGATACCATTTTATTTAAACTTTAAAGAGAAAATAAAACTGGGCCAGACCCCGGGCTGCCAAAATGTAAGCACAAAAAAGTAGACGCAGGCTGAATCAGACGAAGAGCGTGGCTGCCTTCCGCCCTTTAACGTATTAGAATCACCTCTTTCGGCATTTTGAATCATTTTGAATCATAACAACTTAAAAATTAACAACATAATGTCTGATAATATTTAGCTGACTTTCCTAACTGCTGCTGAATGATTTCTCCTCAGGAACCCTTTGACATCCCATGCCTTTGATTGATGAAAGCTGCTCCTGTGCTCTTTGAGGCTTTGGTTCAGAAAATGATTGAAGTTTTTCAGGTGAGAATTCAGTTCAGACACTCCCTGGAGCCCCAAAGAAGTCTTCAAGTGAAAAAAAAAATCTTCCCTTTAATTAAACCAGAATTTTCAGCTCTTTATTACACATGTGCTATGTTTCCTGGGGTTTCTACGCAAGAAAAAATAATAGTGGGTTAGACCTTAGGTTGGGATCGAGCAAAGGAGGCATACACAAGGAGTCTCCTCCAATTCTAGGACATACAGGCCTCATCTACATGGGCGGCGGACTGCGCAGTTGTTACACGCAGTCATTTAGTACTCATATATGTACTTAGATAAGTATTAAATAACTGCACAGTAATTGGTGTTACTGCACTGTACCGTCACTGCATGGTTTTTTTGTTTTTTTCTGATGCGACTGAGCAGTAGCAACGAGCTACTGTTCAGTAGCTCGTTACTACTGAGAGCAATACCGTCGCTGCACAGTTAGTGCCCAGCAACACTACTGCGCGGTAGCAATGAGCTTTTGTGCAGCATCTCATGTAGACGCGCCTACAGAACAGCTCTGTGCTACTCCCTTATGTAATAGGGATCTGTCAGGGGCCAGATCAGCTGAGCTTGGGGGAGATTGCTGCAATCAGACTGGTACAGTAGGCAGATCATGATCTGGGATTGGGGCCTTTGTGGATGATGGTCCAGACTGACACAAGTATTTTGGTATCTGAAGAAGCAGATAGGTGTCTGACCTGGTGAGGTACCTTGCTCTCAGCTACTTCAAGACATTCTTTGGTTCCTAAATCAAAACCATTTACTGCACAGTAACTTAATGCGCAGTAAGTGGTTTTTACACAGGCCTCTGCACATGTAGGCATTACAGCGCAGTAACACCGTGTGTGCACTGACTTGGGAGTACGCTTAGCCCCAAGTCAGTCCGCACAAAAAGGGTTACTGTGCACTAAGGCATCTACATGTGCCTTACTATGCAGTAACTACCTTTCGCTCTAAAGGGAAGTCTAAATTTGCTACCGGCATTATGGAAGTAGCAAATTTACTCCCGAGTTGGCATAAGTCACCATAGTTACTGTGCAGTACAGGTGTACACGTGTCAAGGCACGCCTGTAATTTTCAGTTACTGTGCAGTTACCCAAGTTACTGCACAGTAACAGTGCACGTGTAGATGCGCCCACAGTGTAGCTCTTTAGTCTCGCCCCCTTCCCTCCCTCTCTGCCCCCCAACTCTTTTTCTTATCCTTTCTTTGGAGCAGTGACTTGGAGAGAGAGATTCCAGGTGCGAGAGCCAGGAGGAGCTTCCTGATTGAGGTTCAGAAATTTATAGCCTGCGGTGGTGGGGTGGAGGCAGGGGACAGTGAGGGAAAGAAGGGAAAAGAAAGAAAAAATGAAGTGCTCTCCACCACCTGCCATTTAACGATGGGTTCCTCAGATAAGGCTGCTTTCAGGTGCATTCCAGACATGTGGGTCCTGCCCAGACACAGCATGAAAGGAGAAGGGACTTAAAATTTAAAAAAAAAGAAAAGAAAAAGAAAACACAAGAGGAAGGCAGGAAACACCCAACCCTAATGGAAACCTCTTTCCTCAATCTGTGTTTTCTTACAGCTTTAATTATAAACCCCTTTCAAAAACACACGCGTGCACAAACCCAAAGCTTGCTGACAGCTGTCACTGGAGGTTACATACGCGTGATCCAAGGTAAATCAAAAACTCATATCACTGGGGAAAAGCTGTTGGTATTTGGAGTTTGGAGGATACCACATCCCCTTTTGCGGTGGTTGCAGGGAAACCTGGCCTGTTCATCCACCGCTAAATTAAAAATAATGACACAAAGTCTCTCTGGTGGGGTGAGAGTGCTCCCTACGGCATTTTAATTTTTTTGGACAAAAGTAAAGCAGAATGCAACCTCGGTACTACACCTAGTACAGGCATAACAAGCACACAGGACCTAATCCTGATCTCAGGCCAGTTTTACCAGGCTGATTTCAGTGCCGTTGCTCTGGCTTTCTTGCTGTTATAACTAGAAGCAGCATCAGAACCGCACACGTTCAAGTTGTCAGCATGGTTGAAATGGGAAGATGTACACTTGTCAAGGGGGTGGTAGTCTTTTTTTTTTTTTAATTAGCTTTTCCCTTTATTATTTTTATGTTCCTGTGACTGCAAGTCTCTTTCACTAGGGAAAAGAATGACACTCTTAAATTTTTTTTGCAAGATTCTGTTGATGATACAATAAATTTTATTCTCTAGAGTATGGGGAATGTCTCTCTTTGTGACAGACACAGTATAAAGTTGCTAATTCATTCAGGTTTGCCCCCATGAAAAATGAGGCTGGAACAATAGGCAATTGTTACATCAACTTAGAAAAATACTGGTGCAATAAAAGTGGAATCACCCAGTAAAAATCTGTCATAAAGCTCCTAAATTTCAGCCTCACTTGTCATGCAAACACCAAGCAAATTTGCTCTCTATTGGACTGTAAAAATCAAGTGGCAGACACTACTTTCTGATGCAGGAGTAAGAAACTATCTCTGCGGGACAGAAATGTTATCTTGAATCTTTGAGAGCTTTTTATTATTATTATTATTATTATTTCTTGGAAAGACAGTTAATTTCAATAAGCAGTTTACCAGAGGATTTCTGCTCTAGTCCCAGCCTCCCAAACCTTCCCAACACGAAAATCACTGAGAGTGTTGATAAGTGCCATAATAGCAACTTGTAAGATCATGTACTGGGCTCATATGAGCGATAAACCAAACTCAAGAAAAAAATGTAAGCGGGAGTTACAATCACATTTCTGTTCCCTCCATAGAAGAGCCTGTTTAATAAAAATAAAAAAGCCCTCTAATTTATTTTTAATCAAAGGCTTATTCTGTTCCTAAAGACCTGATGAAGATTTGGCTGAGTTTTGATCTGCATTACAGGCTGTAATTAAGCAGGGGAGACATGGAGATCAACAGGAGTATAAATAACAGAGGAGCTTTAGCTCTTTCCAGGTACATGGCATTGTTTTCCATGTAGATGGCAGGGAGCTCTGCGGGGCTTAATGGTAGCCAACAGACATTAAAAGCCAAAAGGGGAAGAAAAAATCCGATTTCTTTACTGAGTGTTACATTCCTGTGATGGTGCTTGGAGCCATAGAAATCTTTGCAAACAAACCCATCCATCAACACTTTGCTTCCTCACATCCAGCCCTGTGCACTCATCCCATCCACCACCCCCAGCTGTGCAGCCACCCTGGTTACTCTCCATGGCCCCAATCTAGCGACTGACTCTTGGGCAGTCAACTGGTCTTGGAAAGCAGAGGAGCCTCCCCTTGGATGCGGGGGCTGCTCATTGAAGGGCTGGGAGGCTCACCAGGAAGCACCATGAAGCCTGAGTGCTGAATACACGTGGACACTAATTCCACAAGGCTCCGACGAAGTACTTAACTTCCGGCACTTTGCATTCAGCAAAGCACATCAGGATGCGGGTAAAGATAAATACACGGCTAAGAGCTTTGTTGAATCAAGGCTCACTGACTTCTCTGCTGGCATCTGGCCAACAAGCAAGGTTTGCAATGAGAACCAGGTTCAGAAAGGCGCAATGCAGCACATCTTGTTTGACGCCGCGGACCATCAGAGGTAAAAGCCTGAGCATCTACAGCTTGTGCTGAAGAGCCAGGCTCTCACTCTGAGAGCACTTTCCCCAGCGCGTGTTGCATTTCCTTAGCTAACAGGGTCAGCTTAAGAACCACGGGGGCTGATTTTCTTGATTTCAAGAGCCTTCATTTCCAGACTTGCCAGCACAAGCCCCGTTGATCTGCATGTAAAGAACGCCAGGAGTGAGAGACAATTTTAGATGCTATGTTAAGGCCTGTATAGTCAATTAGAGCCAAAATATTTCAAGGTTCAGTCCTTAACAAGAGGAGAGCTCTTTTTCAAATGCCCTGCACTCCTAAGGAAAAACTACAGGCAGACACAGCCACTAATGCCATATTACTGCATAAATATTCAATGTGGAAAGTAATGAAACTGCAGAACTTACAAAGAATTAAAATCTCTGATGCCATTTAATGCTCTCCTCCTGGCATTTCACCTTCAATAATAGATGATCTCCCTTTACAAATAACTTGCTTTAAAATTAAATCCACGTAACTTTCCTCGTGCCCTCGAGCGGAAGAGCTTTATATTCAGACACACCTTCTGAAACCTGGGCGAAGGAGACTGAACATCCATTGTCCTCCACAGCAGCTTTGAACGATTGTAATTGCGCATGTCTGTGAAACTGTCCTTCATACAAGGGGACTGAGATGTATCTGGGCCTCACTTTAAAGTAGTTTGGTGTCCTCAAAATAGAGGCTAAGTGGGATTGGGATGCTCCCTAGGCCCATGTAGGGGCTATGCTGATACAAGTGTCTGTTCTTTAAAGGACTGGGTGGTGCCCTCCCCTGCCCTGGGGGTCTTTAATAGGTTCAGGACAGGCTGAGATTTACACCGAACACTATACAGGTCCTGGTACATTGGGGTTTACCTGATTCTGCGCTGAGTCACAGAACAACCAGGACGCACTGGTGAAACGGGTCATGGGGGTGACTTTGTAGCTGATGTCAAGGCTTGCAGGGAAACAGCAAGTGTCTTCCCCTGCCCTTTTTTTTTTTTGCTCACCCCCAATCCATCCCAAACTAGATTTTATTTCTTCTGATGGGTATTTATTCATAGGGTCGGAAGGGACCTGAACAGATCATCGAGTCTGACCCGCTGCCTAGGCAGGAAAGAGCGCTGGGGTCAGATGCCTATCCACCCTTCTCTTAAAGACCCCCAGGGCAGAGGAGAGCACCACCTCTCTTGGAAGCCCAGTCCAAATTTTGGCCACCCTTACCGTGAAGAAGTTTTTTCTGATGTCTAGCCTAAATCTGCCGTCTCTCAGTTTGTGACCATTGTTCCTTGTTACCCCGAGAGACACCCTGGTGAACAGGGCATCTCCGATCCCTTGCTGCGTCCCCCTAATGAATGTGTGGGTGGCCACAAGATCACCTCTCAGCCTTCTCTTGCAGGGGCTGAAGAGGTCCTGGTCCCTCAGTCTCTCCTCGTAGGGGTTGTCCTGTAAGCCCCTAACCACATGAGTGTCCCTCCTCTGGACCCTCTTGAGTCTATCAACACCCTTCCTGAAGTACGGCACCCAAAACTGGATGCAGTCCTCCAACTGCAGTCTGACCAATGCCGCATGGAGGGGAAGTATCACCTTCTTGGATCTATTTGTCATGCATCTACTGATGCACGATAAAGTGCAGTTAGCTTTGTTCCCCTGTTCATAGACTTTAGGGCTGGAAGGGCTGACCCCTGGTCAAGAACACCGAGGCAAAAAGGTGAGTCACATGCATGATCAGAGGGCAAGAGCACAGGCCTTATGAAGAGAGGCTGAGAGCCATGGGACTCTTCAGCCTGGAAAAGCACAGGCTCAGGGGGGACCTGGTAGCTGCTTATAAGTACATAAGGGGTGTACGTCAGGATCTGGGAGAAGGTCTGTTCACCAGAGCACCCCAAGGAAAAAAAAGGATCAACAGTCATAAACTACTCCAAGACCATTTTAGGCTGGACATAAGAAAAAAATTCTTTATTGTCCGAGCCCCCAAGAGCTGGAATAGACTCCGTCCAGAAGTGGTGCAGGCACCTACTCTGGACTCATTCAAGCAACGCTTGGATGCTGATCTTGCTGGGATCCTTTGACTCTAGCTGACTTACTCCCCCTGGACTTGATGATCTTTGAGGTCCCTTCCAGCCCTAATGTCTATGAAATCTATGAAATCTATGAAAAAACTTGTTGAATAGCTCAGCCTTGTCTCCCCTATCTGCTCGTTCTTGTTCAGTAGGGGTCCTATGCTGCCCTGCGCCTTCCTTTTAGTCCCTATATACCTAAAAAAAGGCTTTGTGTTGTCTTTAATTTGTGTTGCCAGCTTCAGCTGTGTAGTTGCTTTGGCTTTTCAAACTGCGTCCCTGCAAGTGCGGGCCAAGTAGGTATACTGCTCCTTGATAGCTTCCCCCTGCTTCCAACACCTATATGCCTTCTTTTTTGCCCCTAGGCTCCCCTGGATTCCCCTGGTTAGCCAAGGAAGTTTTTTGGCTCCTTTCCCCCTTTTCCCTTGCAATGGGATCATCTCCCTCTGCGGCCAAAGGATCGTTTCCTTTAGGAATAACCACCCTTCCTGGACTGCCATCTCGCCAATACTCTTCCCCTGCAGTGCATCATTGACTAGACTCCTAAGCACAATGAAGTTAGCCTTCCTAAAGTCAAGCACTTCCACCCTACTAGTTATCTTACCCACCCTATGCTGTACGGTGAATTTGATTGATTGGTGGTCACTGTCCCCAAGGTGACCATGAATCCGCAGCTCCCCTACCAGCTTCCTCCCCAGTAGCCAACACCAAGTCCAGTAAGGCATTCCCCCTAGTGGGACCGTGTACCTCCTGCATTAGGTGAAGGTCCTGCATGCAGGTGAAGAACCTATGTGAACGGTTGGATTTGGCTGACTGCTCCTCCCAGCAGATGTCCGAGTAGTGTAGGTCCCCCATGACCACCACATCCCTAGACCGTACGGCCTCTGAGAGCTGCCTCAAGAACAAAAAGTCTAGCTTTTCCTCTTGGTGTGGTGGTCTGTAGCAGACCCCCACCACCCAGTCCTTTTCTTCTCGACCTCCATGTATCCTAACCCACCATACCTCAACTTTCTCCTCCTCTGATCCCATTTTGATTAGGGTAGATGTATAATGCTCCTTAATTCTCCGGTTCCCTTTTGGGGCATCTCCCACTGCATTTCCTCCACCCCCTTCATGATTACAGAAATAACAGCGAAACAACACCGACCATGGAGGGAGGTGGGGTTCCAGTTTGGGAGGAGTTAGCGAAAGCAACTGTGTCTCTTCAGTTTGGAGATCAGTTGACATAAATAACATGGGCGGAAGCAGGGGCATCTCTGTTGGGCTGTGAGATGCATGGCTGGTAAGCTTTGCAGCCATATGTCAACTCAGCAAGAGTTGGGCCTCTCTCCCCTCTTACGTCTGCCATCACTCCCCATCCATCCACAGTGGATGAACAAGTACCCTTCAAGGAAGCTATATGACATCCATGCTGCCATCTCAACCAGCCTCTGCCTGCACAGCCCTTTCTGAGGGAAAATAACAAGAAAAAGCCACTGCAGCATTTTTGACGCGGAGATGAAGGATCGTCCCTTCATTGCCTCTGCCTGCAGGGCACAACTTTTGTGTCCTTTCAAATAAGGAGAAAGAATCTTCCTTCTATTTTTATAGAGAAAAAATGTGACGACTAGTAATATAGTCCTGTGCGAACTGCTGAATGGAACTATCTTTATATCTATAGGCGATGACTTTTCAAATAGCTGTGCCATAACCCTTAAGCTTTCTTGTTCTCTCTTCTCCTGGAGACCAGCTCTGCTCTCTGTTCCATAGGTGAATGTAAGCAGGAGTTGCTTCACTTCTGGAGTTGCTTCACTTCTACTCCAGCAGCACTGAGATCAGATTCTGGCCTTTGTGCCCTCTTCTAGTGCAACCGCAGCCAACAGGACAATGCAACCTTTAACTGTTGGTATCATAGTCCTGAGCAGGAGTCCCCGTCCAGACTGAGTCCCTTTGAGGCAGATGCTCTCAGGGGATATTAGCTCAGCCTGGAAGAGTTCACCACCTAAATTAACGTGACGGACAAAGAGATGATATTGCTGTGTCCATTTTACAGCTGGGGAAGTGGAGCTCAGAGAGTGTATCTTTCTGAGGTCACAGCCAGGAGGACAGCAAGGAATCACTGACCCCAAATGGCTTATCTGCAAAATCAGCCTTCCTCTTCTAAGTATCACTTTTCTTTCCTCCCTCTTCAGCCTCTCCTTGCACCCTCACACCACTAACCCACTCCCACTCCCACCGGGTAGATTCGCCCCTGGACTGCCATCGTTGTTGCAAACTCCCACTCTGCCAGGACATCATTTGGCCTCTGATGGATCCAGGAGCAGAATGGGCCTGTGCTGACTTACTCCAGTTTGCCTCTGTGTCTCAATTCATCCTTAATAAGGTGCCAAAATTTCAATTCTTCCAAATTTCAATTCTTATCTCAATATTAGTTCCTGCCCAGCACCCCCCGAAGCATTTCAGTGGATTTGGTGAGCAATGGAGATGTTTGAATTTTATTGAAAACAAATGTGAAATTCAAATAAGGGTCAAAATGAAAACTGCGTCTATAAATATTTGAAAAGATCTGGGCCGAGGCAAGTTTCTTCCCTGTTGGGTCAGGGGAAATGTTGATTTACAAAGGTGTCTCAGCACTTTGGAGCTGATGGGTTTAAATGCAATCTTTTTAAAAAAAATATTCAAATCAATTCAAAATGAGCTGCAGCCTGGGTAAAGGTTAGACTATCTCGTCTCGTCATTCCTCTAACTTTAGTTTCCTTATCTTAATGTATTATATAGCTTCCTGCCCATCTAGTCCATTTCTATTCACCTCATGGAAGTATCTTGGTAATTACTTAGCCCCATCTAATTCCCTAAGGTCTCAAAATGCAAAACAATTCTTTGCGAGAGAGATTACTTTTTTACCACGAGCTTTAACAGAAATAAAAAAATTATTAAAATGATGTCATCCGAGAGAGAGTTTCTTTGCTCAGCCATTCGGCACCAGACATCTTTTGGCATATAATACATGCTGTGTGATTACATATGTAAATAGGGGCTTGAGTCTGTGCTCACCGATGCCAATGGATGGGAAAGTAACTGCATTGGATGTTGTTGGGCCGGATCTTCAGCGCGTGGGGATCAGCATCAGAGCAATATTAATTTACATCTGCTGTGTAGCTACCCTATTAGGGTCGCCCTGATATGCCTGACAGGACAATCAGGCCCAAGAAGTTTCAGACTCCATGGATACTATATATTTCCATATACTTCATCCCCTCGTTTGAAATAGCAGAGGTCTTTTGAAACACCTGTGGAGTGCCATCTTAGATTCAAACTCCTTTCGTTATGTCCCACCTAGTACATTTGGTCGTACAACTAAGCTACAGATAGCATAACTCTCTTCTGAGCCAGCCCTAGAGATGGATCCACCCAGAAAAGTCTTTTCATGCCTGATCAGACAGCACCTTAAAGATGCGCCTCTGTCTTATTTATGCAGCAAAACGCAGGGCTCCTGTCCAATGCCTTCCACTCTTTTGGCTTGCAAGAGTTTCCATTTGTCACTGAAGAAAGGAATTTCAATATTTTATGAAAAGCATTTTAATGCAGGGATAGCTTTTGGTGAATGCCAGCATAATTTAACTGAGATTTAACACCCCCTTTCACTGACTTGTTAAATTACGCCTCTCCATCACCCACCCTGTGGGTCTCCCTGCTTTTCGTCTTGCAGGTCCCATTACTTATTAATTCCCCCATAATACATGAGAGAGGCAGAAAAGCATAAAGCATCCCATTCAGAGATGATTTACCAGCCTCTTGGTTCTGAAGCAACATAAGAACGAGCCAACATTTTATAAGCTTCCACTGTGTGTATTTTTTTTGGAAAAAAATGTCAAGCAATAAGCATGAACTTAAGGCTTCCTTGGATAACCTGCTCTCATAGCTATGACGTCCTGAAAAGAGAGAGAGTCTAGCAGAAGGCAACGAAAGTTGTTCAGTGGCTGAGGGACATGACGTTTGAGGAGAGGCTGAGGGAATTGGGCTTATTCAGTCTGGAAAAGAGGAGACCGAGGCGGGATTTGATGGCAGCCTTCACCTCCCTGCAGGGCGGTTGCTAAGTGGATGGAGCTGGGCTGTACTCAATGGGGGCAGATGACAGAACAAGGATCAATGGGTTCAAGTTGCAGCCAGGGAAGCTAAGGTTAGATATTAAGAAAAAAACTCTCACTAGGAAGGTATTAAAGTACTGGAACAGGTTACCCAGAGAGGTTGTGGATTCCCCATCCTTGGAGGCTTTTAAAACCCAGACAAAGCCTTGGCTGGGATGATGTAGTCGGGTCTGGTCCTGCTTGGAGCAGGGGGTTGGACTAGATGTGACCTCCTGAGATCCCTTCCCACCCTCACTTTCAATGATTCTGTGCTTAGAGTACTTGTCTCTCTATTGATGGCCCAAGAAATACTTTGATTACATGGGGCTTGGAGAAAACGAGTAGTACACGCCACAAATTAGAGGGGGTTTGTTTATGAGCAAATAAACTATTATTCATTCCACGCGGGAATGAATGGGCAGCTGGCATCACATTCCCAAATTCCATGAAGGCAACAGGAGGCAAAAAAATCCCAGCTCCAATTCACTCTTGTCAACTTGGCAAGAAGCATGGGAGGGCTGGAAGGAAGCAGCACAAAGCCAGGTCTGCTGAACTGAGCCTTTTTATGCTTGCTCTCTGCATTCATCTGCCTCGTTGAAACCAGCCCCAGGTTTGCAAGGAAATGGGCAAAAATGATGTGCAAAAATGAGTTCCCCACTTAGCAACCAGACTTTGCCCCAGATTTCTCCTAGAGACTGTGTTCCTGAAATTCCCACCATACAGGCATTTGGAAGGAAAGCCCTGCTGCAATCAGCCAGCATATAGGATATCATTAAGCTGTTGCTAGCACATTAATAAACCCAGCTTTTTATGCATATGTGCATAGAACATTTTACATGTATGTTGTACATGTAGCATGTATGTATAGAGTTAATGTACTTTATTCCTAAATCTAGCCTTTCTTGACTTACCGTACTTTGATTTGTACGTGCTGTGTATAATTATCTAATGCCCTTTGGTCATGAGAAGCCATGAGAAAAGGTCATTCTCATTTTCTAGAGGATGCATAATGTGACCCTCTATCTTAAAATTATTTGAGAAACTAAAGATCCCCTGAACTCCTATGTGACTGTTTTTGGAACTGAATTTGAGCCCTTTTTTTGTTCTTCTTTCATAAGCTGAAATATTTGGAGAAGTTCCCTTTTTGATGCTTTCAACGCACCCAGTTTCTGGCAGACCCTGGAAAAGGAGATGCATGTATAAAACGATATAGATGCCACATTATGATATTTTTCTGTTGTTTTACTCAAAATTTAAAAATACAATTTGGCTGCAAAATTTCACAATTAAATAAAAGGTGGCCTCTTCTTTACCTGGACAAACACTGGCTTTTATTCTGGTGGAAATAGCATGTAAAAGATAAATTGTGTTTAAAATAAATTATTTATTTTCATATCATTTTGAAGTGACTATACCAAACCCACTCTCTCCATTCCTGGAGCTGCATTCAGTCTGAAGGCTTTGACTGCAACTATCCCCTGGAGCCCTGAGCCCTGAAAAACCTTCCCGCAGAATCTTTAAGTTTATTGCTATTCACCCTGCAAGGTCAATGCTGAGCCCCGGCACATCAGAGAATTACTCTACAGAAAGATAACTGCAATACTAATGGACCCAAATCCCCCATAGTGCAGCTTCACTCTACCACACCTCCCTGAAAATTGGGCCTCCAGGCAGGAGTCTAAAGTACCTGCTTCAAATTCAGCAGCAGAGAGAACGGTGAGAATGAAAAGTGGCGCTCTCCATTTCTCCTCTGTTTCAATCAAATTCCTGGCTTTATTTGCCCAAACATATCAGCACTGATGAACAGATGCTGGACTGATGCAGCTCTAGAGATTGAGGCACTCTCTTTACCCATGGGAGAGGGAAGACGCTTTGCACGGCTACTCACGTGTGCTCCCACCGTGATCTCCAGATGATACCTTTGGGTCTGGGTCTCGCTTGTTCTCTACCTTCCTTGAAGACAATACTGTTAAGGACACTGATTTGTATGTCCCTTCAAGACTGTCCTGACACGCAGGGAGTTATGTTTTTATTAGAAAGCAACACTGCCAAATTGCAGCATATTTTAATGGGATGTCCCCAGGCAGGAAGCTCCAAATGATACTTAATGGATGTCTACCATTTTTCTTCAGTTATCACTGGGAAAGGATGAACAGGCATAAGCACTGTGCTGTATGTGTAATGGGACCCTGATTCAGCCCTTCTTAATCTGTACTGAGATAAAGCTCCCATCTACAATGAAGTTTCATTAAGGACCAAGTGATGTCTGAGTGCTTTGCTCGGGAACAGAACATCAGAACTATAACGCACGTATTTTACACAGCAGAGAAGCTTGGGCAGGAGGCAGAGGGTAGCAAACATGCTGTGCAATTGAGAAGAAGGCAGAGTTTTATCTTGTAACATCCGTGGATGTCCTAAATGTTTGCAAATGTGCTCCTCTTCTCCACCCCTGCTGACTCCTGTTACGTAAACCCATAGGCTGAGATGCAGCTGGG
The DNA here is from genome assembly GCF_030867095.1 of Alligator mississippiensis. Classification (NCBI taxonomy): domain Eukaryota; kingdom Metazoa; phylum Chordata; order Crocodylia; family Alligatoridae; genus Alligator; species Alligator mississippiensis. Next base: position 43,454,719 of record NC_081837.1, on the reverse strand, counting down.
AGTGAGCAAACCTTTGCTCATGCATCTAGTTCTTACTCGCACTTATGGCTCAATGAAACCATTCACAAAAGCACGGATTACTCATGGGAGCAACATGGAGATGCAATGTGCTATCCCGGCAGGAGGCTGGCTTACCTCTCCATGCTCCAACCTTGACTCAGACAAAAAGGGGCTGCAGCACTAACTACTCTAAGCCTTCTCGAGGGACCCAGACTAATTACAAGGCAAAAGGGTTGAGGCCACATTAGCAACACCTGCATTTTTCTTCTCCTTTTTCTTTTTTTAAACAGCGCAGTCAGAGGCACTGGAGACCTGGGAGGTGAGATGTGCAAGAAGGTGGAATTTTCCTGTGGCTGTACGGGCTTGTCTCTACCACAGGAATGCTCACAAGATGTAACATGCTTCCTTAGCTATTGTCTGGATCCATTCAGCCTCCAGGCGGAGGCAGCTGCTGATGCTCTTCTGAAATTTTAATGTGACATTTTTCTCATTATTATGATTTCTCCCTGGCCCTCCTTCCTTTTTGCAACTCCCCTTCCCCCAACTTTCCTTCTTTCCCCTGCCATTTTCTGAGAACCGCTTGCCTACACAGTACATGTCTGTGCTGAGTTGTTCCAAAAACAGTGGTATTGCTAAAGGTGAAACAAATAGGTCAAGGGAAAGCAGTTGTACTTGTGCCCTTTTCAGGGCTGCCTGATTGATGGAAAAGGGGACGTCTGAAAAGTTTTTTTTCTTTTTCTGCAAAAGAGGTGTTTTTTCCTAGGATTTTTTTTTTTTTTTACTGTTGTTACAAATATGGAGTCGGCAGTTCCTCTTATTCATAGCAGTGTAATGGACAGACTGGGCCTTTTGCATTCAAGTCATCCTGAACAGCTTAACATTTTTCCTCACCAGAATGGGTGAAATACCATTAGGAACTTCAGAGGTTTAAACCAGTTTCTGATCACTTAAACTGGTTTATGTATAATGTCTGGCTCTAGCCCAGGTGCATAGGTCGTAGCCGTGCTAGTCTAAGGACATAGGTAGACAAGGTTCTTTGGTTAAATCCGGTATCTTTTATTAGTTCAGCTAAAAAAACCTATTTTAATTGGTCTAATAAAAGATACTGGATTTACCCAAAGAGCTTTGTCTGCATTAGGAACTTCATGCTTTCCTGGTGGGAGGTGAGCCAAAGGCATCCTTCCACACCATGTACCCCCATGCACAGATAGAAATGTCATTCTCTTTTCTGCTTCTCTTAGCATTAGACATCTGAGCCCTTCTCAGGATGTTTCCTTCCTGTGGCTAGCCTGATCATTTGCTAAGCAGCTCTGCAATGTACCTGTGTCTACAGCCTCCAGAGCCGTGTGCGTTTTCCTCTCTGTAGGAATTTCAAACAGACGACGGGATTAGAGTCCCTCCTTGAAACCTAGGGTTTTCTGCGCTGTGTTTTCAACTGTGTGTCGATGTTTCTCCTAGGCTGGTACGCTTTGTTTCAAGCTATTTGGGCCTTTGAAATACAAAGTGAGGAGTCAAACCATGTCAGCAAGGCAACTGATCTGTGGTGTGTGAATGGTGCTAAAAAGCTTTGCTCTTTCTTCCAAGCAACCACCAATGCTGCCCCCACGTAAGGGAGTAGTTAAGTAAAAATATTATTTAAGTAAAAAGGAATTAAGTCATTAAGTAACAAAGCCACTACATTGCTGGCTTTTCAAATCTTTCCTTAAATATTACCTCTGCTGTGAGAGCTGCAAGCCACTTAAACAAGGGCTGGAGGGTATAGAGGGATGCATATGGAAAATCCCGCTTACAATGCTAATCAGCATTGTTTCACTGTTTACTTTGTCCTCCTTCCACCCCTTGCTGTCTCATCACTGAAAAGTACTGTACCTGGCACAATGGCATACTGATCTTTGATCAAATACTGTAGCTCTTCCTGTAGTAATATTTTTACATTGAAGCAACATCTGCAGAGAGAATGTGTGTTTTCTTAGGCGTCCTTCCCTTGCCAAAAGCTGAGAAAACAACCTTTGCCTTGAAAGCATACACCTTTGTTCTAAATATAATATATAATGCTCAAATGTGTTTTGGATTCAATTATTTGCAATTAGAATTAAAGCCCTCCCCCCCCCCACACACAACCTATAATTACAATCGAATCTTTTGTGAAATGTAAATCTAGTAATTAAGTAGTTTCAGAAGTTTTAATTCACTGGGCAATTAAAAAGACAAATGTTGGGTGTTAAGACTCTGAACACTTGGTAGTATTGTTCTCTGCCTTAAGTTATCAATGGAACTTTTAGTAGAAAGATTTTTTCCATTGATTCTCGTGGTTTTAAGAGGTAATCCTTCTAGTGCGCGATCATTACCGGTACTTAATGACTTCTCTCGTAAGCCACCAATGGAGCTGGGATCAATAGAAACAAACTGACCACAGGACTTTTGACAGCACCTGGCTGTGACATGTCAGTCTCTAAAGTAAAACCCATTATCTTCAAAGTAGTGTTAAGAAGGGGGCCAAATCTTGCGTGAATTCCGAACACACCGCGGCAAGGAGTGACGTTTCCGTTGATTTTGGTGATGCGGGATTAGGCCTATTGGGCCAGAAAGGGAGCAGGCAAGATGTTCTTCCAGACAGCATTACAAGCTTGGTGAGTTATATAAAGAACCCGATGCTCTTTCCTTTGGTTTGGTATTGACTTCTCAGCACTGACTTCAGCCACGGGTGGCCGGCATTATACCAAGGTGTTCCTGTGCAAGCTTCCTTTGTAGACAGGACAGATTATTACAAACCATGGCTTGTATTCATTTGCATTTTAACCCTGCTTCAAATGGGCTAATATGCACCCAGGGCAAAGTGTAATTTAGAATGGCTTCTCCTGTGTGCATTAGGGTTTTTCTTTGATGTTATTACATCGCTGACCAGGCCACACTGTGTACCAAGAACTCAATAAAGCAATAACCAGCATTGTAAAACCCTCATCACACCTCAATAATCTAAAGAGCAAAAACAATGAAATTACCTGGAAAATGAAATTCTACTAAGTTTCCTTTAAAGCAGGCAAATAGGCTCTGTTTGCTGAAGATTATTAGGAAAATATGTTGTTATCATGGCACCTTGCAATTCTAAGCAATTTACAAATCATAATGGATTCAGAGCACATTTATAAACTCAATTAAGGTAGCTCACTGTGAAGCACGTTCAGTGTTATTTAGAGTTGCACTGTAAACACAGTTTAGGAGTTGGAGCTCTTGGTTAAGAGGAACATATTAATAAAACCCTTATTAAATAAAGCAATTTAAAACAAAATTAGCATGACTAATAAGAACAACAACCTAGCTGGGTTTTTTTCATACCATAAGGCTAGTTTTCAACATTTGGAATTTAAATAGAGCCATTTAGAACAAATTAGAAAATACTTCTAGTACATGATATGAACAAAAGAGTTTTCCCCCCTCTGTCCTGATACTTTTCCACTCTGGTTTTTAATTCTTGCTATAAAAATGATAGCTCACTAGATAACATCAGTATCTGTGAGACTCACTCTTCATTCCTGGATTCGGTGTATTGATGTTCTTAGGAGATACATGGTTGTATGCCAATCCAAACTGGGATGCATTCAAAGCCTGAGAAAAGTCACTTCTATAAATGTGGCTCCAAGCTTGCCTTTTGATGCTTTGAGGGGAAAAGTGGCACACGTATGAAAGAACCATTTATTTTTCTTTTAACTATTATTTCATTTATTATTAACTGTTAGCAAAGAGCTCTGTTTCCCGATTGCTGTCACTCTTACGTCTGTATGGAGAATATCGCACGGTTGTTCAGAAAGCCATTGTTTTCAATTGGCACATCCCAATTTTATACATTTCCAGAGAAACAGGACCAGACCAGCAGCTATTAGAGCTTGATACAGCTCTGTCATCTTCACAGGACTGATGCTGCTGAGAACTAGCCCCAGCATGTTGAAAGTAAAGCGAGTTTGGTAGTGGTAGGTTAGCAAAAAAAAAAAATCAATCTGTCCATTTATCTTATTTTAAATAAAGAGAACGGCGTGCTATGGTGCACCTTTCTCAGCTGACGTGAATTTCAGGGTCTTTGCTCAGGATCTCCAGCCTTGATGCCTGTTTAAGCCGCCGCTTCATTTCCTACGGAGCTCCTTTGAATCTGCTGATCCCTAATGGCTTTGGCTGCTGCTCTCTGGCTTGCGCCTCTACTTCTTAGCAAAAGAAGTTTTCATTTCACTTCCAGCTGCGGGATTCAACAGTAATACCAACACAGGTTTGGCTGGAAATAGCTGAAAGTCACACAGGAAACGCATCATACGTTTCCCATCTTTTCCCCCTCAAGATGCTATTTTCCCTTCACGGCAATCCCTGGTCAACAGTGTTATCTGAGGAGCAGCCAAACCCTCGACTGTAAAAAAAGCAGAGCTAAAGAATGCCGTTATCTCAATGTCCAGTAGTATTAGTGCTGGTCTCAAGTGGGGCTCAGTCTAGCTCATAATGTGCACTATATATTGCTACAACGAACTGTGCCCAATGAGACGAGCGGGGATCAAGTCCTGGGTTGATCATATAACACATTGAAGTGCAGTGCTGATGAAAAACAGCAGTGCAATTTCATGCAATTGTTCACAGTTCCTCCCCTCCTCCTCTATTTTCCAGGCTGCTCTAATCAAGAATCCTTTAATAAAGTCAGTTTGAAATCAGTCCAAACCTTCGTCACAACTCGTTACAGATAGTTATCTCAACTGAAAGGCAGGCGTTCTGAAAGTATTGTCAAGCAATTTAAGTTAAAAGAGTTGAAACTCAGCTAGTGGTTTCAGTCAGTCTGGGTTGTGCAAACATCTTTAGTTTCAGTCTCTCTCTACTTAGCTACTTGTGCAAATCCCAAGTTTGGGGGTTTCGAGGTTTGAAAAAAACAACAAACCCATAAGGCGGGCGTAATGTGTCCAACCATGAAAAAAGGAGATGCAGTGAAATATAAGAACTACCGTGGTATCCTACCTATAAAACCAGACCTTTGATGCTTTTATAAAAATCTTACCACTTATACAGGGATATATTATGAGAGTATCAGTGTTTCAGATTAACAGTTTATAATTTATCAACTCCCATGAGACAAAATGGGAGTATGGTCAAAAACATGCATCCTTTTTATAGATTAAAAGAAAAAATGAAAGTATGTCTCAAGATACATTTTTGTCTGTAATGAAAGAATTGGGCATCTCTTGTACACTGAAGTGTTTGGTTTGTATTCAAAGTGACAGGTATGATTAGGGAGTGAACTTTCTCCCCTGGTAGACCTCAACACAAGATTCAGGTGGGGAGATGCATGATCCCCACTGTTCCTTATGGATCATTTATCCATCCAGAACATGGATTTTTTCCACTTGGTTTCTTTGCACATGATGTTGCCTTGCACTCTCTGTGCACTTATCACATATATATTTGTGGGGCTGAAATGGAGCTGATTGGCGAAACCAGCATTCACAAGGAGCAGCCAGGGACAAACCTGCATGAATTTCATCCAAACCTATGGCTGTAAAATTGTCCCCAGGGAAATGAATGAAATACTGGTTTGAAAAGCCAGCTCCTGTACAAGGAATTTCCCTGTAGAAGAAATAGCCACCTGTCTCAATGAGATGGGCTGTAGGGGAAAAAAAAAAAACTTGCAGCAAGACACAGTGGAAGTGGATGGATCCTTTTTCACCCTACTCTCCAAGGTCTTTTTGAGCCCATGCCATCTGCTTTGATGAGAACGGATGCGATTTCTGCAGAATTTCATGACTGCAAAGCAAGAGAGATTATTTGCTCCCTCTGCTCGAGGAGCAAGGGTTACTGCTGTTTATGTTCTGACCACGTGATGGCAGTACACAACTTTGTGAGTTTGAGGCTGAGCCCATTACTGCTGGAGTACGAGGAATGCACCTCAACCGGGCAGAGGTGTGTGGCCTTGCAGAGGGTGGTAGTTCTCCAACGCCACACTCACTGTAATGCAGCCTTTCTTGCAGACAAAGGACAAAAATGCCATTCTTTTCTTCCAATTCTAGTGCCAGCAGGGGTGTTACTTTGGGTCTCCTTTAAAGAGAAAAGGAAAATCCAAAAAATAAATCATTACATGTCACCACATGATATTGTCTGGCATGTGGTGTGTGTTCGTGTAAAAACAACAATCTTGTGGCTTCCTTCCAAGTGTGAAAATAATGTTAGAGGGGTGTTGGTTGTAGCCGTGTTGGTCTGTGGACATAGGCAGACGAGGTTCTTTGCGTAAACGTGATATCTTTTATTAGACCAACTAAATAGTTGGAAAAAAATGTTCTTTGCAAGCTTGTACCTAGACCCCAAGGGTGTTTATACTTGAAAGCTTGCAAAGAACAAATTTTCCAGCTATGTAGCTGGTCTAATAAAAGACATCCCATTTACCTAAAGAACCTTGTCTGAATAATGTTAGAAGCATTTTGGGTCCCCTAAGTGCTGAATGCCCATAGTTGCCAGTAGCTTCAAATGGAGCAATGGAGATTCAAATGGATGTTTTCCCAGCATTTCTGAAAGTGAAGCCATTGCGCTACCCCTTTCTACTCTGATGTATGAAAAAGATTCTGCTTCAACTGCTAATGCATTGAATTGACATTTTCTAGCAATATTTCACTACAGCTAGTCCTAGCCTCCACCAGTACTGGAAAGACATCCAAACACTGCAGACCCTCAATGAAATTCTAGTCCAGAGACGGGTTAAGGGCTGGAGATTTCTTATTTTATCCTAATATCTTTTCTCCTATTTCTCCAGTGGTCACTGTGGTTTTTCTCACACTATGGTTTTCTCTTCTTTCCCCAACCTCACTCAACCTAAATAACCGCCTATTTCAAACAGGGTTTAATCTCCTTCCTTCCTTCCTTCCTTCCTTCCTTCCTTCCTTCCTTCCTTCCTTCCTTCGCAAAACGCATCTCCTCCTTCGCCCATGGCAATCTGCAGACTCAAGTGTATCACAAATCAACCTGACAATGAAGATCTCCCCTTGAGCAACAGTGCTGGGAGTTACTGTCCTGCTTATTCTCAGACCGTAAGGGTGTGGAGCATTTTCCGCATAAAACCCAATCCTGGCTAAATGGAAGTAAATTTCCATTTCATTCTTGCTGTTGTGTAGCATTTTTTGCTTACAAAAAGCCAAATCCATTATCTCAAAAAACATTGAAGGCAGGCAACACACTTAGGAAAGTTTTCATGGACAATTTGTATGCCTTTTTAACAGTACTTAGCTGCTTCTCATGCATTTATCACTGTTCTCTCTAGTGCTTTTAATCTTAGGATCTCTGAATACTTTAACAACTCGAATTAGGCATCACAGCTGGTATTTATCATAATTGTCATTATCCCATTATCCAGGTATAAATTTGTGGGACTAAAAGAAGGAAATTGAAAGGTCCAAGATAACAGAACAAGTCAGTGGCAGGAATATAATTCCTCTCTTTTGCTTTTTACACCGTATTAAGAGCACAGAGAAATCACACAGGTAGTGCTGGCTCCTTAGTAACCATGCTGCTAACTATAAATGAACATACCTGGCTAAGCTACACGTGTATCACTAGTTTGCATGGTTTCTGATGGCTTGTAGATCATGGCATTTAGTAAGAGCCACTATAGGGCTCATGACTATTAAAGGAATAAACCCTATTTCTACGCATTTAAAGAGCTTAACACTGTTGCATCCTTGTGTTCTAGAAACTAGACTCACTCCTTCCTTTTCCTACGTGCAATATCAATATTATTATCCTGGAAAACAGTTGGGGTTTTGACCTAATCTGTTGTTGGTTGCACACATAGATTAAGAAGTCGCTTTACAGCAACTTCATATTTAACCCAAGACAAGCAATTTGGATGAAGCTCTTTGTGTCAAATAGTTTGAATCAGCAAAGAACTTTGAAACATCTGGTCAAAGAGTTTTGCTCTGTAGAGACTTCTTTTCAGTGCATAGCCTCTGCTGTGATTTTGGGAGGGGAAGTTGTGTCAATTATCTAGATTTAGCCAGAAGTTGCCATCTAACCAGGTTTGATTTATTAGTTTTATCAAATGCAAATGTCTTTAATGTTTAGCGCTTGGGGCAGACCATAATTTTAGCTCCATTATTATAGGTGTTAACCAATGTGTGAATTATCTTCAAAGACTTAGAGTTGCATTTAACGAGATTTCCCACTACAGCTATGAAACCAAAGGAAGGTGGGAAGGGCATGGTCTTTCAAGGGAAGAGACAGAGTATCAAAGGTGCGTGTTTGTGTGTGTGTGCATATCCTTGAACAGCTGTGGGGAGGTACGGGGCTATGCCATCATACATCATTTGGGTGGCTGTTGAATGGATCCTTTGACATTAGTTATTGGTGTCCAAGTCCTAGCGGGGAAGTGGCTGTAACAGGAATGCTCACATGGGCAGGGAGGCCAGAGGTCTCTGTCTCTCCAGGGCTGGGCTGAAATGACAGTGCGGCACAAGAAAGTTTGCATTACTAATGCCCCACTCTGCCTCTTCTCCAGAGCACTTTTGCCTTCAGAAGCTGCCACTGTGGAATTCTTCCCAACAGAATTAATTCCATTTAAAGTCATTTTTAGCATTGTCAAGGCGCAGCACACTGTAGCAACGGAGATGGCCCGGAATGGATTGAATAATGTTTATGCAAATATAAATGTTGTCAGGGCAATCTTTTTTCTTCATTTTTCAAGATCCAGCTTGTCAAAGACTCTTGGCAGAGTGACAGGATTACAGAGCTGGTGGCTAGTAGGAGCATGACTTGGAATATGCAGCTGCTGGAGAGCTGCAGAAATTTTCCTACTTAGCACAGAGCTATGTTGGAGTCGCCCCCACCCTCTCTGAGCTCAATAAGGCCCCCGGACTCATCATCTATATAGGCTACGGCTGACTTTCTATCACCGTCCCATGCAAAATCCTGGCATCCTTCTTCTCTCCATCTCTACCTTAAACCACAACCAGGCATTTGTCGTTCTGCAGCAGTAGCTGTGTTTCATTTGCACAGCATCTAATATTGGGACTTTGGACCATCAAGCGCACCAGAAGTTCAGCCACAAAAGAAGTACTGGCATTATTAAAGAGCCGGTACTTTTAGCACATAAGTGGTCGCCAAGAAGGAGAGGAGGTCTGCAGCAGCCTTGGGATAAAGACTGTCTTGCACAGAGGAAATCAGAAGGCTTTTAAATAAATTGGGTCATGGAAAGAAAGCTTTCAAAAACATTTGGAGAGACTCCAGTACTCAGGTGTGGATTGAATCTCAGGAGAAACGTCAGCAAAATGATAGTAGCTCCCTCTCCCAGCCTCCAGTGCTTTTTGCTCATCTCGGTTAGGTTCAGTATGGCCCTTGCTGAGACTTTGGGATAGGATGACTCCCACATCTACAAGCAACTTGTAAGGTGGCCATGTGAAAAGCCGCTGATGCCGGTACTCATGGGAATAATTGTGTGTGTGACCCCTTCCTGTGGCAAGTTTTTGCATGAAGGTTTATAACACTTTCTCTGAATATTCTTTTCAGCGTCAGCTCCCGGACCTAAGCATTCACGCAGAGTGAACAAAAGATATTGTGACTCATATGTACTATGAAGCTAACTCACTATTTGTGAACATTTATTCACCTGAAAACTCTGTTTTCTGCAGCATTTATACAGCTCTTCCCCAAGATTCATCAGCTCCACAAACTCATTTCTCTGCGCCAGTGCGATGACTGAACACTTCCACATGGCATTTTCACTAAAAAGCCGTGGAGAAACACTCTTAGAAGTGGTAAAGCATACTTCTCACCCCCAGTCTATATTCCATGCCCAATCTGAACAGATCACTTCTGTGGAGTGTTACATGCCACAGTTACATACCACTCCTTAAGTGCTGTGCAAAGCTAAAGGACTATACTGCTGAGGATTTATAACACATAGGTTATTATCAGTAAAAGGGTAATTCTGGGCAAATGTCAGAAGGGTCAGACAGACACTGAAATGATCACTTTGCAGCTGCTTCGGATCATAATGTGCTTTTCTGAGCAGCTTAGAAAGACTTAGGGCAGCTTTTCTGGGTAAAGAGGTCACTACTGGGGAACAGCTAGAACAGGGAAGTTTAGTTGAATGAGTTGGCAGTGGGACCTTCAGCCCACATCATGCATCAAAAGCCTCAATGTTTGCATTGTAAGCTGGAACAGATGGGCAATATATGGGCTTGGTTTTCACAGCTGCCATTTCAACATGGTTTCAGTCACTCATAATACAGAATGGCCTCAGGCTTGACTCTGAGCTTGCTATTGCTACACTTGCAAAAGTCCATTGGCTTCTACAATATTAACCATGGCTTTGGTTTTACTAGGTACAAGTGATATCAAAAGAGTACCTATAATGCTGGACTAAACATGGTGGGCTAAATCTGCCGCTGTGTGTAATGTCTGCACGTGCAGGGTCTCACTGATGTGACTCGATGTATGTAAGTATTCGATGCTGGATTCCAGGATGTCCTGTGTCCCACTGGGAGAGGCGATACCACCCCACTTTAATTTACATTAGAGACGCTACATTCAGGAGATGTCCTTCTCTGTCTGCACAATTTTACTTCTAGGAACAATACTCCATTAGTTGACACACAAATACCCTTGGAGATACGTTTGTTCATGTTATTTTGGCTATACTTGACCTGGAAGTTTAAAAAGTCCCTAACAGTTTGAGATCTGCCCTAGACCCTAGTGTATTCAGATGCAAGAATATGGATCCAACGTTATTCTAATGCCCTGATACACAGAAGACTTCAGAGTCACACTTGAAGCTTTGGCACATCTGAAATAATGATACACAATAGTTTAATCTCTTTAGAAAGCTGAGTCCAATGGCCCCTGGATGCTTTAATTAAGAGTAATGAAAGACATCAATTATCATAAATAGGGGTGCTTTCAAGAACAGCACACAGCTTTCCACTGCAGCAACCCATCCCTGACAGATAATGGAAGAAGAAAGCCATGTTAATTAATACCTATTAACAAAGAGAGCTAGAGCACATTGTTCTTTGCCCTGAAAGATGGCCCTAGTCTAGGAATGACAGAAAGAGGCATCCAAGCTTGAGTGCCCTCTCCATACTGCAAAGGCCCCTTCAGACAGGAGCCCTTCTTGCATGGGGTTTGTTTGGCTCCTAAAATGCTTCGTGGCCCCAACAAGGAGGACATTGCCCTTAGTGACCTACTTGATCTTTTCCAACTCTGACTTCTATGATCCCTTTTCTACAGGCCCATGATTCTGGATCAATACAGACACCTAGTGGCTAGAGAGAGCGGCCAGTTACTTTATTCCTTAGGGAAATGTTCGACTGCTTGTACCATCTCTCATGTTAAAAAAAGAAAAGGGGAAAAAAAAAACCAGAAAGAAGGGGGAGGAAGGCAAGAAAAAAGGAAGATCTTAATGTTGATACTTATCTACATCTTACATTTCCTTTGCTCCTAATTTGCCTTGTGTCTTTATCTCTTCTCAAGCCTTATCTTGCGAGGACTAAGGTCAACATTTGAAGTTGTTTTTGTAGCCATACAGATTCCTCTCCAGAAACCTGATATTATCTAAACCTTGTCACTGAAACCAATTTGTGCAAACTAACGGCTTTATCAGCACTGGGGAAATAAGGTTAAAAAATGCTTAAAATAAAACTGATAACAAGGAAAAGAAAATCTGCAGAAGAATGAACCAGAGCTAATACTACTAGAAGATAATGACCCCAATGATTAGTGGCTATTATAGAGAGCGGGCTTATAAGGTGTTGCCTCAGTGGCTCTGCCAACAAATAAGGAGAAAGTCAATGTCTTGTGTTCATCTAGGTTTTCCTTCCCTGTAGTGTCTCTCGTTAATGAACTGACTCAACATATCTGTTCAATGCCTTGGCTGGACAAAATGCGGACTATCTTGATTCCTGTATGCACTGCAGAACTGGTGGTGATAGGGGACAGAGTAGAAATCTGCTTTGGGAGAAGTTGGCTTGAATCTGTCTTGTTTTTGGTGACATCTTGAATTTGGCAAAAGATTCGCCCTTGTTACTCTGGAGCGGAGGAAGACCGCCGCTCCCACCATCCCCTCCCACCAACTCGAGGAATATCCAGAATCCACCTCCAGATGTGATGGATGATCCCCGCTGGACATGGCAGCCTGCACCAGGTTCTCGCATGGAAATGATCAGTAAGGGTTTACCTCCCTTGGGATTTTTCAAGCACGGCAGTGCCGGCGCACAGTTGCTCATGCCACCAAGGGAGCGTTGGCTCAAACTGTGCTCTCCACAACCAGAGACCCACCCGCTTCAGGGCTTGATTCTCAGATGTACCCAAACCCTTCAGTGGAAGCCTGTGGGAGGCTGAGCATGCTCAGCACCTCAGCAAACCAGGCCCTGGGTCAAATACACTCATGATATGGTGTTAGCAGTCAATGAAGATACCAAAGGGGATGAATCTCGCCTGCTGATTCGAAATCATGGTCACAGTGAAGGCGCTCAGACAGCATTAACATTCTCCGCTCAGCACGATGTCATCCCAGTTGCCATAGCAATTCCAGGAAATATATTTTGTGGCCAATGGTTATTTCTTTGTGCTAATGAAATGGACATTTTTCTTCAGTGAATTGAATCACAACTAATTGAGTAGTAATCAGCACAGGCCCCCAAGTTCAGATAAATGTTGTCTTCCTAATGCTTTGTAGAAATGCAGAATCCATTAACTATCTTCAAATGAGATTTTTTTTTAATTAGTAGAATCTTAGGAAACTATTACAGCCAGCATTAGTGCTATCACACAAAACTTTCCCATTTGTTTAGCACTGGGAGGGGAAATTTATTTTCAATTAATTCCAGAGCTGATAGCATTTAGGGTTTGTTTTTCACTCCCCAAATAAATATACACAACTGAGGAATGCACAAGGCCCATCTTTCCCATCCAATTCCGATGTCTTCAGAAGGCAACAAGTGGCTACAGTGCTGCCCGGTGATCCTTTCCAAGAAACACCGGATGCTGAAAAACCTTAAATGTTAATTCCAGGGAAACCTTCCAAAATTGTGGGGGAAAAATGCTTCCTCTGCTGCCCATCAGACTTTTATATTTAGCATTTTGAATACTTCAGAGGTCCTCTTTTCCCACTATTTTGTACTGTAGGAAAGGGAAGTGTAGGAAAGGAAAGCAGAGTGAGAATGGAGAAGTACCAGAGTCTCCACAAAGTCTCTCAGGGAATGCACGGCTGCTATTGCTATTACAGAAAGGCACTTAGCTTCTCCGGCGAAGGGCAGCAGCACAAAACCCGAACCTAGATGACAAAAACAGAGCAAAAATTGTGACCGTTCAGGTTTGCCCTATTGTCATTTTGCTGCATATTACAGAGTGCTCTGTGGGGTACTGGGAAGCTTCGGTGGAGTGGTAATGAAGCACAGAGCCTATTATCTCTAGGGTAATGTTTAAACTGTCCTGTTGGGTTAGGGCCATGATGTTAACAGCACAAATCATAATCCCCTCGCCCTTCTATGGTGCTTTTCCTCGGGAGATCTGTAGGTGTGCTACAAAGGAGCTCAATATAATTTCTATCCATTTTACAGAGCGGAAGAAACGTGCTCCATGTCACCCAGCAGAGCTGGGAATACAATTGTGGCCCCCTGAAGCCTTGTCTGCTCTGTCCAAGAGGCTATGACCAGTCACTTGATTTCCCCCGTCCACCAGAGGTGCAAAGTCCTTGAAAACGTGTCATCAATTAGAATGCATTAGCAAATATATTTTCCCAGCCTAGACACTCTTTAACTGAATGTTTTATTTCAAATCTCACCCTGATGTGGGTTGTTGTCCCATCCTGAAACTCATTACTATCTGCTTAGGAGAACTGGGCGAAAGATGGGAATTATTTCACAAAAATAAATGAAAATAATAATAATAAAACCCCCCGAAGGTATTCCCATTGCACAGGGTGTGAAAATGATCTATTTTCTGGTTTTAGCTACATTTTCTCTGATGGTTTTTGCAGAATTTTTTATTGACCTTTCTCCCCGCCCCAAGATTTTTATTTAGCGATTGATTATTCCTTACAGGCAATCAGGTTTCCATTCAGCTGCACATTGTACTAAAACATAACAATTTCATTAAAAAGCTTGGTGGGCAATTTCAGGGAAGATAGAAAATGTGGGTAGTTTTAGAGAACAGATTTGGTTTTGAATAAAGGTTTGGTTCCAATGAAAAGATTTTCCTTTGAAAAAACGTGGCCCTCTCCACTGTGCACTGCATTAAGAGCTGTACGGAGGACAGAGACAATCATTCACAGTCTCTAACAACCTGCTCTTAGGTCCTATAAGCCCCAGAAACTGTGCTGTCTGTTTTTGAGCATTGTCTACTGGCAACTTCCTTCTGAATGGACTTTGGTTTTGCATGTACAAATATAGTGCACTCTGGTAACAGGCTTTTAGGTGAGCTGTGCCAAAGGAGAGGGGTTGCTGTGTTGCTGTTTCTTGCTATGCAAGTGTCTGCTTTGCAGACTCATTCCCTAGTCATCCCCAAGGCCCAAGTCTCTCCTCAGGCTTGGAACCACGTTCTCCCCTCAAAGAGGTTGGGTTTTTAAGGAGCCCAGGATAGGGATGCACCTCAAAGACGTCTGAAAGGATGGAAGAGCTGGCATCTATGGAAGAGGAGGTCAGGATAGGGATGCACCTCAAAGACCTCTGAAAGGATGGAAAAGCTGGCATCTATGGAAGAGGAGACTAGGATAGGGATGCACCTCAAAGACTTCTGAAAGGATGGAAAAGCTGGCATCTATGGAAGAGGAGGTCCGGATAGGGATGCACCTCAAAGACCTCTGAAATGATGGAAAAACTGGCATCTATGGAAGAGGAGACTAGGATAGGGATGCACCTCAAAGACCTCTGAAAGGATGGAAAAGCTGGCATCTATGGAAGAGGAGACTAGGATAGGGATGCACCTCAAAGACCTCTGAAAGGATGGAAAAGCTGGCATCTATGGAAGAGGAGGTCCGGATAGGGATGCACCTCAAAGACCTCTGAAATGATGGAAAAACTGGCATCTATGGAAGAGGAGACTAGGATAGGGATGCACCTCAAAGACCTCTGAAAGGATGGAAAAGCTGGCATCTATGGAAGAGGAGACTAGGATAGGGATGCACCTCAAAGACCTCTGAAAGGATGGAAAAGCTGGCATCTATGGAAGAGGAGGTCCGGATAGGGATGCACCTCAAAGACCTCTGAATGGATGGAAAAGCTGAATCTATGGAAAAGCCAGGCATAACCATGCCCCCCCTCAACAAGAAATCTGTGCTTCCTGGGAATCCTCCCTAGAAGCGAGATGCCGTAGTCTATCCAATGGGTATATCGTGCTGGAGATATTGCTGCTTGTAGTAGTCCTGAGTCCAAGCTATAGAGATAATCTGCTTCTTGCCTCCTCTCCTCTTTTCCCGCAGTGCCGAGTTCACATGCACCGCCTCACGGGGCCGACATAGTCTGGAAGCACTGTCAACATCCTCGGCTTTGCCCTCCCCAGTTTCACACTCCAGGGGATTCAAGGGAATGTCAGCCTCCAAACCCAGTGCCGGACAAATCGGGAGTGAGAGGGATATGGAGATCTCAGAGCAAGCTGAGCAGGTAGTGGGGTAGGGATCCGCTTGCCCTGCTCCCTCTTACCTTGTCTGTGCATGTGTGTGAGGTGGAGGAGCTGAGCCCTCCGGGCAGTCAGCATGGCACCATGCAACAGGGCTAAGTTCACTTTGAAATAAACCCTCTTTCCATAATCCTTAATGCTTCCAAGCCTGATGATTCACGTTAGCATCTCCTTAAGGTAACATTGAACCGCCAGACATTAGACTCTCTGCCAACAAAGGAATGCGAGCCTTGCCTTCCCCGTAAGCTCTTCGGCCTTCGCATCCAATCACTATCCAGTGTCGGGGCTGCCAGAGGAGATACTTTCATTCATCTCCATGGCAACTTAAGAGAGCACACAAGGTAGCCAAAAATTGGGGAGCGAGAAAGGACAGGAGGGAGCCTGCAGATGAGGGATAAACAAACGAATGTGGCAATGCATTCTAGACGAATGGATTTATGGGTTATGACATTTCTAAAATATCTTTATTTAATAATGAAAACTTCATTATCCAGCCCTGTGCTGAAGTGTTGCCATGGGCCTTCTTCAAATCCCTGGAAAGATCTTTCATCTTGACAGAAGTTCTAAATTACAACATTAATGTTCTAACGGAGAGGAAGTTATAGCCTATTTTGTCTGTCCAGGGAAATGAGACACGCATAGCTATGGAGCGGGTTATTGAAATCTAATAGCTGAGAATATTAAAAATGGGGTAGGAATTTTTTTTTTTCTGCAAGCGCTGGGGATAAATTAAGTGATAAACCTTGAGTGTTTACCAGAGTTTCATTATTTTATGAAAAAGTAATTCATCTTTATTACAGTTGAGGCTATTATGTTTCACATCATTAAGAAAGCAATGCGTGGAGACCCGAAAGCTAATTTTCAGCCCAAGTATCAGAACACATTATGTTGGTATGTTTATCACAGGTATAGCCACATCCTCGCTGCCGGGAAGAGCGGACCTCTGGGACTGCGTGGTTCGGAAAGTTTCAGCAATCATGAGGTCGCGCCGACCCCTGCTCGGTGACTCCTGGTCAATGCTGATGACCTTCAGGATGCTGGTTCCATGTTCAGTCCTGATAACTAAGCAATGAGATGTCTAATCTCATATAGCGCTTGGATCTGGCCCCTGAATACACAGTCCGAAGCGGGGTATGTATTTTAACTGCTTCAAGTCCTCGTAGATGCATAACATGACATTAGTGAAGTCACTCCTATGTGTTTAAGTGCTCTAATTCCCATATGCACATCATGATCCAGTGAAGGATCTTGCCTCTTTATGGGAGTCTAGCATTAGAGGGAACTTTTATTCTACTGTGAGTTGCGTCATCTTTTTCCTAGCCTTGCTTTGTGTATTTGCACACAAAGCTTGGGTTTGGATTTGAGCTCAGGTTCCAGGCAAACTTACAGCTCAGACCAGCATCTGCTTTCAGTGACTTGATTATAACTTGACCCTGGGTCTTTAGTTTGGGACTTGCAGAAAGTTTTGCCCTGCATTTAATTATTTGAGTACAAGCTACCTTTAGCACCAGTGCCCTCGGATGTGCAAGCACTCTTGCTAACCATCACAGAGCAGAAGTGGTGTGACCAGAGTTGGATGAATACTTTGGTAAACCTTCATTCCAATTTTTGAACTAACTGGCTTTGGCTGGGCCCGGGTCCCTATTTATGCTCATGTTCCAAGCACATCATAACGAATGTATTTAGTGGCTTGAATCTAAAATTCATCATTGCAGGTAATTCACACCAAAGCCTCAGATCCTCAGAGCTATCCTCATCTGTGTCCAAATGCATTTCACACATAATGAACACACGAATGCACCCAGCACAGGGCAATACAAACACTTGTAGTGTTATTGGTGGGCAGAGCATAAACGGATCCATCCCAAGAGTCCTGCTGCCTTCTAGTCGGCTGGTTTAACTCGTGGATCCAGGCAATGCCATTTTTGCCATGCGGATGGATCTGTATGAGTGGACATAGTGAAATCTCTCTCTCAGGGTTCTCATATATTTCATAACTTGTTTGGCAAACCATCCCTTCCACCTGAATATTCCCATTGCTGTTGCACCAAAATTGTCCGGTTTCTTCACTGCTCACTTCAGTCAATAGACTGTTTTAATTACCATATTTCACGGCCCTGACTTATACACCATGCCGATGAAAATCCTAACTTTTCTCATCGGAAAACTGGGGTCGACCTATACACTGTGTTGACCTATACACTGTGAAATATGGTATACCCTATGGTTCAGCTGTAAGGCAGACAGGGGGAAAGAGGCATGTTCAGTGACCACAGCTGTCAAAAAAAAGCCCAGAATTAAATACGACTTGAATAACCTCTCAGACATAGTATCTGGAAGGACCAGTGCAGGATTCGGCATTGACAGTCCTGGTAACTTTTTACTACTGCTAATCTCTTTCCTTCTCTTTTCATTCCTGCCTCAACCCACAACATATATCAAGAAAACAAGTTTAATTAGGTCTCATATTTTTTAATGGAGTCTGAGCCCCTGTTATGACTTTTATTAATATACAGCAAGATTATACAATTCATAATTCTAGCACTTGGATAAGGATCTTTGGGTCACAGCAATTTTCTGCTCTGGAGGGCACCTATTAGGAAGAAATAAACACATGCCACTGTCAGTATGAGTGAAGCAAAAATACTGTTATAATTAATCAAATTATGTAGTTACAATGAATAAAAATAGAAGGCAAATCTGGCACTTCTCCATCTTGAGCACAGCAAAGCAAGGACGGGCAAAAGTTGTGTGTTTGGAGCCTAACGCCAGCAATAGTAATAATAATTTGAAACAGTGGATTTCGGGTGGATTGGAAATGAGAGAAAACTGGGTCTCACGGACAATGGTGATATGAAAATAAATCCATTGATTTTAGGCCCTGTATGCTTACAAATCTGTACTGCTCATGCTTATCTGGTTTAACTGGTTCAGCTAATTGGTCAGATCCTTGTGTAGGTGCCTTGTACCAGAGTTGCCCAACTGGCAGCTCCGGGACTGCATGTGGTCCATGGAGAGTTAAGTTGCCCGGGGGGCATATGGCTTGCTGTAGCAGGCATGTGGACACTTCTGGTGCAGCCTGTGGGGCACTTGGCCCCCAGCCACATCAAAGCTGGACAGCCCTACCTTACTCTAATTCACTTTAAGCAGATTAACTTGAACACTAATTTATGAGGGTCCATATGGGGAGCTGTACCAGTTTAACTAAACCAGTTTAACTGAAGCGTGTCAATCTACATATAGCAAGACCTCATTTTGTGCATAGCATAATTCCATGAATTTCCTTCATTTGTTATTTGGGATTCACAGCAGGCTAAATGAGAAGAGAATCTAGCCTGGATCATCTAACAGTAGACAGAAGGTCTGCCTCAGGGGGTAGTATTTCACATCGTTTTGGATAGAAAGGGTGTTTGTGGAAGAAAGCACATCATGACTCCCAGCACTCTGTGGGTGCTGATAGCAATCTGGTGGCATAGCCTGGAGAGGTGGAAACCCCATCTAAAACAGTGCATGATACCAAGTTCATGATACCAGACCCTCCCTCTGCCTAAAGAGAAGGGTGTCAGTACCCAAAAGCTTGCAAAGAACAATTTTTCCAACTATTTAGCTGGTCTAATAAAAGATATCACATATACCCAAAGAACTTTGTCTGATACTCAGATCTGAACTTGAGATCAAACACAAATTTAGCCTGTTGGTGTTCATAGGCAGGAAAAAAAAAACCATGGGGATCCATTCACATTGTCCTGAATAGGAAAACGCATGAAATGCAAGATGAGCATAAATAGCGTAGAGAGAATTCATCCCTGCAATGATTCCTTCCTGGAGGTCTCCAATGAAGCTATTCAACCAGCGCAGGAATGACAAGTCTGATTAAATGGGGTGTGTGTGTGTGTGTGTGTGTGTGTGTGTGTGTGTGTGTAAAATCAGATCATAGGACATCTCTTTTAGGGAGATACCTACTTCCTTTTTATTCCTACTGGTCTACGGCAGAAAAAAAATCTTCTTAAATGATCTATGTTAGCAATAAGTGTTAGCAACAAATACGAAACGCCCCGATCAATCACCGAGGTGCTGAGAAATGTTCTTGTGATACAGAATATTTGTATCTGCACCTGTGTGACAAGCACATAACACTTAGCGTCTGCTCTGCAAAATACTTTGGGCTTAACTCATATAGTAGAAAGCTATTCTGTAAGCACAGGTGGAAATGTGCTTATTGCTTAATGAAATTAGCCAAAGAGATATACATTTCCTAGAACAGGAGCATATATTTGAAAGATATCATCATCATCAAGCAATGCAAATGCCTATACTGGATCAATTGGAGAATTATCTAGGAACACTTTGAAGACCAAATTCCTAAGAACAGCTTCAATCCAAACCTTTGGACTGAACTGATAACAGTATTGCTACAATAAAATAAAAATGCAATAAAGAGAATATAGTACTCCTGGCATCTGGTTAATCAATGGACTGTGAAGAGACTGAGGTGATAAACCTACCAGACTCACTGCTAATTTTATGCCATATAATATTTTTATAGGATTAGTCTATTTAAAAATAATTGTAACTGAACCGTTTTAACTGAATAGCTGTTCTGCACTTAGTTACGCAGGGGATGAGAAATGCAGAAACATATCATTATTATGCATACATAATTTAAACAATATCATTGATTGAGTATTGATTGCTGAATAATGTGCTTATTAGTTATTAGATGTCTTTGTGAGCAATATATTTCTGAGAGCTGTTGTGGGACCTTTTTAGAGGATTAATATGAACCAGGAATGCAGCATCTTGTTATTAATGTATAAGCCATGTCTAAGAGAGATGCAAACACATTAATCAACTGATAGTTTTCTGAAATCAGGAAGAGAAGCAGTGCTGGTATGTTCCTAAGGCTGGTGTCATGACAGTTGTACGGACAGAAATGGGGCCAAATTGCACAGCTCGGATCCATCTCATACGATGTCATAGGGATCACGGAGACCTGGTGGGACTCCACCCATGACTGGACCACAGGGATAGATGGCTATACCCTGTACAGGAGGGATCGTGTAGAGACACGGGGCGGGGGTGTAGCTCTCTATGTTAAGGAAAGCTACGCGTCCCTGCAAGCCGATATTGGTGACCAGGGTGGACGGCTGGAGACCCTCTGGGTTAAAATCCGTGGGGAACACGGCACAGGGGACACAATGGTGGGAGTCTATTACAGACCTCCCACCCAAAGTCCTGAGCTAGACCAGGAGTTTGCCCAGGAACTGGCTGAGGCAGCTTGCTCCAGGACCATGGTTGTCATGGGTGACTTCAATTACCCAGACATCTCGTGGGAGGATCGCTCAGCAAAATCTGAGCGGTCGCAGAGCTTCCTCTCGTGCGTGGATGACCTCTACCTGACTCAAGAAGTCTATGGGCCAACGAGAGGCAAAGCGCTGCTCGACCTGGTGCTGGCTACTGGGGAGGACCTAGTCGGCGACCTAGTGATCGATGGGAAGCTGGGTGACAGCGACCACGAGCTGATCACCTTCACCATCCGCCGAAAGGCTGGCAAGTCAGTCAGAAACACGCAAGTCCTTGACTTCAAGAAAGCCGACTTTGACAAGCTCAGGAGGCTTGTCAGTGAGGCCCTAAGGGACCGTGACCGCAGGGAGAGGGGAGTTCAAGAAGAGTGGTTGCTCCTCAAGGGAGCGATCCTCAATGCACAAACTAAGTCTATTCCATCTCGGAGGAAAGGCAGCAAGAGGGGACAGCAGCCCCCCTGGCTCTCCAGGGACCTGGCAGACCTCCTGAGGCTAAAAAGAAAGGCCTACAAAGGATGGAGGATGGGAGTCACCTCCAAGGAGGATTATTCTGCACTGGTCCGGTCCTGTAGGGAGCAGACCAGGAAAGCCAAGGCTGCAACTGAACTCCAGCTAGCTTTGAGCATCAAGGACAATAAAAAGTCCTTTTTCAGATATGTGGGGAGCCGGAGGAAAAGCAGGGGCAACGTTGGACCCCTGCTGAACCAGATGGGGCAACTGACAACTGACACCCAGGAAAAAGCCAACCTATTAAATAGGTACTTTGCGTCGGTCTTTCATCAGCCCCATGGGACGCCCGTGCCCGCTACAGGGCCGGGAAGTCCGGGTGAGGGTGATCCCCTGCCCTCCATTAATGCTGACTTTGTGAAGGAACATCTTGAGAAGCTGGATACCTTCAAGTCAGCCGGCCCTGACAATCTTCACCCCAGGGTACTCAAGGAGCTGGCGAGCATCACAGCCCAGCCTCTAGCGCGGATCTTTGAAAACTCTTGGCGCTCTGGTGTAGTGCCCGAAGACTGGAAGAAGGCCAACGTGGTGCCTATCTTCAAGAAAGGGAGGAAAGTGGATCCGGCTAACTATAGGCCCATCAGCCTGACTTCTATCCCGGGGAAGATCTTAGAAAAGTTTATTAAGGAGGCCATCCTTAAGGGACTGGCCGACGCCAACATCTTAAGGGACAGCCAGCACGGGTTTGTTGCGGGTAGGTCTTGCTTGACCAATCTCATTTCCTTCTACGACCAGGTGACCTATCACCTGGACAAGGGAGATGAGATTGATGTCATATATCTTGACTTCAAAAAAGCCTTCCATCTGGTGTCCCATGATCGTCTCTTGGAGAAACTGGCCAGTTGTCGCCTTGGGTCCCCCACGATCCACTGGCTGGAAAATTGGCTCCGGGGTCGGACCCAGAGGGTAGTAATTGATGGAAGTCACTCATCGTGGTGTCCTGTGACCAGTGGGGTCCCCCAGGGCTCTGTCCTTGGACCCATACTGTTCAACATCTTCATTAACGATGTGGACACTGGAGTCAGAAGCGGACTGGCCAAGTTCGCCGATGACACCAAACTTTGGGGCAAAGCATCCACGCCAGAAGACAGGCGGGCGATCCAGGCTGACCTGGACAGGCTCAGCAAGTGGGCGGATGAGAATCTGATGGTGTTCAACGCCGATAAATGCAAGGTTCTCCACCTTGGGAAAAAAAACCCGCAGCATCCTTATAGGCTCGGCAGTGCTATGTCGGTTAGCACTATGGAAGAAAGAGACTTGGGGGTCATCATTGACCACAAGATGAACATGAGCCTGCAATGCGATGCTGTGGCTAGTAAAGCGACCAAAACGCTGGCTTGCATCCATAGATGCTTCTCAACCAAACCCTGGGACATCATTCTCCCCTTGTACTCGGCCTTGGTGAGGCCGCAGCTGGAGTACTGCGTCCAGTTTTGGGCTCCACAATTCAAAAAGGATGTGGAGAAGCTTAAGAGAGTCCAGAGAAGAGCCACGCGCATGATCAGGGGTCAGGGAAGCAGACCCTACGATGACAGGCTGAGAGCCCTGGGGCTCTTTAGCCTGGAAAAGCGCAGGCTCAGGGGTGATCTGATGGCCACCTACAAGTTTATCAGGGGTGATCACCAGTATCTGGGGGAACGTTTGTTCACCAGAGCGCCCCAAGGGATGACGAGGACGAATGGTCACAAACTACTACAAGATCGTTTCAGGCTGGACATAAGGAAGAATTTCTTTACTGTCCGAGCCCCCAAGGTCTGGAACAGCCTGCCGCCGGAGGTGGTTCAAGCGCCTTCATTGAACACCTTCAAGATGAAACTGGATACTTATCTTGCTGGGATCCTATGACCCCAGCTGACGTCCTGCCCTTTGGGCGGGGGGCTGGACTCGATGATCTTCCGAGGTCCCTTCCAGCCCTAATGTCTATGAAATCTATGAAATCTCGGGCATTGTCACACTTGGGGTCCTGCTACTGCTGTTCGTGAGGATGTTTTCAGACTGTTCCCTTCAAATCCCTGATTAGGATTTTGGAACAGAGCCCACCTGCCCCCTCTCCCTGGGGAATCCCTCCCAGGCTTTGCACTGAGCCCAGGAAGGACTGGGACACTTTGTGGATATGTATTATATTGAAGAAGTGTCTGATGCTGAAAGCACTGAATTATTGGCTTCATTATAGTGTCTCTGTGTGTTCATTTCCAGCAGCATGGGACACGAGTGAGACCAGGGTGAGGGTGGGAAAGGGGAGGCTTCTGTAGCCAGGGAATGGTAAAGATCCAGCATCTCCACAAAGTCCAGTTGAGGCCTTACTTGGCCAGTCTAATCAACCCTGGTAGCACTCAGGTGCTGCAGCGATGAACGCCAGTACAAAAAACTATCGGTAGCCTTAGGAGAAACCCTTGTCGATACATCAGGAGCTCTCTCCGCAGCAGTGAGACTGCTGTATCCTGCCTGCTGTTCCCAGCACGGGAAGCCAATAACAAAATTAGTGACTGTCATCTGCCCATTGCTCTTGACCTGTACCTTTTGTAGCTGCGTGGCAATCTGGGCATCCTTTCTCCTCCCATTGTCCATTCATTTTCCAGGCCATATGCTCAGCCTGCAATTACCCTCTATTTTATCAGCATTCATCCAACGCTCTGTTATTATTGTCTTCCTGTTTTTATTTGCTGCATAATGGCAGGTGGCAGGCCACTGGCTGCTGACCAGGTTTCTATCATTCCCTTCCTGCGTATAGTTCTCCTGTTACTCCTCTCCAAGTTATTAACTGTTACTACTACCACTGGCATCACCCCAATCTTTAGCCAAACACCTGCTTGTGAACTATCACACCACCCTGTTCACATTGCCCTCAAACTGCCCTGCTTTATCTAGGCAGTGGATATCCAGAGGGCTCTGTTAAGGGAGTGGAGGCAGGAACACAGATTGGATGCCACATGCCTCTGAGGTCTATAATACGTGGGTGACTGCTTGATGGGTGAATACACAAATGGTGGATTTCTGAGTTTCATGAATAATCTTCTTTGTCCAGAAACATGGATCAGCCACCATCCATCCCTTCCAGCAATGATCCCTGTCATGCTCCCCAGCTTGCTTGCTAGTTTCTCTACCTCTGCCTTGCCTCCGACCTGCCTGGAAATTGCTCCCGGTACAAGAGTCTTCCTGTATTCAGTACTGTGGCATTCTGCTGAATCAGACATTGCTTCACGGTTTAGTCCACAGCAGCAGGGCTTCTTTCTCAAAGTGTATTTGCACTTAATTTTGCTCTTGCATTGCAGAAGGTGAGTGGCTGAGACAAGTTCTCTGCCCAGAACCTGGCTGACAATGACAGCTGAAGGGGAGCCCTGCTAAAAGGGGGAGGAAGGAATCGCAGCTGGCAAGCCAGTAAAACAGCTTTCAGCACCTGTGCATGAAAGAAGCCGCTACCCTGAGAATGAAAGAAGTGCTCATGGACCAAGGAAATCCTAAGTGTTAATGATGGCAGCAAGGTGGGCGATGAACTTCTCAACACTGAGCTGACCAAACACAGTCCAAGCGCTAAATGGAATTGCACATTTTAATATGGAGAAGTACAAGCTGCATCATTCAGACCTGGATTTGAAATGCTGTGAACCCTCATATCTCATCCCATCAACATTTCCCTGAGTGCCAAATGAACCCACTTCTACCTTTTAAGAATACTTTTCTAGCATTGGAAGTTTTCTCCTGGTGTTTCAGGTAGGAAATTTTAATGGCTCATCTTGTGGTGGTAAGTCAGTGACTAGGGCTAGGGACAGAAGTTGCACATAACCCAGTTTAAGTGATCCGAAACTGGTTTAAACCTACAACAGAACAGCAATTCAGCGCACATAATCTGCTTTCAAAATGGCCAAAACTGGTTTAAGATAAACCTGGATATAGTATCAGATTTAACTGATTTTGGTCAAATTTGTTTATTGAACTTCTGTCCCAGAGCTAAGAGTGCTATTCCCTTCCAAACTGGCTGGTCCAGATGGAGGATGGCAGCCTGCTACTGTTATCAGCTGATGCTAATATGTTAGCTCAACTGAACGAAGCCTCCACCTTTGTTTCTGATATCCCAGGGTTTGGTTCCCCCAAAGATTTGTTGCTGGGCATTGCTATATTTTTTTTTTCTTGGTCAGACACTAATGCCTTTAAAGGAGATTTGTCCAACATGGTATCAGGGAAATGGAGCAAAACAGAAGGAAATGGGATTGGCCCTGGGACAGGAGGCATGGTACTTGGTTTGAGGATTAGAGGAGGAGCTGTGTGACAGTGCCTACAAGCAGGACGGAAGAGTGGCTCATGGCATATCCCTTGCCTGTGTTGTTAGCAGGGTGACGTGCCACCCAGATGACTTGTGACTTGTAAAGGGTATCCTGCCTCCAGATTCTCCTTCCCTGAATCAATCTCATCAGTTTAGTTCTGTGAGCAATTTTTTTACCTTCACATAGGGACAATCAATCACATTAGAGCCAGTATCCCCAGTGCCATACGGACGAGGCTATAAATGAAGAGTATCCTGGCTGGGTTTGACAGTCTCTCCCCTCTTGATGTTGAAAGGATCCTGAGAGACTGAGGTTCAGTACCTGGGGTCAGGATTGTTTTTCCTCGTGGCTTATGGAGGCTGACAGCAAGGCCTCATTCCACTGCTAGGCTTGATCGTCCCGTCCTGTGCATGAAGACCAGCCTGCTGGCTACTCAAAAAGGGGGCGGTATAACCAGCCTCAGCGGTAAGAAGGAGCCCTGAGTTCAGCATACCCACCCCAAATGTCCACACATTAATAAATTATCAATTAGGCAGACTGACCTCTTGTTGAAGACTGTTATCTCCTCCATAAACATCCTGCCCACTTTACACATTTACCTTCTGGGTCAATAAAGCTTGATAGACACTGAATAGGACCCAGCAGGATGCATTCTTTGCAGGGGTAAATTGAGGCAGCTCCATAGACTGCAGTGGCCTGACTCCTGTCTACACCAGCAGACTTGGGCATAGCAGCTGCTTGCTGCGTACATTTTGCAGGTGAGCAAACTGAAGCAGGGGGTCCAAGGGCTTCACCCAAAATCCCATAAACAGTCCTTCAAGGAAGGAACCTCCCTCCCTCTACCCGGGCCCGTTCTCTTCGGCTCTGTGCAGCAGGCAGTCTAAACAGCTCCATTTTCCTTTTAAATTGTAAGATTGTGATTCTAGCCACCACGGCGTGAAGTTTCATTTTTATCAATTACCGTGTGATTTGCTGCGGAATCAGCTTAAAAGAAACTTCCCTCCCTGTATTGTTATACCTATCCAGTTCATCGTTTCTAAGAGAAACTGGCACATCCATAAAAAAGCTGGAACATAATCCTCTGCTATTGTACCTGGCCATGCATTTTACTGTTCTCTTACAGTCCCACTTTGATTAATATCAGGGCTTTTAAAAAAAATATGGGCTCTTTGCAGAATGGCCACTTTGCACATCGGCTGTTTTGCCAGCTGATGGCTAGGACTGGATCAAACTGGGCAGGGAAGAAGGAGAGTGATTGAAAAAAAGCGAGAGCGAGCAGGTGTGCTTTAAATGTGACATCACACATTATGGCTTATGGAGTAATTGAACTGCAATATACACAGGCCTGATTCTCGCCTACGCTGTGGCCTCTTTACACCACTCGGGCCACGTAACTGCCTGAAAAGTGGGCATCGGTTCTACCTGCACCCACTTTGGGCCTTTGCAGAGATGAGAATCAGGGCATATGTATTTAAAATAAATAGATGGACACATTAAAAAAAATAGCCCCCATTATTACAGAAGGAGGCAATGGGAGTGCCAGGGGAATGGCTACAGGAACAAAACTTGACACCAGTGATAATAAAAGAGGGAACTAAAGCAAAGAGATCACCCCAGTCTGCTGCATTTCAAACGCTTAATCAAAACTGACTTCTACTACTGCAGCTGCAAAAGAAATGTTTCTAGCCTCCCATTAATTTCCATACAATAACCCTCTAATGGGGGAGTTGCTGGGGAGAGGAGGGCGATCAATCTGCTGTAATGACACACTGGAGACTGAGGGAAAATGCAAACTTGGAGCAATTTCATGGCAGGTGCAACCTTGGAAAGTACGGCCATTTTTCTAAGTTAATTTGTTCCCTTGATATGTTTGAAATCCATATTTGTACTTTAAAGGGCTAAAACGCAAGATGATTAAAAAATATAACCAGATTTTTGTAAGCTTTTCAACTGTATCAGGTGATGTATTAGTGCCTCCTCCTTGGAGCCCGGACAGCTGGATATCTTTTATCATTCGCTGCCAAAAGCCAGGATGGGATTGTTTATTTGAGCTCTGCTTGCTATCTGTAGCCTTTCCGTTCACTCTCCAGCCATACTCTCATTTGTCCCTCAGCTGAATTGATCCCCAGCAGCATGGAAAATAATAATAATAATTTAATGATGATGATGATTATGTCTGGGATTTTAAAGGAGCTTAAGTGAGTTAACAGCCTAATTCCCACTGTGATTTGGCCACCCTAAGTCTTTTAGACTCCATTGAAAATCCCAGTTATTAAGACTAATAATCACTTACATATTCAAATCATATGTAGATAAAAAGGGCCAGATTCTGATATCCTCATTCAGCTTGGGCCTTAGCCCACAGACATGAAGTGTAAGTGTAAACTACACTGGTTTAAAGCCTTTTACAGCTCCGTAGCGGTGTCTAGCAGCCTTAGCACATGTGGGAGTCAAGCCCTGTGACCAGTCATGGAAGCAGGTCATACTGAGTGGGAGAAGGGCATTGCAATCCAGCCTGAGTTTGGGCACAGTCCTGCCATTGACAGTCCATGGGCAAAGTGTTCATTCACATAGAGGGCACCGCACTGAACCCAGCAAGTGTCTTCTCAATCTGCTTCTCTGCAGAGCAACCCTGGGAGACCCTGGGCCTCAGTTGTGCTGATCAGCATTTTCCCTCTTCAGGTACCAACATTTTGGTGACAAAAGACACAGATTAGCACCTGGCTGAACCTATAACAGGCCGAAGTGAATTAAGGTTTCTGTGTTGGGTGTTCCTGTAAATTCCATTTTTCTTTCCATTTTTAGGCCCTGAAATAGCTTGATATACATAGCCCTATGCTGCTAAGGGTAAAATGTTAAGCTCCATACAGGAAAAGATGCTTGTTATTCTGCTGTAATGCTACATTTACTTGTGCTTGTGGCATCTGTAGCAGCTTACTGTGATCAATGACTATTTCGGTGCTCTGTTTTAGATACCATTTAAAATACATATTTTCCCCTGAGCCGACACAGTCTGTATCAGCTGCACAAGCAAGCTTCACACTGGCTTGGTGAAGCCTCAGCAGGAGAATTTCTTACTGAAGATAAGGCAGACTCTTTCTAAGAGCCCAATTTTGGCCTCCTCGCTTGGGATCCACTTCATCAAGGCACTGAAATAGGTACCTGGCTTCAAGCAGTGCCCTAAGGTAGAGCAAAGCTGAACCCTGCTGAAGATGGTGGTGACACCCTGGTTTGTTCACACTCATGTAACACAATGAGCTCATTTTGCTGGAGTTGAATCCACTGCATATGTTGTCACCTTTGAGTTTGTCTCCTGCCAGGCCAATCTTGCACTGAATATAAGCTTATTTCAGGAGCTGTTCCATTGAAACCACTGGTGTTGCACCTGATGATTTTAGTCCATTGACTAGATTTTGTCTTGCATCTTCCTTTTCCTCCGGAAACATTGTTTCCCGCTATTACACAACCACCTTCTTCAATGATTGCTCTCACTCTGCAGTGATTACTCTATTAAAAGTCATAGGCTCAGGGGGGAAATATGCATTTTAAGTCATTATGCTGTAGTACATGAAAACAGACCCCCCAAATAGGACTATTCCCATTAGCCAGTGCCACTAAAACATCAGCAAAGATTGCAGTTTGGTGCTTTCAGTGCGCAAGATTATACTCACTTTGCCCATCTGCTTCATGCTAAGTCCATGCACTATTAACTTCCTTTCTACTTTGACCTGCTTACTCACCACTTCATAACTGCCTTGTTACCAGCACACTATCCTTTTATGTTTACATCTCCATTAAATTCAACTCAATTTGCTCTAAACTTATCATAGAGTAAATTTAGTCCCTGCATTGGTCTCTCCTGATTTGAAGGAGCTGCTCTAAAAGAGTGCTGCAACCTACAGCAAAATTATGATAGAATTAAGGAACCCCCCACCCCTTCAAACAAACCCCAAACTGATCTGTGCTTTTTCATCATTTCAGTCCTCATAAACACATCATGATGCGTATATGAACACATCTTGCCAGTCTTCTTGCCTGCCAACTTCCTTTCTATCGTCTCTTGGTTTACAGATTTATTCTGATTCTCCTTACAAGCTTGCGCATTATCTAAAATGACACCCCGAATTCCACCTTTGCAAGAAGAGTTATTTCAGTGCAATGAATGTGAATGTCCTGTTCCTTCCCTGCTGTGAATAATTTTTATTTCGGGCCGGCACCTCGGCTTTGTTTCTCCCTATTCAGAGCACAGGAACAATTTTCAGGGTTGTCCATAGATTCATAGACTATCAAGCGAGAAAGGACTATTGTGATCATTTGGGCTGACATCTAGCTCCAGAGTTAAAAATTGCTTGATTTTCTCGTCTCTTCTATTTCTGACACAAACGCCACCTAGAAGTGAAAACTCTCAGCTGGTAGCAGTCCCCTCTCCGAGTCAGTTCTCCTGCGACTATTAACACAGCCGTGGTGTTTCTATGCTCCATCAGTGGTGATGAGACCTTTTTTGATCGTTTGGCTCCCTTATGCGTTGTTGAAAAACCCATTCTAGATGTTGGACTATAAGACCAGGTGGGGGGAATGGCTTCAGTGACTTTTTTTCTTTCTTTTTCAGCTTTGTTCACAGAATTGGTCCCATCACATTGCATGAGTCCTCTCCTGTGGATTCCCCTATACACCCAGATGGGCCCAGTACTTCATCACTATCTGACTGTCCAGGTCACAGAACAGCTCACTGAGGGAAAAGAGAGGACAGGTTTACTTGAAGTTGTCAAAACCTATAGATATTTGGGTGTCTTATTCACAGCTTCATCATGGAAACATCATAATCAGTTAGTTAAAACTAAGGCAGCCCAATCGGCTGTGCCTACAAAGAAATTTTATGAAACCACAGCAGGACGATCAGCCCAAGCTCCTGTCTCGGCATACAAAGCCAAAGTTACCTCTCAGATCTTATATGGGGCTGAAGTACGGCGTTATGCCGCCAGTAATGATGCAGACATACCTCAGAAGAAGTTTCTCAGGACTCTTCTGGCTCTTCCTCCCTCAAGTCCTGCATCTTTTCTGAGGTTACAGATGGGAATGGGTTCTATTTTAACTAATATTATTATTAGAATGGTGGGATTTGGGTTTAAAATCCTGCCCCCTTTTCCATCTCGTGTGCTTGAATTATCCTGCATTGAATAGGAGGGGGATTATTAATATCTTCTATCACCCTGGTTAGCTTTTCTTTCCTACACTTTTGCACTTTCTGGGATGGGATACCAGCTCAAAGAGAATGAAGTATCTTTCTCCCCCATAGAAAAGGATCAGGTTTTCCAGAGGATATGCCATATTGCCAGGCAGAATGATTTTGCGGTGGCTAAGGCTACTTGCGTTGCCCCTTTATATACCCTTTGGAAATTAGATTTGCGGGGAGAAAGGTATTTACAGTTGGATCACAATAATAAACGGCAATCCTCTTTGACTAGACTCAGGGCCGAACAGACGCCCAAAGCTGTTTGGGCTGGATGTACATTTCCCATCCCGAAGGCTAAAAGATATTGCCCAGTCTGTCTAGGAGTTTTGGAAGGTACTATCCATTATGTGTTAAAACGTTCTTTATATAATGACATAAGGAGAACTTATTTATTACCGTACTTGCAGAAATTGATACATTTCTCAAACAGAGACAAATTAATCTGGCTTTTACAGCAAACAGATCCAAATGTAGTAAACCATCTTACAATTTTCACTTACAAGGCTGAGGCGATTAGAGATAAATATCCTTTATTACTGATACGAGTGATACATTTTAACATTAGACTTGATTTTATTGTCTCAATTGTGGATCTATGTACAACAATATTATAGATTTGTGTCTTGATTTACTACTATATTTATATTAATAATGCTTTTTATGTTGGTGGGCTCTATTTTTAGTATAATATTTGTAGTTCGGTTACCTTGTCCAAACTTATTTATATTATGGGTGTATGTGTGTTATGTCGTCTTCGGGAGCATGGCATTTAGCCAGAATCCTTACTAATAAATTAAATTGAGGGGACAGGTTTTAATAGCATAGAGGGAGGAGCATCGCTCCCAGTTTTTTTCTGAGTTGAGCCAAAGCTTTTATTTCCGCTAGGCTGTCTCCTTATTCTGTCTAGTGATTTAGGAAGAGAAGAGCTCTTCCTCCCACCCACCAGGTATTTACAGCTCTCAGCTCCTGATGAGCTCCAGAGCAGAGCACACTTACTGTCTGAATTACAATGCGTCCAAAGAGTCTTGGTCCTCTTCAGTGGAAATCAAATACATAAAAGCTAGCATTGAAATCAAGGCCTCCTTGCTTTCATGGAGAACATGCACCTGTAATCAGGTAGCTCTCCTCTTTTCCCAATAGCTTTTATTGCTTGTCTTCCCCTAAGATGACAAACCTCCTTACTGTCCACCCAAAGGTAAAAATCTGTAAAAGGCAATTCAATTTCACAGACCATAAAGTTATATGTCCACTTCTTGCATTTTTTCTCGTTTTGTTTATTATGTCAGAAAAATCTCCAGGCCTGCAATCTATATTTTTGCTCTTGACAATTTTTTTTTCATGACAAACTCTTTCCACTCCATGTTTGGGTTTTTTGGGTTTTTTTTGGTTTTTGGGGTTACTGCTGTTGCTGCAGTTTAAGCTGCTTTCCTCAGTCAGGAGTCTTGTATCAGGGTACAAATTCTCCAATGGAGACAGATGCCTCCTTTAGTTCTGCTGAACCCAGGGTGGCCTCCAATGCCAATCACACCAGGAATTAACAAGAAAGAAAGATCTGTGGGTGCTTCCCCAGCTGTCTGCTCCACTGTTGGCACCATTCTTGCTCCCGTTGTGGGCTGTTCACCCACCATATGAGACATCTTAGCTTCACTAGTTAAAAAAAAAAAGTTAGAAAACAGTTTAGAAAAACTTTCATAAGAACAAATTATTAGGTTTGATATAGATATCACTGGGGGAAGTGTTGTGGGCTGCATTTTGCGGACAGGTAGAGTCATTGGCCGTAATTGTCCTTTCTGGCCTTAAAAATCTGTGTCAC
The DNA here is from genome assembly GCF_030867095.1 of Alligator mississippiensis. Classification (NCBI taxonomy): domain Eukaryota; kingdom Metazoa; phylum Chordata; order Crocodylia; family Alligatoridae; genus Alligator; species Alligator mississippiensis. Next base: position 43,421,980 of record NC_081837.1, on the reverse strand, counting down.
ATCCCCTAGTGGCTGTTCTTGGGTGATGGAAACCTATTACTGCAGCTGGCTAAACTAATAGCTTGCATGTGCAACTGAAATTGGGTGGGCCTCGAGTTTGTGAGATGGGAAGCTGCATCCTACCAGCACTGACAAAACTGATGGCTGCACACAGTGGTGCACGGTGGTAAAATAAGTTCAGTGACTGGGGGTAAGGCAGGGGAGGAAAAGCCCCAGAAATACAATTTTCCAAGGATGCTGACATCCTCCATTGATACAAATTAGTATTTCCCCACCGACATCAATGGATTTACACCAGAAGATCATCCAGCCCTGAATGTAGTACGATGTCAGCACTAGCTATGGCATTATATAAATGAGACCCACTGTACTGAAGGACCACTACCATCTCATTGGATCCAACTTTGTTAGAGGGGACATGGGCATTGAGAGTGCAGAACAGGAACAATGCCTTTATTTAACAATACTACTGTACTGGAGAACTGACTAAATGAGTTAATCTCTGGTGTTTGACTAAAGGAATCTGCATTGTACCAGCATGGCAGAAGGGCCATTACGTGGAGCAGCTTTGAAAACAAATTGCAGATGCTTTTCCTGGAACCTCTATCACGGCATTGTCTGCTCAGCTATCAAGTCTGAAAAGAAAACACCTTGATTTATCCAGCTCCCATCTGTTGGTTCAACGTGCCCAGTTGATCTATGCAGCAGATATCGCCCTAATCACCATCTTGGGTGCACTACATCAGAGACACTTAGGACATAATGAGTTAAAGTGGATATATGGGCAGACCTGGATGTGGAACAGGGATGGGAGGGGAGCCTCGTGCAGCTTTTGTCTCTGTATTCTGCTCTCGGCTTCTCCGTACGGCCTCCTGTGAGTTCACTCTGGGCTAGAAATGCTACTGAGCAGGACAGAAAGGTTGTGGGGGGTTTATTCCTGATAGCAAGTTGAAATCCAGCCATTCGTCTCGCTGCTGAATGCTTTAACAAGAGAGGACCCATCTGAATGACATTTTTACTGCTGGGCGGTGGGTAGAGCAGCAGCTTGGGAGCCACAACTCCTGCAGCCCATTCCTATCTCTAGCCAGGCAGTGAGTGATAGCGGTGAGAACAAGTGGAAATAATAGTCAGGACTTCTGGTTTCTATTCCTCCCTCTACCATGCCTTTTACAACGGGTGGAAGAGCAGGTCCCTTTCCATTTCTGAGGCTTAGTTTTCTCTATATAAGAATAGGTTTGTGGATGCTGACCTACTTGAGAGCAATCTTATGGTGGTCTGAGGTTTAATCTACCCTGCCAAGATCATAGTTTCACAGTTTCATAGCTTCTTAGTTTTTAGGGGCTGGAAGGGACCTTTCAGTTCATCAGGTCCAGCCCCACGGCACTTGGGCAGGAAAGACTGTTGCGGTCAGATGACCCCAGCAAGATAGGCATCAAAATGCTTTTTGAAGATCACCATATCCCCTACTGGGCATAGCTCTGCCAGCAAGAGCCCTGGTGGGACCACAGCTCTGGAGATGTTTGTGAGCTTGCCATTTGGAGGCGTGGTACATCTCCGGGGTGGATGAACTCCTTTGCTCAGCATATGCTGCACCTTTATACTAGGGGCTCTGCTGATACAGCCCTGAGAGCAGAGGCAGCGAACACAAGCCCTTATGGGGGATGATGCTAAGCAAGATGGGCAATTATCGCTACTTCTCTGCAATAAGGTCAGAAATCCCCACTCTGAACCCTCTCCCCCCTCCGTTTTGAGAACGACTCTCGGAGGGCAGAAGCCTTGGAGTAAAGATAAGAAAATACAGCAGATGATCGTGAAAGCCCATTGCAAAGTAATACAAGGAATAAGAGCCATTTGGTCCCCAAGAATGGAGTCCCAGGGCTGACGTACACGTGTTGCGAGTCTGTGCTTTTTCTCAGCTCATTGTTCTTTTCCCTTTTATGATTACAAATTTCCACCTAGAAAATGATGTAATTTAATTAGGACGGTGGAATTAGTCTATTGCAGTCACACTCAGTTAAGCTGAATCGGTTTGTAGCTTCCATTGTCAGTGGGGCTGAAAAAAAATATATGTTACATTAGCAAACTAATTTTACATGCACATTAGGAGCATGATTACAGCTTAAGCCTTTTCAGGCCCCTGGAAGTCTGGAGTGGCCGTGGCGCGGCAGTGAGATGCTCTACCTCCTTCATTAGCTACGTGGAAGTAAAATAGATCAGCAGCACCTTTACAGGAGGGCCTCAGTTGGTCCTGTATTGGGACTAAGTCCCAGTGCAGAAGGAAATAACTCAGGCTCTTCTCGGAGTTTGCTGTGCAGACCTGTAACAAACCATAACTGGACAGGGTTTGGGAAAGCAACTCTTATTAGGACTCCTAATGAAGCAGTCGGATCAAATCTGAGAGGTACGGTGAATCTGGTTCTTCATTTGCCAGGTTACTGCGTTTCAGCTCTTGACCTTGAGTCCTAAGTCTCCTTTGCTGCCGCCCAAGGAGTGCTTTGACTTTGACAAAGCTCTTGAAGCCATGGATCAGGCCTTGTCAAGGGTGCGCTGCAGGAGGAAAGAGGGTGGGGAAGGCCGAGGACAGGGCTCCTCGCTGACCCGCTTGTGCTCTGAGCATCGACTTGTGGGCGAGTTGCAGGTGCTGCTCATCCCCTGCTGGATTTGGCCCAAAGGGGCATCTGTGCACCGTGTCCCTTGCATGCACGCTGGAAGTGGCAGGGCACCTGCTCTCACACGACATGAGGTACGTGAAAGGACCGTGTTGCTAATGTGTCAGCTCAGCCTTTGCTGACTATCGCACATATCAGCAAAATGCTGAACAAGCTGACAGAGCAGCATGAAAATAGCCCACGTCCCTTAAGACTACATCTGCATGGCAAATGTACCATACCGGGCAGAAACACCCTCCAGCATGCCACCTTGCTCAGTGCGAGAAGCAACATAGCTGCATGTGTGATGCGTTAGAAGGGCTAAATAGCACTGCTGAATGGCTGTATGAAATCATCTGCCCAGAGCTAGGTAGCCTGTCCACGGTGCCACAGAGATGTGACTGCGCTGCTTCTCCTCTGGGAGGCACACCAGCATGAATCTTGGTACCATAAACTGACCATGTAGACATGGCTTGGGATACCATAGTCCTCAAGTACTGTGGCTAGAGGTTAGAAAGGGATGGATAAATTAAAGGGCAGTTGCACCATGTGCACTGCATTTCTTTAAATCTCTTGCAGTGCAGGATAGCACTGGTTTCCTCACTTGTTCTTACGCCAGACAAGGCGCTTGATTACAAAGTGCTTTTGCAGTGATGCTTGACCATTGCCACATGATCTGCATCAAGGCAAAGGGAATCCAGTCTCATGCTTCAGAGCAAATGACAGCGATGATCAGGCAAGAACATGTCTCCTCGCCTTCCGACTTTGCCCCAAGTTTTGGGGCACAGTGGGGGATTCCTCTGGAGACGCTGCCAACGGGAGCATCTCTGGCTCGACTGATGGTCCGATCTAAGAGGGCAACTCCCCACTCCTGTAGATAACTAGTGCCCAGCACCAATCATTTCCAGTTCTACGCTTTTCCTTGCTGTTCAATCTCACAGCAAATTAATTCACTTGCGTGGAAGAATCTCAAAACAGGAGGGCACGAGGCCTGCTCAGGAAGGGGCTGGGCGACGATTTTGCAGCGCCAGCTGGAATGTGGCTGGTGCAGCTCTCAGCTCCCATGGGGGAAAGCAGCTAATTGCCCAGAGGAGAAGATTTCACTCGCTGAAATGATGAAACCCACAATTAGCACCCTGTAGTGGCAGAGTGCTTCCAGCTCAGCCAGATCTATTTACGTTGTTTCACCAGTCGCTGCAAACAAGTTCAGCTTGAAAGTTCACCAGTTGCTGAAAACACCAGGCTCCCAGTGCACGTGATTTTGCAAGAGGTCCCCAGTGTCACCCCATTTCCTGCTAGTCGCCTCCTTCGAGCTCCTGGGTTCCCAGAAGGCCAGCTCCTGGCTTCGGCTCTTCTCAAACCCCCTACACTGTCCTTTCACTGTGTCGGTGGCAACCTCATTGACGGCGGCACTTGAGGAATGACGCCACCGCCCTCAAAGGAGCTCAGGCTCTTCCCTGGCAGGTTCCCGTGCAAGCGAAGAGGAAGAGGCCTGTAGAACCGCTCGTAACACACGGCGCTTTTCTCTCGAGTCCATGTTCAAGGCTGCAGATGTGTTTTGAAGGGAGAGGGGATGGGGAAAGTTCAGCATGCAAACATTTATTTGTCATGCAGTTGGACTAAGGGTTTACAACAGGCTTTGATCCTTTCCTCTCCCCCTGCTTGGGCATTAGATAATGCTTTATAAGCCATTAAAAACATGGTGACAATTGGAGCGCTTTGAAAAATGACAGTTTGATAGTCTAATAATAGCCCCTGCGGTGATCCGAAGAAAGCCGCTTTTTAAAAAATTCATTTATGTACAGTACATCTCCAAATATCCTCTCGCTTCTCCTCTCCCCTGCAAACTATTTAACCCTTTCTGTGGCCTCCATGCCTGCAAATTTATGATATGCAAATGTATATTGGTCAGAATTTAGGGTTGCCCCAGATTGGAAGGAGAAGGGCCCCGGCATGGGAGCAGCCCTGGATGTGTTCATGGGAGGTGAGAGGAGCCAGAAGGATGGAGACCTATTGATGAACAAGGAGATGGGAAGCGGGAGGCAGCACATGATATTCAGAGAGGGAACCAAGGAGACATGGGGTGCCACCCACGGGAGCTCTGCCCCGGCATGCAAGTGGCAGAAGGACTGGACGGGTGCTCCCTCCCGGTCTGTTGGACAGCCGTAACAGCCCTGGAGCCTGATGTCCGTTCTTTCATTTCCAACCTGGAGTGAAATGTCATGAGCTTCTTGAACGCTTCAGACCTGACCTGGAACGATGTCCCATCCAGATGACAAGGGAGCCTGTACAAGTCTAGTCTCTCTGCTGGGAGTCCCCCCACCCAAGAGAGCTAAGTGTGGGGAGGGGGTTGCATGAGATGGATTTATGGCATCAGGCAGAAGCATCAGGTCCCACGGTTTCGATACAGCCACAAACCCAACAGTTACAAAGTTTGCAAAGTTTTAGTGCAAACTCAAATAAGTTAACATGTCTATCTGGTGGCTGAGCACTGTCATTATCCTCCAAAGTATCTGCATTTGGCTGGAAAGTATCCCAGCCCTGATCAGATTAGGCACAACACTCTGGGGTTTTTTTTAGTTGCTTCTTGAGCTTTTCTGTCCATTCAGACCTGAAGTATGAAGAAAACTCCTGGCTTGTGCCTTCTTCAAAGGGGCCATCAGCACCAGGTGCCAAACCCGCAGCCTTTCCCTCAGCTCAGAACATTTTCCAGTAATGGGCTTGCAGTTATTGGGGGAGAAAATTACCAGCAGACTTAGGTTTTAAATTACAAAAGGCAACGGAGCAAGAGTCATTTAGTTCTGCACAAACCTTTGCCTTTGGGCCAGTGCAAGGAACCTTACAGCTTTTGTTTTCTGCTGACTGCACTAAATTATATGACGAGTGCTTTAGGTTGGGATTTTCAAAGGGGCCTGAGAGAGTTTGCCTAACAGGTGTTTTGGGAATCATTTTTTTTCTGTCCCAGCCTTCCTCGTGATTCCTGCTTATTCATTTCAGATACAAAGCCAGTGCCCAGGAAGAACTAACTACACAAAACTTTCCCTTTCTACCAGAGCCTGAGGCCAATGACAGGAGACTTCTCCATGCCCAAAAGCACTTGGAGTCAGTCCCAGCATGGCCAAAGAAAGATCAGTGCTTCTGTTTATGCCATAAGCCCAAAGCAGCAGGGAGATAAGAGAATTAATTAGATAAAGCAACTTCCTCTCTCTCATAAACCCATTCTGTGCAAGGTCTCTCTGCTTTCAGAGGACACGGCTCTTGCAGAACAGTCTTATCTTATGCAGCATTTGTCTGTGTGAAAACCAAGCAGCCCCTCGGATCCTGATGTTGCTGCTGCTGCTGGAAAGTTTGGTGTTAGTTTAGTGGATGAGAATCTGACCTGGTGTCCTTTTCAGGTCATGCCCTCATTGCTGCCTTGGCACAAAGCAGTGCTTTCGAGGGCTGGAAGCTTTTAGGGACAGTGTCCGAAGCAGCGCTTCTGCTTTCTGTGGCTGCTTTTCTGCTGAAGTGAATTCATTGCCGGGAAGAGATGATAGAGTGACAGCTTGGTGAGTAATGGCCTCCTCTCTTATCCACCTCATGGGTGCATTAGCGAGAGCACTGCATTGCATCCTAATTTTTCAGCATCATGCCCCAATATTATCACACCACACTGGGCACCTCCTTATGCAGCAACATGATCCTGACCTGAGGTCCCAGCTTGCTCCCATGTTTACCAAATCCATATAAAAACTGCTCATTGCATTTCTCAGCTTGGAGCCCACAGGCAGCAATTCCCCGTGACTTGAGAGGACCGCTTGCAGTTCAGAGTCTGGGGATGCCCCAGTGGAAAAAGGACCATTTTCAGTATTTAATGAACAGCTGATCTCTGAGCCTACCTGAGTGGCTCTGGTGGGAGTCAGGAGAAGGGGTTGAGGGAGGAGTATGTTCCCCACTTTGAGCCCAAAGACAAACAGCAGGTCCTCTCCCCAGTGGTTACCCTATAACCTAGGGCAGGCAGAATGAATTGGAAAGGGCGCTCCAGACTACCAGGGAATATACCAGTGCTGCCACCTTCTTCTTGATTCACTGGCCATGCAAAGTGCTGCCGTCTATTATTTGGAGATCCCATCACTGGATGGGCCCTAAGGAAGCTTTTCCTTAGGGAGGAAGCTGGGGGAGGGGTTGAGGGCAAGGGCAGGAGGGAAGCATTTCCATTTTCATAGCAAGATCTTATTTGGCAGCAATAAATGAGCAACTTTCAAGCCTCAGAAGTGATTAATTTCTCACTGGAGCTGTCACCAGGGCTGTCACAGCCTGACAGTCCTGACATAAGTGTCATTTATAATGTCACAAGTCTATTACACATAAATGTCATTACACAATTACGCTGGGGATGAAGAAGGGTGCATCGGGGAAGAGTATGCGATATTTAGTCAATTATATATCTTAATGTTATTGTTCTGTTGTCCCCCTTGTACAATTACATTGCGTCTGATTTGTTCATTTGGGCAAATTACCAATTACTTGTACTAGCGATATTACGAGGCAGCCCAGGTAGAGTTTGCATTATTAAAACTCTGGCACAACCCCACGCACAGCGCCGTGATTGATATCAACACGAGGATCACGGTGCTTTGATAATCAGACCTCTCGAAATGAGGGCACGTGTTCTGGGGTTTTTTTTGTCTCACTGAAAGATGCCAGTAGATGAGGGAGACCATTAATCCTGAGCACGGGCTCGGCAAAGATGACTTGTTATAATGAGGGCAACTTTTTGTGCCACCCAACAAAAGAGCCCCTTCTCGTTAGCGGGACAGGAGAGTTCAGCAAATTCCCCAATGCTTCTCAATTATTCCTTAAAATAGTCACTAGCGTAGCCTTCATTTAGTTCCAACAGGCTTTCATCCTCCTCGGCCCAGAGACAAATGAGACTTATGCTGGGGTTTGCCATCCTGACTTTATTTCAATGTTTTATGCATGAAAGGGTATAGGAACTGGGCTGATGGACTAGCCAGAGAGGAGAAGGAGACATGTAGGATAGTGCTGCACAAACCAGCTCCCCTTTTGCAGAGTTATGGGAGCTGAGTCTTTGGTTTGATTAGAAGTCACTCCAATCCAGTTCAATTTTGTGGGTTGGAAAAACGAAACTGCTTATTAAGATATCAGCCAAGACTAGGCTCCGAGTGCACTGAGGGTTTTTGTGCTGGCTTCAGCAGATTGCAATACTGCAGGTCACAATCTGATACCTGGATGGAAAGAGGAAGAAAAGCCATTGATTTCCAGGAGATGACTTTAGATTTATGACAGCACCACTGAGATCAGAATCTGGCCCTTTAAATTGCTTCCTTTGCCTGTTTGCTATTCTGGGAAGCTATTGTTCTCCAAGGGACATCTTTAAAGCTAAAGCTGGTAGAATAATTTATTTGCAAATAATTTATTCAGTGATTGATGGAAAAAGCTACTGAATAAATAATTCACTGAATACTAATGGAACATCAGAGATGTTCGAATAATGAAAATGTTTATTTGCAAATAACATGCTCAGAGAAAAAGACTAAAATGTGAACGGTCCAACCATTTCTGCTGAACCCAGGCTAACGAACGCAGTGTAGCGAGGTATCTTTGCCGATGAAGTAAGAGCCCTCGCAGTGAAGTAACACTTGGCCAAACTAAGGAAATCTTACTTTCCTCTGTTTGGGAAGGACTACAGCTAGGGAGAGATGAAGAACCTGAGCTCAAAACTCAAGATCAAGCTTTAGCTCAAATCCCGCTTGGAGTCGGAAAGAATGGTCATCCTTCTCCTAATTGCAGACTTATTTTCTCTCTCTGTCTCTCTGCCTTGCCTTTTTCCTGAAGGCAGCAAGGGATTGTGCCCGTTCCCAGCTCTTGCAGGAGGGAACTCCACCACCGAGGACCAAAAGTATCTGGGCTAGACATTTGGTTGGTGTAAAATGGCATATCTCCATGGACTTCAGCTCACAACAGCGGAGGATCTGGGCACTGTCTTTTGATCCTGGTAGTCTGATGTAAAAAATTCTGCTGTTTCTGAAGAGCAAATAACAGTCACCTTGGCATGGAAGGAGGGAGGTTTCTTGTGAAAGCACAGGCCTTCTGCATGGTGGCCTCTGCAAACCAAGATAAGGGCCTTTCCACGTGGTATTCAGTAGGCAACCAGCACAGAGACAGACGCACTAGACTGATAAGCAATGCAAGTCGCTGTAAGACTATCAGGCAGACTACTGCTAGTTGTACCACAAGCTTCTAGCTCTGTGATTTCAACTCCCACATATAATCCTGCTCAATAAGCAGACTTAGAAGTCAGAGAGACCCAGGACACCCTGTCTGAGCACACAAACGCTTGAACCGGGTGTGGTTTCCCAGTCAGATGCAAGTCATTTTTGCATTTCTTGCCAGCTAAGCGTTTGGTATCGGTGGGAGTTTCCAGGCCAAGGGTCAGTCAATAACAACGCATGCAATCTGTTGAGTTCCCAGCTCTGCTTAGATGCCCAAAGTGGCTGGACCAAGTTTCTACTCATTTTGGTGTTGAAAAGTGTTCTGAGTCTAGCCTAGTTCAAGTTCTCCAGTCATTAATGCAGCCCCCCAGGTTTGTCATCACGGACTCAGATGGAGCAGTCGTTTCAGCGGTTCAGATCCGGCGGCTGAGCAGAATTTGGCCCACTTCTGCCACGTGGCTGCGCCCTAAATCCTAAATCTACACTGGCCCCACAACAAACAGCATCATTTTTCCTCTTTCTTGTCTGACAATATTTAGAGATCACGGGGTCAGAATTACCAAACAAAAGAGATGTGGCTGCAGTGAAGGAATCTCAGTCCACAGCTGTGCCATCTGCCAGAGGAAGAGCTTGCCTACAGGCTTGCAGCCATAAGCTGGGTCCCAGGTGCTTTTGGAAAATGGAAGCAATTCTGTGTTGATATTAGAGCTAATACCAGAAAAATCTAAATTACATTTTAAAAGGAATCTACCCTTTTATCTTTAACCTTAGGCCTCCCCCAGTCATGCAGAAAAATCAATCTAGACTAATCCACTGACCAAGACACAGTAAAAACTGGGAGCCTGCATAAATGCTGGCTGGATTTGCTTTCAAGTGCGTTCACAAGGAGGCTGATCAGAGCAGCCCAGGCTTTGCTGTGAGCTGGCAGACAGCACCCCAGTGCCCTGGGAAGACCCCCCATTACTGGGGAGGGGGTTCAGGCAGGGAGCTGTGCTGCATCCTGTGCTCCTGCCCCCAAGTCATGGGAGGTGACATTTAACAAACCCTCACAGTAAGGAATCTGCCCCAGCACTGCTGACCTTTCTTGGAGCAGGAAAGCCCTGCTGAAGGCACAGCTGGCAGAGAGGCAAGCAGCTGACCCCAGGAAGCAGAAAAAAGCAACAGGTGGAGGGCAGCTGGAGCTGGGTGGTAGCTGCTAGGGCAGGGCAGGTTTGGGGTCCTAGGTTGATGGGGTTTGTTTATTTTTCTCTCCTGATTGATCTAGAGCAACCTAATAAGATAATCCAGCAGTCCTAGGAGAAAACTTTGCAGTTACAGGCAGGAATTAGGCATGCCAGACCCTTGACTTTCACCTTTGTGCCTTTGCAATTCTGCTGTGAGAGCCGCTTCTTCAATCAAATCCTGACTCCCTTGATCAGCTTAATATCTTCATGGGAGACAGTGAAGCTAGGACAAGCAGGGCTTTGCTGTAGTCCACGTTCTTCTTCCCATAAGATACAGAGCCATGACATGTGTTGCTCCCTATATAAAGGCTAATAAGCCACATCTTGCAGCTCAGTTCCCATGGGAATTTTGCTTAAGCAAGGGGTTGCAGGTTGAAAATAAGTCAGTCTTCAAGGAGTAGGCTAGCTCTGCTCTATTCGAAGTCCCACATTGCTCTCCCTTTATTCAGAATGTGCTAAAATCCACATACTTCTTGACTGCCTTGAATCCTACAAATCTATATGAATCGGAGCTGGGAATAATACCTAGATTAGAGACAGCTCCTGTCCTGTGTCGAGGTCAAGGCTGTATTTCACCATCTCTATATCAAGAGCACATGCAGTTTGCATTCAGTCCAGGGGGCCTGCCCGGTGCTGGAGGAATCTCAGGAGTCAGAATGACAGCCTGAAACCATAGGTTCTGATTTGAACCACTGTCATCTTTGATGAGGGCTTTCCTCATGGCACGGCTAGGAGCCTACACACCCTTCTAAGTCTGGCCTTGTAGTGGTCCTGTCCCCAGTCCTGGTTGAAATGCTATAGGTGGGGAGGCAGGTGGCAATGACTTCCAGTCAGGTTAAATCTAAGTTCTGGACCAGTCAAGACCAAGGCTGGTTTATCTCTTGCCCAGTTTCTATCAAACTTCTTTTATCTGATCTGAGAAATGTGTTTTGGCTCTGGAGCTGCTCCAGTTCTCATTCCCACCCTGCATTGCTCTGGCATCTTTGTTCTTGCCCTACAGTGCATTTAAAGGCGGTTACATTTCAGAGCACCTGGGCTAGGGACAGAAGTTATGCATAAACCAGTTTAAGTCATCAGAAACTGGTTTAAACCTGTAACAGAACAGAAGCTCAGTGCACATAAACCAGTTTCAGCCATTTTGAAACTAGTTTAAGGTAAACCTGGATGAATGTAGTATCAGACTTAACTGATTTGGGTCAAATGGGTTTATGAAACTTCTGTCCCAGAGTCCTTCCTGGTTCAAGTTAAATCAGCTCCCCAGCATGCTTTGCAGCCCTGGGCTGGGCTGTCTGCTCCAGAGAGCAGGGCTGGTCTGGCCCCTGTGCTCCTTAGCTGGAGCAGTGAGAGCTGGCTGGAAGTAGTGCGGGGCAAGCCCAGCTGGGGATGCACCCCAGACTATGGGGGGGAACTGTCTCCTCATGCAAACCCCTTCCCCCACTCAAACTTACTGCTGGCTGGGATTTGTAGTCTACAGTTGCAGAGGCACCTGGAAGAGGAAGCAACAAGCAACCCTGCAGAGTCTTGCTGCTGTGATTCTGGACTGCAAATCCTAGAGACCTTGGGGGAGAAGCAGGAAGAGGAAGTGAGCACAGCCAGAAAGCCATGTTCTAGTGCCCCCCGGCCTCTGGCCTGAGTCACTGCAAGCCTGTGGCTGCATGTCCTGAATCCAAGGGAAATGTCTGTTCACTTCTGTTTCAATTGAATCTGTGCAGTTTAGACTAACCTGCAAAGACTGACTTGATTCACCCTTGGGCTTTTTGACTGTATGTACTTAGCCCTGGCGAAAGGCACATGTGGACCAAAATGAGTGGTTCAGATGGTGCCTTAAGAAAGGGAAGACATTATATCACCTTCCCATTGTGCCAGGTGAGGCAGTTTGGACCTCAGTACAATTGGTGTCTTCTGTGCCTATATTGGTGCCTGCTAATATGAACCTCATCATGCTAGATGCTGTATGAACATGTAGTGAGAGATAGTTCATGTCCCAAAGAACTTTCTGTCACAATGGACAAAGCAAGAAGTGAAAGGGAAGGGCAGCATGTGGGGACCAAGTACTTTGCCCAGGGTTACATGGCAGGTCAGCACCTGAGCTGGGAAGGACTTCATATCTCCTGAGTCTCAGCCCAGAGCCTTACCTGCAGGATCTCCTTAGTTATTCTAATAACCAAAGACTGGAGTACCAGGTGCTCCTGTCTTACCTCCATTTGCCCCAGAGCTTCTACATGGTTAGAAGCAAGGGCAGGGAAAGCCTAGACTCTGCCCTTATACCAGCCCCAGGGAGTCTTAATTAGCTGTTTTACCCTTGATTTCCTCTGTGCTGCAAGAACGATGTGAGGTCAGGTGTGCAGAAAGTGGGGCCAGGTATATTTGGGCATGTTTTGGCTGGTGGCTGGGAGAACCAGTGCAGATACACTCTGCAGTTGCCTGCCTACATTAGCACGGTTAAAATCTCAGACCTATCACTTTGAATCCAGAACAAAATACCACCAAGAAAGATGCAACAATCAGTTGGATTCAGGGCAAAGCTGAAAGCAAAACCCAAGTGAAATGCAAAATAGCTGTGGATGCTGATGGAAATGTAGGAGAAATCTTATTTTAAGACCGTATAACAGGACCACAAAAATGAGCCTTTCGCTAAGCAGATCAACTCGGCTGCTTTATACCAAAAAAGGATTCAAAATAAAGAGCCGATAATACAGGGTTTAGTTTCTGGGAAATGAATTAGGAAGATACTACGTGAAATAAATATTTCATTTAGACATTTCATTGGCATATAGAAAGACACTGTAGTTATGCTGCAGTGAGCTAAAATATTATTTAAAGTTTTTTAGCAGATAATTTCTAATTAACTTGCTGTAGTTATCTTGTTAAATGTCAATTAAATCTCAAAGCATTCCTTAAAGGTTTCCTGTATTCATAAAAAGTAATTATGCAGCTATTGCTCATATAGCCTTTATTGCTGGTATAGTCTCTGACTCAACGCATCTTCTAAATACTAATTAAGTATAAATAAGTATACTATTGATAATCAATAACAGACTTTGTATAATGAGTTGTCACATTGCCTTTCACTGGCATGCTTAGATTTGACACTTAGTTTCAGCTAAAACTTTTAGTCGTTCTTAACATTGGTGTCCTATCTATAAATGCTTCAAGGCTTAATAAATGATTGATAAATGCTTCTGTAGATGGTCAACCCATTGTTACTAATGCCAGTAGTTCAGTGTCCTGCTTATAGCCAGGACTTACGAATGCTTTCTGCTGATGTGGTTATGATGGCTGACCATGCAAGCTGCTCCTCCCTATAACTTGTTCAGAATATCAATTAATCGTTGTATGAATACTGTATAAGCCACTTTTGAAAGGAACCTTCCTATAAGGCGAGACCAAAATGTTATTCTTGACTTCAGAAGATTCCTTGAATAAAGAGCGGTCTCATTCAAAAGCTTTGAGGTCCATTGGCAGCTCTGCCACTGGCGGCTTCTCTGATACAAGCAGTCCCTGCACCTTGTCTGCCCCTCAGCACCTATTACCTTCCCCCCACAGGAACCTTGTGAGGATCACTTTATTAATATGCATGAGGCATATCGAGGTCTCCAGATGGAAAGGTAGAATTATTATTATAAAGGGTTTAGCAATGCAAATCTCATTAGCACCGAGGGGAAATCTGTGCCTAAGCCTCCTGCCTTCAGAGAAGGCTCTGCTCCTTAGTGGTAAATGGTGTGTTATGTGATTGCACTATTGATTGGTTAATTATCTCAAATAAAAGACGAAGGGAGGGATTTTCAAAGGCACAGAGGGCAGGGGGGAGCCCGGTTCCCATGCAAATCTGAGGAAAGATAAGAGCATCCCACAGGTTGCCAGCTCCGACCGACAGCCGTGAACAAATCCAGACAAGTGCTGTATTCTGTGGGTACGTGATTGAAACCCCCTTGATATCCCACTGTGTTTTACCTATGGCAGGGTTGAATCTGCCCCATTTACAGGGTATAGCATGGATGATCCAAGGAGGTGAGGAGAAGAGAAGAAATAATGGCAGAAACAGGTGTGCTCACCTCTCACATTTTCTTCCTCTCAATAATGTTGAGCAAATAGTATTTCCCCAAGCAATCATCTGTTCTCTCTCTTTACTTTTCCAGTTCACATGATATTTATTGGAATATCAACACGATTCTGGGCTTGGATCTTCAGTTTCCCTTGCTAGTTCTGTCTGCATCTGTGTTTCTGTTGATGCTGTTCAAACAATGATCATCTTCTTCCCTTGTCGGTTTATACGGCATGTTTCACATTTTACGATCTTACTCAAACACGAACTGTTCTCTCTCTTTCTTCCCCATTTGTGGTGGGTTGTTTCCCTGCCTTTTTACTGCAAAGAGTATTTAAATTAAACACTGCGTTGTTTTTCTTCATGCCCTTGTGTTTTCCAAAGGAACACGTTTGCCGGATATAGGGAAAGGAAACAATCTGAACCCATCTTTACGAGCATCTTGTACTCTCCCAGGAGCAGACTTTGAACATTAGAATTAAAATGAAGGGAAATCATTGCGAGCAAGATCCTTCAGGGGCCTTTGTGTGCACACACCATGGACAGATATTCAAATGGGGAAATGCAATCTAGGGAATCCACAGAGTTTTGTACCGTTCTAAATTAAACAATTTTCAACTTTGATCCTCTTTCACATTAAAAGGATCTTTTCACCCTCTTTGATTTCAATGGGTAGTCTGTGCTGGCTGTGTTTAACATCATGAAACATAAAAACAATACAAAACCTCCTTGGTCAAGTTCACCTTTGGGGTAGGGGCAAAAGATGAAGCTCCAGTGGCACTGAATAATGAGGTTGGATAAAATAAAAGTGCATTCAAAGTTAAGCAGAAAATGCAAGGTGCAAATTGGCTTGATAAAAGCTGTGCAGAGCTGTGGTTTTCTGGGGATGTGCCTGGCAGCTTGGCTTTGTCTATCAGCTAAAATGTTCCATATTATACAGCCAATTTAGTGGTAGTGCTTTACTTTGCAGACGAGTAAGTAGAACAAAGAGGTCATGTGCCACCCCTGTTATACCCCTCTGAAGCTGCTGCTTGCAGAGCCATTGGAGATCATCAGCTGAGCCGTGCAGAACTGGGGTGAAAATAGGATTTCTTTTTCCCAATATTTAGTATGAGCTTTCAGTGAACTCACACTCACAATACACTAATGGTTGTAAGATGGGGAGGCTCTCCTTCCCCTAAAATGCATTGCAAATACCCAAGGGTTTTATCCATGTAGGAACAAATCCAAGCAGCAAAAAAACCTCTCCTCATTCACATGGAGTGAAGTAAACTCTTCCACAGAAGATAAGTCTAAGAGTCTCTTTTCAACTCCTAATCAAACCACCTGCCCCTTCTACTAATAGTTTGTATCCTTTGATTTTTCCATTGATTACACTTGCTCACCCCTTTGCCTCCCTTTTCATTAGGCTGGGCTGTTATTTTTACACTCGCTGTCGTGTTTTTTCTTTCCCCTCTTGCAAACCGCTTCATCAATTGGATTCGTATTACTTTCGGGCTGTAATCTTCGTTATGCCAGTGGCTGCCTTCACCTCCCTTGTCAGCTTGAGTCGCTTCTGCCCTGCAAGGGATCTTACTGCAGCAGGCTGCTTTGCCTTTCTCGATCAGTTTGTGTTGTTCCTATTTGTAAATATTGATCCCGCGCCGGCCGCAGTCTGTGAGCTCTGTCACGCTTTCGCGCTGCGTGTTATGGAGCCGGGCCCACAGTGGCATAACACCATAGACCTCAGTGGAATCAGTCCTGATTTACATCAAGAAAGCATGTGAGAGGAGAAGCAGACCCTGGAGATACCCAGGTCAAATCAACACTCCATAAGGAAAGGCCTGTGCATTGGGCTGACTTTTCATACCAGAAGGATTCACTGTATTTTCTATTGCTTTATTCCCATCTGTCTTTAATTTTCTCCACCGACTGGGATTTTGAAGGGAGTCTATTCCACAGTGCCACACTTAGTTGCTCAGGCTACAGTAGTGTCTGCAAAGAGGATGGGTTGGCAGGTAGAGAGAGAAAAAAAGAGACAAGGAAGCTTGAGCATCAGATCCTGCTTCATCAGGAGAGGGAAAAGTTGGCTTGGCCAACAGATTATATCTTCCAGCTTTTCAGAGGGCACGAGGAGGTCTATCACTTCTCTTGGTACAACCACCAGAGGTGAGGGAGAAGGGAACACCCTTTAATAACATTTTGCCTGAAAGATGAAGCTGATCTCTCCATTCCTAGTACAATGGACTTCTCAGCGGGGAAATCTCACTCCAGATTATTAGACAACTGCTGACACTGATGCCTTGCAATGGATATAACACTAGTAAATAAATACCCTTTGGGGAGCAATTGCCCAGCTGCCTGGAGGGCATAGTGGTGATGGACGAGATGAACTAATACAGCTCTTGCCTCTGCAATATCCACGATCCTGCCATGATAGTGTCCACCACTATTACTGAGTGCTGCTGCAAAATGACATTATGGGCAATAAACGGGCGGGGGAGTGGAAGAAAAGGAAGAGCACACTGTGTATAAATGAAACTTTCAGGGCCCGAGGGAAGATTGGGATGCACAGTGCTTTAGAGCATTACAGCAGGCAAGAGGGGAGCCTAGAAAAACACCTCTCCTTTTGCACCAGGTCTCTGATACAGCTTGAACCTCTCTTCAGGCCAGCCAAATTTATGAAGCTAGAATGAAAATAATGAAGATCAAGAGAACAAACTAAACTAAGGCTCATGAAACTTGAATAAGACTCTATTCTTAGTGGGTTCCCCTAGGTGGTATGTGCATGGTGCATGGAGGTATTTTATATATAATAACTCTGAGGTACTGATGGGAGGGAGACATTTAATTGGATCAGATGAAAGTATATGGCTTCCTCTAGCTCACAGTTAAGCGAGAAACTCGAGCAGGTGCCGGACTAGAACCACGTCAGCAATCCCACTGAAGTCCTGTATTTTAAGTCAGGTTCTTGTTTCAGTATCTTGCTAGTTCAGAGTCATTGTCATTGCCTTTAGTGGTTTAGAAAGGCTTGCTCTATGACCTGTCCCACCCCTGCCTGACCAGGCTAATAACAGCACTGGTGGCAATAATGACAATGAATTTGTTGAGTATTGGGCAGACCCTGTGCGGGACTGGAAGGCGTTTAAATCAGTTTTGAGCCGTCAGTAATGGAAATCAGCTGAACATAGCAACAGCCCTGCTCCAATTACAGTGTCACCATGTGAGGGCGCAACACTGGGGTCAGCCCGGAGCCCGGTTATTTGTTGCTATCTAAATTCCAATTTATTTTTTGTCACGGTTGCCCATTTGCATACACCGTGCCTCTGCCTAATTTGCTCTGCTAATGACTCGGGGAGACAGGTTGCATCTTCCTCATTCCTTACTGACGGGCAATAATGGAAGAAGGAAGGACAGTAAAAAACAGCCTTTTCATGAATGCATATGAAAGAAAACTGTACCGTAGGTTTTCTTTGCTCTGCTTAAGATGCAGAGCTGGATTTTGGCAGGGCTCTAGGCTGGTTCATCACGGTGTGAGTCTGATGGCACTCAGGCCCACATTTATCATGACACATTTATAAAGTTTGAAAAGCCCTGGGCCCAAGTGGATCTAAATAAAATAGAAGAGATGCTTTCAATATTTTCAGGGGCAAAGTGCTTGTTCCAGGCAAGCTCACTGCCAGCTCTGCACGGAGGAGGAGGGATCGATGCTAATGCTGAGAGCTGTGGGGCTCCAAGTACACAGCGCTAGATGGATGTTGACTCTATTAAGGCAGTGATCTTAATTCCACCCAAAAATATTTGGGCAGCCCTTGTGTGACTCAGAGAGGGAAGGTGAGGGGAGGGCATGTCGAGGTGTGGGCTGCATTACAAAGCAATCTCTGCCTGCAAACCTTTTGGCAGAATGGAGCAAAAAAAAAAAAAAAGGGAAAAAAAAAGAGTTTCTCTCTTTCATTATCAATCCCTTGCTATGGCCCCTATGACTCTCCTCTGCCAAATGACAGGACACCTGCAAGCCTTCAGTGATGGTCTCAGCATGGCTAAGGTGGGTTTCAGAAGCAGCGATGAAAAGTTGCTCTCTCCCCTTTCTTCCCTGCTAAGGAAACTATGCAGAATCCAGGTCTACTGAAGATGAAGAGTATTAATTTCTTCCCCTCTATTCCTTGAATTTTTCAAAGGAGCTGAAGGGTGGTGGTAGGCGGGGTATTGTGTACCTGATTCCCCTTCAAGTTCATTGAGATGCTTTAGACCCCCTTGAAGATCCCAACCTAGAGTCTTTTTGGCAATCAAGGTGCATTTCCAGATTTCAGTGGGTATCACTAGACTTGAACAGATGGAGATGCTGAAGTTAGGGACTGCACTCATAAAGCATCTGGAGATCAAGAAGTGGGAGAGCAGTGGGTGCGGCATGTGGGAGCTGAGGAGGTGGCAGAACTGGTTTAGCAACGACCTAGCCATTAGCCATACAGCTGTGGAAGCCACATTTGCCCAGCACTTCCCTGTAGCTCTCCCTATTTGCAGTCACTGCTCATCCTTTTACTTTTCAGAGGCACTAATATATTCACCCAGCCCCAAAAAGCAAAGAAGAAAGTGAAAGTCAAGTGGATCTAGTGTGCACAACAAGAACGCTCTACAACAAATTCCCTCCCAAATAGTCTGTCGGAGTATTTTCAGCATAAAAGGGTTGAGGGAAATCAGATAAATGCATCAGTAGGAGTCAGATGTCTGCCAAAGCATGTTTTAAAAATCAAATTAGAATATAATTGTATGCATAGTTTCCATATCAAATTATGACATTATTGGCAAAGACTAGAAGGTGACACAATTCAAGTTTTCCTCCATCCCCGGATAACAGATGAAACCGTCTTAAATGGAATACAAAGCAATTTTGTAATCAAATGGGGCTCAGACAAGGGAAATCCAACTGGAGGGAAATAATTGGTTTCTTTTTTCTATATAAAAAAGCATATGATGATTTTTTTTCCATGCTAGAGAATATTGCCAGATTGACAGCTACAGAGATTGAAATCTTCTACTTCGCCACAGACCAATTATAACTCGAGTGGTAACAGGGTTAGCTTTCCCCCTCCCTCGACTCGCTCTGCCACGGCTACTTCCATTAAAATATCTCTATTCTTTCCGGGAGGAATCATCATTAGGAGAGAAGGGGATAAGGACCTCTCCTCAAGTGGCCAGTTGGTGTCAAAGATCATGGTGGTTGCTTCATTTCAGACAAGGGCCACTGCTAATAGAAAGATAATAGGCAAGGGAATGAGCGTGAATTATTATGTTTAGGAATTGTACTTGCCCTGTGCACGTGTGGAAAAGCTCCTATGGAGCACCTCCACCACCAGGATAGTAACTCTCATCTCTCCTGCTCTGATTTTGGTATTTTAAATCCAGTATCTTTTGGGACAGAGGTGTGTATGGGGGAGAGAAGGGGCAGTGACAGCAGGACTGACTCTCCAATACATGTATAAGGAGGATATAAGCTCTCATTCAGCGGGTCATATTGTACCATATCTTTTCACATGCTCTTTCACTCAGAGCATACACACCTTAGGGAATCCATCCAAGATCCTGTTCACCAGGATCAAATACAGGACACCAGGACAAATACAAAGCCGGAGATCTGGACTAGGCTTCACACCTCTCTTAAACACTGTGAAAACCTGTAGTCCCTATAATTCAGATCTGAAAGCACTTGGGAACTGCAAATCTTTGGGAGAGTCTCTGGGTCATTCCTAAGGGAATTAAAATCTGGGTGGACCAAAGCATAGAGCATTGAGGTAAAGGAGTGCCAAGGACTAACGAGACAGTGGGAGATGTACTTTCTGTTCATTCCTACAGGCAGTTTTTTCAGAGACAAAGTAGAGCTGTAGCACCATTGGGAGGTGTTGTCATGGATAGGACCCAGGGCTTTCCAGGTGATGAGCACACACCTCTTCTACTGGAGTCAAAGAAGCAGCTTCTGTAGTTTATAAACAGACCTTTATCCTCTGAAGATGCCACGGCAGGTCCAAAGGAGGCAAGCGTTCTTGTGGGTGATATATCTTTTTCTATTGGACCAACCTATGGTTGGGATAGACTTAGGATTTTGAATGTGAAACTAATGAAGGATCCTTCACACTTGAAAGCCTGGCTGTACCCTTGCCATGTAGTTGGTCTGATAAAAGATATCACTCCCTCCCCCCTGGCCAAATCCTTGTCTCTGGCATAATTCCTGGACCATCGTGGCTACATCACTAGGTCTGAGGGAGTAATGTGTGGCGTAAAGGGGCATTGGTAGAAAAGGCTTACT
Organism: Alligator mississippiensis; assembly: GCF_030867095.1. NCBI lineage: Eukaryota > Metazoa > Chordata > Crocodylia > Alligatoridae > Alligator > Alligator mississippiensis. The sequence goes on along the minus strand of NC_081837.1, from coordinate 43,401,569 downwards.
CTAAAACTCCTTCTATTGTGCCCAGGCTGTGGATAAAAGCATTCAGCTTAGAGTCCTATGATGTCTATTTGTCAGCTCTGGCAGCCCTTAAGTAAAAACAAATTGCATTTCAATAACTGAATAAAAAAATAATGTACATGCTGCTTATAAGATACTCCCATCAGACAGCAGCATCAAGATGCAAGTCAGAGCAGATTATGTATTTAATATGTCACATGTTGTTGACTTCCTAAGTAATAAGGGAAGAAAGCAGAGGCAGTAATGAAAGCAGGAACATCTGGATGCATTTTGTTGTGGGTGAAGAGTCAGAGCAGATAGTCTTTAAATATTCAGGACTTGGTCTTGTATCCATTAAAGCTAAAGCACCCAGAAAGCAAGAGGCACCTTTAGTCAGATAGGTGAAGGAAACCTTTGGAAACAAGCAACAAAACAGAGAGATTACAAAATCCGATAGGATGTTCCATGTTACCTGTGTCTTCAGAGGCAGGATAACATCTCTCTTGCTAGTGTTCTGACATTGAAAATGGACAAGGGCAGATACAATTAGTTTTTCAATGTGCAAGGAATAAAAATACTGCAAAAAGACTCTGTCCGCCTCTGGCTCACCCATATCTTTCGGTGAGTAGCGGCAGGACCTCTCTGCCAGCCAGACCGGCTGCTCTTGAACACGGTGAGACTAATTTCACCAGAAGGGAAAGAAAGGTCCGCAGCACTCTTGGCCCATAGCAAAGGAGGCCTGGGGAGGAGCGCAAAACCTCTGTCTTCCTCCAGGCTTCGAAACAGAAAAGAAGAAATCATTTTTTTTCCCCAAGCACAGGAAATATTGCTCTAATATTTCTCTTTGCCTTTGCTGCTATTCCCACTTGACAGCTCCATCTCTCCACATAGCTATGGGCTGCCTGTCAGTGAATCGCTCACACACGCATCCGCTTACTCACGCAGGGAATATTTGTTAACTAGAACTATTTGAGGTAAAATAGCAAGGTCTGTGTGGAAGAAGCTCTTCTCAGATAACTGCCTGGGGCACGAGACATTTTAGGATCAAAAATTTGGAAATTCAAGGCATTATTTCTGTTGTTTTAGTGCCCATTTTTATTCCCTGGCTTACTGACTAATGTTCCTACAGCCCCATCGCTGGAGGGGCCTTTTCCAGATTTGCACACTGCAGAGCTGTTCAAAATATACATAAGACCTTACATTTAACCATCTTCGCAATCTCTCCCATTCCTATTCCACTGTTTCTCTGTCTCTCTCTCTTACTTCCTACCTCAAGCATAGGGACTTACGTAGCTAAACCTTCCATGCCTTTGTCGTATGGGGACAGAAAGCACCTGGAAAAATGGGGGTAGAAGAAGTAAACAGTTTCCCATTAAAATTGCCTCTGAACTACGCTAGGCCAAACAAGTCCCAGCATTTGAAGGAACTTGCTTGAAACGGTGCAAGACCATTTTCCTTTTCTGGCCTACAGAGCATCTTATCTTTCCGTAGGCTCATAGCAAGGGCACAGTCCTGGAGCCAGACCCACGCCAGCAGAGAAACAGGATTTTGCAAGGGGTCCCAGTGTCTGACCATGGGGCAGAATACGTGTGCAAGGGATCTACTAGTGTCAAGGCAGCCAGGTGAAAGCCCTGGATTTACAATGCCTCGACTGATGCAGGGCAATTTCCATTGGGTCTTGTCTCCATAATGGTTTTTAGCCATGTTGGAACCATATGCCCTGCCCCAGTGATGGCTGTACTGTATAAAGACAGCAGCTGGAGATGGCCAGCCATGCCAAGTCACCTTAGTTAGATAGATTGCACATTTTTCTATCATAAGCCTTATTAAAGCCTGTCAGACACTGGTGGATTTAACCCAAAACAGTCACTATACTATGCAGCATTGTGATCTTGCAGAAGGAGGATCCTTTGTCTGTGTTTAGACTGCAAACTCCTTGGGGTCTCCTTGAGGACGTTCACTTCCTAGGAGTCTGTCCAGCAACTAGCACCATGCCACATTTCCCCCAAGAACATGATGGTATGCAGTGAGAGGAGGGACTTGCCATGGTCTTGCAGAAAACCTCACATGGAAACCCCTGAGCTCTTATGTCCCAGTCTAGCATCTTACGTGCGAGTCCAACTTTCCTTCCAGCAAGCCCCCTGTAGGGTCATGTGGCTGGAGGCCCTGGTGAGATCATTGCAGCTTGAGTTTTTGGTTGCAGCCTGTTCACACAACCCAGGCAAGAACAGAATAGGAAAACGCAGTTGTGCATTGCAAGTGTCGCGAGGCAGAGGAGACGAGGACATGTGGGTGCATGCATTATTCACGCAGCTGCAGAGCTTTGTTCCCTACGTGGCACTCGCGCTACCGACACTTTAGAAATGTTGCACGCAGCCCAATGGACATCTCTTCCCACCCCCACCCTGTCAAGGCCAGAGGCTCTGTGACTGAATGGCAGCAGGGAAATGATTTGCCAGCTCAAGGCAGGAGGGTTCCAACTCGCTGGAAGTCTTATTATATGCTCTGGTGGTTCCTAGAACAACAGAAAGCCGTGCGACTGGGAAACAGTAAGTACAAAATAAGCCGCACAGGTGTTCCACTTACTTGTACCCAATGGAAGCTGATAGCCAATTTTGTTCCCCGGATCCGCTTGTCTGCTCGAGATGGTCATCCAGGAGGCTGCCGTTGATGAGGTGTGCTGCCAGTTACACATCCATGGCTCCTGTCAGAAGAGCTATCAGCCCCGAACGCAGGAGACTTGGCTGCAGTAACGCAGACAAAATGCACGCTCGGTTTTAAGGCCATCAACTGACAGCAAAATAAGTGGATAGTCCAGGGGAGACCTTCGAAAGAGATGACTAACCAAGTCGGGAATTAGGAGCCCAAATGAACTGGAAACGTCTTCATGCCCTTGCCTTGCTCCTAGGCTCTGCTTCATTCAGTGACATAGTAAGGCCAGTATAATACACATTTCCGTACGGAGAGCTGTGCCTCCAGCTAGGATGGCAGTCAGGAGCCATCCCGTGTGCATAGTCATCTGCTTCTTAGGCCATAATGTCGCTGTTGCTGTGATCATTAGTGCTCCCTTAGGACTCCCCCAGGGAGTGGGGTCTCCTTGTACCACTATCCAGGCGATGCAGAGATGGTCCCTGCACCAGAAAGCAGCCAGCGATACCCACAAAGGCAGCAGGGGAATAAGCTGGGGTGGAAGGATGTTGAGGGGGACACCTGTCACAGTCACAGTGGCCTCTAGGACTGTCAGTGGCTGCTGAACTACTTTGAAGTCATTTACAGGCATGAGGATCGAGGTAGGTTTTATGGAGAGAGTCGGACATGTGTGTAATACCCGCTTCTCTCCCAGCAGCAGGGAACTCACAGTGGGCTACACGCCTCTTCTGGCGCCAGAGCTTCCTCATTTGTGTTGAAGCCTCACAAATCAAGAGCCTGGCTCTGCCCAGGTGTATTTCAAGGGGTTTACATGGGCGGTGATGGGGAACATCTCAGGGGCTATGGCTACTCCTAGGAAACCCTAAGACAGCTCTCACCTTGTGCTGTATGAGCTGACTGCTGCATGTTGCTGCAAGGGAGCGGGCTGGCTGGCTCCCTTCTCTGTGGAGCTCCAGTCCTTCATTGTCCTTGAGTTTATGGATATTTCTTGCTGCTTAGGAAATGTCATAAGATGGCAGGGCCCAGGACTGGTAATAAAGAGAAGCAAAAGCCTTCTACTACCAGGATGCTGCTTCCAAAGCAGCTGGGTTTGGTAGTAATTGCAAGCTGTTACCTCCTGCTAGCTGCTCTGAGACTACTGTGAAATGAGGTCACTGTCTCCATCCAGTACAGAATGGGCATAAAAACCACCAGCGTGAATGGCAATAACAGAAGCCCGTTGCTGGCAATGCCATTAGAGAGACGAAGGAGTCGTTGGACCAGCGAGGCTGACCTGTGACCTCCAGGCTGCAATGTATGTCGACTTGGCAGTCCCAGGGTGGCAATAAGCAGAGGGCCCAGGTGTGTGTTGGGGGGAGAGAGAAGAGGGTCTGTCAATATATCAGTTATTTTTACTGTCAAACCCTGTGGAAGAAAGATATGTGGAGCCCAAAGGTAATAATGGTTTGGGCTGTTTTCTGTAGCCTCCTTCTTTTGCTTGGTGCAACATTAAGGTGACAGTAATGGCACTGTGCCTAATAAAACGTGACCCCTTGCATGGAAGCTCTGGACATTGCCACAGACAGGCTTTACTTTTTTCTTCTTTTACAAAAGCAGCTAAAGAAAACAATATTAAAAATGCATGCAAAGCATTCAACTGCTATTAAAAGCCTCGAGGTGTAACGCTGAGCAGTAGTTCACTGATAACTAGCTGGTGGGATCAGACCATTACCTTCCTGCAGCCAGTTCTTGTGGGCTCACACGTGGGCAGGTCTCTGTATAGGGAATTCAGCCTTCCCTTTTTAATGAATTTAGGTAAACCTTGGCTCCCATCCTGCAAATGGATCTGGATGAATTGCACACTTCAGTTTGTGATGAGGCCTTGGAAGGAAGGGCACAACAATTGCATCTGGCAGCAGGAAATGGGCCTTTATCCAGCAACGTCTGCCTTTCACGTGAGCCCGTGGAAAGCACCACAAAGCTCTGCTTGGGTTCAGGAGGAACGTGAAATTCTCCTCCATGGCCCATAATGTGATTTACTCTATTATGATCTGTTATAATTCTGATTTGTTACTTGTGTAATGCCACTAGTCTGTGTGGCACCTTAGACATTATAGCTGTTCTCCCTGCCTAGAAGAGTTTCCAGCAAGAGGCAGGATAGATTTGCACCGTATAGACTAACCAACATGCTTAGTCTACAGCACAAGCTTTTGTGGGCTGATGCTCACTTCATCAGATGCTATGAAAGGATGGGCACAAAGCAGTGTATACGAAGAAGAGAGAAATTAGAATACAAAAGGTAGAAAGGAGCAGGAGAGAGCGGGGAGGGGACAGCGCTGGGAGAGGCAAACTGTGAGTTTGCTCACATCAGGGCATAAATGTTTGCAGGGCAAAATCTGGGCTCCTGTAGCCAGGAGCCATCATTATCCTGAGATCACTGAGGACATGGAGAGTGCAAGGAGCACTTGTTCAGATTTGGTGAGTTTTGCCCTGTTCTCTCTGTGCTCCAAACAAAATGCATAAAACATAAAAATAGATTTAATAAATAGAACAGCCCGGTGCTTCATTCTAAAAGCAAACAAGCAAGCATAAAACATGTTTGCATTTGTTATGCTGCATTTGCATTCTACTCTCTAAAAATGAAAATGGATATTTGATGATAGTTTGAACTTCACCCAGTAATTTCTGCAGTGAGCCCTTAATTTTTTGCTATGCCAAGCTACAGCGATGCTAAAGCTCAAATAGAAGTTATGAGCTTCATGCAGAAATGATCGAGTGACAGTCTATGTCCCTGTATTGAGGAGGAGGTCTCAGTAGATGATCATAATGATCCCTTCCTGCCCTAAGTCTATGCATCTATGATCTGATAACAGAAACTAATTTCAGCTCCTAAAATCAGTCCTCTGATAAAATTCAGATAGATTGATCTGCCATCCTGGCTGTCTAACATATTCTACATCACCATATTTGCTTTAGCTTTCTGAACTCGCTATTCTCTTAAAGCCTGAATTTTGACTTCAGACCTAAATGAGGATATTTAAGCAGATAAACAACATTGAAAATTAAGGTTATAAACTTGTTTACCAGGATCAGGAAAATTTTTACAGTTCTATTTGCAGTTGCTCCAAATTAGATTTTTAACCTATGTAACTACAGATCTTTATCTAATTTGCTGGAATGTAAAATCTGCAATAGGTTTCACAAAACTTGGGCTACAGATACATAAAGACAGCTAAATGCACACAAGAAATAGAGTGTGCAGGCCAGCCATCTGAGCTCCCCTTAAATTTTTTCCCCTCTGCTGACAATAGTCATATATAATAACAGTGTTGTGCAGAAATCATTCTAACAGCAGAAAATCCAATAAATATATTAAACTTGACAGCTTAACTACAAGGAGGCCATTTGGACTTAATGTCCAGCTGCTTCCGTCTGAGTGAATTGATGTCGACTTGCACTAGAGGGAGCTCTTAGCCAGGTTAGCAATTTTATTGATTTTTTTCCCCTGCTCTACTGGCATTGAAGATGCATTTTTCTCTCTTTTTTTCCTATTCAGGTTCTAGCAACACTCTCTGAGGAGTTTTTCAATACTATGAAGTATTTAAATTAAAAATTTAAGTGAACATCTCTCAGTTTCAGGGACTTGCTTTTCTTTACCTATCTGCTGACAAAAAGCAAATCAAACCACTTACCTGAAAATGGTTCTTGGATTTTATATGACAGATTTTATCATCCGTTTACTCAGCTTTTTTTTAATCCATTGTATATGTACTTCCCAAGTGACCTGAGCTATCCAAATGGGTTTTGAACAGGTCGGTTTTGCTAGACAAAGTGAAATCTTCTAAAAATTATTTTGGGTGTTTTTGCAATTCTTTCTGGTAAACATAATTGCTGTTTTGTATAAGTATACCGTGATAGCACCTTATACAGTATGTGGGCATCCTTATAGGTTGCCCTAAAACTCTTTACAGATTAAAATACAAAAATAATAGATGAGCCTATTATTGTGCATGTCATTCATCCTTGGAAGATTGTTGCCTCTTGGGGAAAAACACGGCTCTAAGAGTGTGCAAGAAGGGAGAATACCATAAAGCAAGTGGAGAATTTTTACATGTGGTCTCTTCACGATACCATGGATAACAGCTCCAGCCTTACAAACTCATTGCGGGAACCAGGACCTTCCCTTGAGATTCCTTTTCAAAGAGGTCACATCTAACAACACCCACCATGCAGGCGATATAGGGGAAGGGGTACTGTGTACCGATTCCCTTATACGCCTTCCATGGTGCGCACCACGGCAGCCAGTAAATCTCCCTGTTGTGGTTAAGTCCTAACAGGATTTGTAATCAGCTGCATAGAGGAATGAGACACTGGTTTACAGCGCAAGATCCCAGTGGACCACAGGCATCGTCGCATGTCAGTGTTGAAGATTATGGATGAAAAAGTGGGACGGGATGGGTATCTTTAATTTTCAGTATATTATATATACTGCGGCTAGGATCTGGAACCAACTTCCAAGAGAAGTGGTGCTGGCTCCTACCCTGGGGGTCTTTAAGAGGAGGCTACATGAACACCTTGCCGGGGTCGTTTGACCCCAGTGCTCCTTCCTGCCACGGCAGGGGGTCGGACTTGATGATCTGTCAAGGTCCTTTCTGACCCTACCTACTATGAAACTATATCTATATTTTTAATGTAGCAATGGCATTTCTTGCTCAAATTCCACCATTGGGATAGCTGTGGCGAAGGCAGGGAAAGGGTTGGCTACTCAGTTCTCTTGAATATTACAGTTTCTGCCCTGTATCAAACACTCTGGAGGCTTTTACATGTTGCCTCTACATTGCAGAGGCTGAAATCTCAAGAGAAGACATGGTAGCACAATGCTAATAATCACAACTGGTGAGAGTTTGGGCTCACTAACTGGATTTGGTAAGCTGTCCAGCAGGGACTAGGAAGGGCACACTCACCCCACGCAAGGCAGAAACATTTTGAATGGGCTACTTGTGGCACAGAACGATCCTCACCCCATTCAAAGCTGACCGTCCTTTCTGTAAGTCAGTGATAGCTTGCTCACTGAAACTCGTCTAGGCTAAGGACACAGGTTACACATAAAGCTGTTTAAGTCATCAGAAACTGGTTTAAACCTGTAACAGAACAGAAGCTCAGTGCACATAAACCAGTTTCAAAATGGCTGAAACTGGTTTAAGATAAACCTGGCTGAATGTAGTATCAGACTTAACTGATTTGTGTCAAACCAGTTTATGAAGCTTCTCTCCCAGACCCCTTCCTGGTTCAAGTTCAATCACAGTCCTTCAGCATCCCAGCATGCTTTGCAGCCCTGGGCTGTGCTGGGCTATGCTGTCTGCTCCAGCAGAGAAGGGTTGGGCATTGGGGGAGAAGGAAGGCAGGGAGGAACAAGAATGACTCCAAGGGATAACCCAGTCAGTAAGAAAACACCAGTCATTTTTTTGCTGGTGGTTATAATAGCTCAGGGGAGGGCAATTATTTTGGGTGGAGGGCCACTTACTGAGTTTTGGCAAGCCATCGAGGGTTGCATGACAGGCAGCCCAGGACACATAAATATTCATTTTCTAAAATTTTTAGGGGCCCCCTGGGCTGGATAGAATGGCCTGGTGGGTGGCATCCGTCCCGCGGGCCGCATTTTGCCCGCCCCCGTAACCGGTTCACACTAGGCTTAAAGGAGACTCAGGACTTTGGGTGCTGCACCTGGTTGCTCGACATACTTTCATGAGGAATGAGTGTCACACAGTTGCTTGTAAAGCACTCTGAGATCCTCAAGCAGAAGGAGCTCTGGGACCACCCTGGGATATTGCAGCACCAAAAATGTTTGCAGGGGTGGTGTTGTTACAGCACTGCACACTCAAAAAAGAGCTCCTCCTTTGACAACGCAGCAAGTGGGACAACATGGAGAAGGTGGGACCGCACCTCGGGACGGTTAAGTGCTTAACAGCCTGTTGCACTGTGCACCAGGAAGGCAGACCATCTAAAACTTTAAAAGGCTGCTTGGGTCAGAGGAGAAGCCAGATGGGTGACTCCTGCTCATCAGAAATGAACTTTGCTCCGAAAAGGGGAACCTCAATGCAGATTAGGCCTGAGTGGAAGCTTTTCCGAACTGCGGTGGGGTGCGGCAGGTTGGGACTCAGGTGCTGTGGCAACGCCTTGAGGAGAACTGAGGACTAAAACATTGGAGGGTGTTAAAGGCCAGCATGAAGGGCTTTAGGAAGGACAGATATGGCTCAGGAGTGGATTGGTCCATCGATGCTGCAGGACAGAACTGAGATGCTCAGCGAGAGCTGCGAGGTAGCGGTTGGCATCTCTAAGCCTGACTCCAGACAGTCCCTCACTTCCATGAGCCCTAAAACTGACTCCAGTGGGATTGAAAGAAAATAAAAAAGGAAGCCTTTTATCTCCAGCTGATAACAAACCAGATGCAACGTGCACATATTGCAACTGTCAAAAGTTTCCAGAAAGGGAAGCAAGGAACTCGCTTGCTTATTTTCATTATATGAGAGGATGAGCTGTTTTTTCCGATTGGATAGCCGCAGTAATAGAAATATTATACTGAAAGCCAAGCTCACTCCCAAACCTAATACATTTTCAACTCTTTTTTTTTTAAATGCTGATTTCAGGAAATACAACTCGTGTAATTTGCATTCAGACATCAGGAAGTCGTGCATTACCAGAACATTTCATCTTCTGCCAGGGACAAACCCATACAAATCATAAATTCTTACTTGTGGCAACAAATTTGCAGGTAAAAGTCTTTTTAACAAGATTGCTACAGGAATTACAATGCTCTGCTCTAGACTGTGTATTTTGAGTGCTGGGATGTCCAAGCTGTCTTATTGTGCCCTTTGGAAAATAGTAGGCTGGGGCAACTGAAAGCACCATCCGTTTGGCTGCCAGACACAGAAGGGCTTCACCTGCCTGCGATACCACAGAACCCCTTTTCTGGGGATGTCTCGGGACAGGACAACGAAGGGAGGATTTACTCTAGAAAGTACCAAGAAAACAGTTTCCTATTGAAAACTGCTATTTTATTTGAGCCAGAAAACCTCCAGAAAAGGTTTGGGGCAACTTTTACCATTTGAAAAATGTTTTTGAAGCAGGTTGAAAACGATAAAGCATCACGTTTTGTCATTTGCTAAACAAAATAATATGCTTTGTAGTTTGAGATGCCTTTTTTTGTTCAATGTATTTGGAAATAGGTGACAGGTAATATTTGACTAGAACCGTTGTCCAGGAGGGACCGCGGCATGTCTATTCAGACAGCACCAAAGGAGTGAATTGACTTCACGGCTCATCATAATCTACCCGACGCCTGCTAATTTCTTTTCACTTGACAACCCTTAATGACCCTCTCGTTTTTAAGGGTCTTGGTGATCCACTGTTCAAACTTTCCTTTCTTCTGCATTTTTGCTATCTGCTAGCCATTCCCAGCAATGCCTTTCTTCTATTTCACAGGCCTGTAGCTTGTTTTTAGCTCTAGCTCAAAACCTTAACCTAGGTGTGGTAAGATGAACTCGGGTGGGGAAATGACTGACACTGAAGTATTGGAAGCACTGTCAAGACACTCAAGAAAACTAGATTTTGTGTTATGAAACTGAATAAGAGATGTACATTTAACTATAATGACTACAGAACTAATGAAACAATATCTTTTGACTGATTTTTTTGCCGAGTTTGTGTTTTTTAAATTGAATTTTTAATCTAGCAAATTAGTGCACATGCCAATACAGTTTGTTTTTGCTTTGATCTTAAGATGAATAATGCAGTGCTAGGCCCTGAGCATCTTAGTAAAGCTTCTGGTTTTGCTTTAATGGGAGAAAAATCTGTGCTGTGCTCTTTGAGAAGAGGTTCCACACCATTGGCACCCCGCTTTGCAGAAGCCTAGATATGCATATGGGACTGCCCATTTTGCTTTTGGTTTGCAGCAGGAAAGCAAAGGACTGGCTGAGCCATATACTCTTGACTGAGCAGGTCAGCAGATAAGGAGCAAGCCTCACTGGAGGAAGAAAAGTAGGCTGGCTGTCCTGTTAGAATGGGCACTATGTATGCATGCAGTGAATAAAGGCAGGATTTCCAGTTGTCAGGCCTGTCAGTCCCGGACCTATGATGAGCTGTGAAAAATAAACTTAAAAAAATAAAGCTCAAGCAAGTGTAAGAAGACGCCTCTTTGATACGGTTCTTTCGGGCCAACTTGCTGCCTAAGCAAAATTACATGCAGCTTTTGCCAAGCTTAAGCAGATTGCTAAAGCACTTTGATTCCCCCCTCCTTGCTCCACTATTTGGCACTTTGATTGCAGTACATAACCGCAGCAGGCTGCACAAACGTAACATGCATGTAAGATCAGGGAGTTTTAAAAGGTAACATGACAGAGACATCACTTGGTTGTCAAGGAACGTAAAGTAAAGGCACTGGGAGTGGGGGAGGGAGTGAAAGCATCCAGCATCCCATTAGGTAGAAGCCTGATGGACTTTGAGGTGGATGGTAAACCATGTTTTAATCCTTCAGTTGCATTGCTGAGTCCACAAAGAAATTGCCTACAGAAACGGGACCGCCCAGGCACTGTGTCTCGGTGCGTGGCTTCTGCGCTAGTGAGAAAATAACATTACTGGGGCAATGACTGCAGTTTCTCACTTGCAAAAGTGTGGTCAGTGCTCCAGTCCTCTTGGTGTGGGTGTGAAATCTTAAGCTTGAATGGGAGTCGCACACAGCCCCAAACGTGTGCTTGGCGTCCGCTTGCTCCTCACCAGTGAGGCATTAACAGTGGCTCTTGGACTACACAACATCATGGAGGAAACACCTGAAACAATCCAGACCTCCCATAGTAGGAACTGCATCCTGTTTAACGAGCTTAGCCTGCCTGATAATTGCCTGGGGTTTTTTGTTTTGTTTTTTTTAATTATTCCAGTATTTCACATGTAACCTGAGCATCTACCTCATTTATGTGAGTGCTTAATGGAGTCTGACAAAAACAGGAGTGTAACGCAATGGTGAAAAGTTAGCAGTGGCCACCAAGAACCTGAACGATGAGTTATTGTATATTCTCTCTTTCACTCAGCCGTCTTCTCTCATGTTCCAGATGCACATATGGAGAAGCTGATCAGAGTCAGGGACCATTTCTTTCCATATCCTGTCCCCAGACGTGATGGGCACCAAATACTTCAGGGAACGTACAAGAAACTTTAATTAAGGGATAAGCTGCCCAGGGGAGAAACTTCTTAACTTCCAAATCAGAAGCTCTTAAACCTTGAATACCCCTCCCAGAGCACTTAATATTGTAACTCACTATGATTATCTGAGAAATTCCTCTTATCCATGTCACCGTCCACTCCATTTCAAATCTCTCTAAGCTCTTGGCTTCAACAGGTAGCTCATGGTTAAATGATTAATGTCTACAGATCAAAAGGGATAAAATATAAATTTACTTCTGAAGTGACAGATTATTTCTCAGTCTATGCAAAATTTATAATAATGTGAAACAAAAATAATATCGCAAGTTTCAGGCCATAGCAAAATTTGAAAGCCCTTATAAATTGCCCAAAATCAGTAGTTTAAATTGGAATGGCTTTCCTGACAGACCTTTAACTATGCCAGCTGTCAGGGCTATATCAGTCTCCGGGTGCCATAAAAATGAGGCATCTTCGTCTTCAGTCTAAACGATCCCGCGCACAAGGAGGAATGGGGAAGGCTAAGTCGGCTCGTGCATGCCATAAAGGCTGCCTCACAACCTCATGAGCTGAGTTTTGTAAGATTTGTATCGGGGGCAGCAGAGGGGGACCTATCTGTTACTCCAGCGGAGTAAGGGAATATTCTAATCTGTGTTGTAGTGGATGGCAAATCTGTAACCACTTTCTGATTGATTGAGCTAGCCTTGATCGTGCTCATTCAGATAATGGCCTGAGTGCAAAAATGAATTTTCCAGCATCTGATGATCTGTCTTTAAAGAGGTGAAGTGGCTCAGTGCACCTCATGAGTAAACCATCTTTTATTAACACTGGCTCAGGTGGAGCTGCAACGCTGCACAAAATCAAGGAGAAAATGTGCAGGTGAGAAATAAATTCCCCTCTTTTCATTCCACTTCACTGCATTGCTTTATGGAGTGGACTCTACATTAATTAACATGCTTTATCATCCTTACTTAACATCAGCACCGTACTTTGAAGACTGGGTTGCACTCTCACTGAAATCTATGTAAATCAAAAGTTCCTGATGTCATTGGAGTTGCTCAGAGACAGGACCGGTTGAAGCGTGTGGAGGGTCAGGCATAATACTGTTGAGGATGGATGGGAAGAAACCTTGCTTAGTGGAAGCCTTGCCTTGATTGCAACAGTGGCAGAAGAACCAGCCATCATGCAGCTCTGAAGGTGGTGGTCACCCTTCTGCCGCTCCAATATTGACTGGGCATCCAGAGACAAGACTTTAGAAAACAATGGCAATTAGAAAGGGACAAAGAGCATGGTTCTCTTTTATGGAAACTATGCTATTTTTAATAGAGCATATTGTGCTTAAGGAACATTGTGATGGCTGTGTTAATGTATCCACACACAATACTCGCAAGAAAAATTCTTCCTACAATAGTCCCAGGCTAAGTGGAAAAGGAAAACGCCATAGACGGCGTCTGTGGAATTTCTGAACGGACTTTCCATCTTCGAGAGATCTGGAGAGTTGAGATCATTATTCAGACTTATTCATGCTTATTTATACTTGTACTTTCTCAGTTTTACTTGTCAATCTAAATCGTGATTCATGGTTTTTCAGGGTAGGAGGAGCTCCCAGCAAAATGAGCATAACTTGAGAAGCTCAGCAGAACAGCTATGAAGCCAGGGGCTCTCGATGAAGAATATGGGAGTCCACTGAAGTCAATAGGAGTCCTTCCATTAAATTCAGTTAGTATTAAAACAGGCCCTGTATCATTTCTAAATAACCAGGCCCCTGAACTCAAACCACATGCAAATCTGAGGACATTTCTATGTTCAGCTAATTCTTCCTGCACCACAGTCCGACTTTGTGACTTATCACACGATGGTCTCAATTTGACCCCAAGAGGACTCCAGCTTCAGGCATTGGTCCCAGTCCCAGTCATTGAACCAGAGGAATTGGCAAAAGGGCAAATATCTCCTTGCAACCTCTGCCTCAGCCATCTGTGTTCCTCTTGCAGAGTTTGGGAGCCACATCTGCAAAGATGCATGTCACCCACCCAGGTGCCAGAGGAAATGATATAAAAATGCTAAACTAGCAGATTAAATCCTTCCTGCCAGTCAGATTGATAGCAAAAGCTATCTGCTTTTTCCTGTATCGCTCAGCAGGGATGAGCTCTTGTTTTGATGGGAAGCATGAACAAATAATTCCAGCAGAGGATCTAGCACTTGCTTTCTTTTATTTGATAAAATTCTTCACTTGGTAAGTTATTAAGTCTTGAGTTTCTGCAAGATAGAGGCTGACAAATGAGGCATCAAGGATGGGGAATCAAATGATCAAGACTTGTGAAACCCTCATTTTGTTTTGCTGTCTCATTGCATTATAAGAAAACAATCTCTTTCCATGTATCTGCTCATTTTTCTGGCTCACATGCTAGCTTGGCACTTGCACTGAAAGCGAGCAGGGGGAAAAAAATGTTCTCTTTCTCCTACTTCTGTTGTAATTAATCTGGTCTGTGTTCAGGCTATGACCAGCCTCACCTGCAGTATATACAACTCACCAACCTTAAAATTACAGTGCCTTCTACATAAATCAATCACTGGTTAATTTGATCCTCCACTGAATTTGAACAAACCCTCAGGAATTTGCTATAAAAACCGTACAAGTTCAGCTTCTTTTTTTTTTGTTTTGATCAATTTTGAAAGCTTTAGGCAGATATCATTGTGTAATGTGATCATTGCCTATAAAAGCTGAAAAGTGATACAATAATGTTCTTGTAAAAGACCAGTCAACAAATTTCTAATCGATTCCGATTTCTGCATTGTTCCCAACATTTGAAACACCGAGCAATTCAAACTTGAGTTTTAGGGCTCACACTAGTGAGTAAAATGTTTTCCAGACTGCAGACTGATAAGATGCTTGGCTTTGAAATGTTCGTTATTGCTATTTATCACTTAACTCGCAGTTGGCCGATGAGACTGTAAGGTATCTCCATTATAGATTACCTCCATTACAAATATATGTTACCGAGAGTAACTTACATGTTATATCTATTAAAACGGAAACCATCTCCCAAGAGGTGATCCTGCATCTTTCTTACATTAGTGCTACAGCAAGCAGAGAGAAGATAGACCCAATGTGCTTCGTGAAGCAATACTCTGAAAAGATTGTTGAACTAGATGAAGGGTCCAATTTTCCTCTGTGTCAAAGACCCTGGCCCCCATTCTGGAAGGGAACAGGGCCCTTACAATAGGAACACATGTCAGAAGGCAGGGTAGAAGTGCACCTTTTAGACTGACTAAATCAGAGATGCATAAGCAGATGTGCCCACCCCAGCCTAGTGTACAAAGAAGAGACCCAATTCACGGCTGCAAAGGGTTGTACTTTTTACCAGCCAGTGAGATTTAAAAGGTTTTTCTAGGCATCCTGTCTGAGTCTTCTCAGCAAATATGCAAGGGAAAGAAAATATGAACAAAGCCAATTTCCCAGAGAATTTATCCCTGCCCATGTAGACCACTCTTTAACGAGCGTGGGCAGAGTCTCAGTGCCGTACATGTATCTTCAGGCTCTGGTTTCTCCTCCAATGCACAGCACTCAGTGAGATGTCAAGACCTTTTGTTGTGAAGTATTCTCTGAACAACTCCAACACCTTTGTTAAAATTGTCATCTTCTACTTCGCTTCAGCAATAAGCACTTTCCTCATTTCTCTGGAGCAAGATTAAGTGCTGACTTTTCTAAGGTTGTGGGGTTCTTTTTCTTGAGGGCAGGAAGGACAAAACGAAGGAGAGAAAATAGAAGAAAGAGATGAAAGAGGAAGAAGCCTGAGACAGGGCATGTAGGGGGCTAAATTAGATGGAAAATCCAGGGAGAGGAATAGATAGTGGACTGTCAGGATAGAAATGAGATGATCATATGGGGCCAGGTAAAAAAGAAAACAAAACCCAACCTTAATTTAACCTTTATGCAAGGCCCAACCTTATTACTAGCTCTAACAGTAACATGAAGCAGCGAAGGATGAACATGAGGTCCAACAGGTCAAGATTTTTCGAATGTACAAATATCAAAGTTTGATAAAAAAAGGATAAGCATTTCCCCTGCTCTTTTTGTTGGTTTGGTTTGGTTCTTCTGTGCTGGTACTAATAGGAGAATCCCAGCGGCACTGGGATTTAGGGTTGAGAGGACACCTCTGTGGTGGTCCATAAAGCTGCAAGCCAGACCTCTGGGTCAAGGGTTCCTGCTTCACTTCCCTTTCCCCCTCCTCTCCCTCAACGAGAAAGAAAAAGCATCACTTTTATTCCTTCCTCCTTTATGACATTTACCCTCTTGTGCAGGGGGCTGGGCCTTTGCATGCTAACACTGGCGTCTGTTTGCTGTGTGCAGTCTTCACCAGGTCTTCACCAGAGTTAAATCAATGTAGCTGGCTGCTGATTCAAGCCTGCCCAGGCTCTGGCCCTCTGTGAATAGATAGCATTGCCATACTCCTTAGTCTTCACCACGTGATGAATTACACTGATCTTTCTCAACTCCTGTTTTTGCAGGGAGCTCACAGACCAACTGATCTGGTGGGTTCAAAGACTACTTCCTTGTGGGAAAAACAAACCTTGTAGCACTAAATGAAGACACAAAAGCCAATAGCATCCTGCTACCCGCACAAAAGCCAAGCCAGACCTCACCAATGGCCAGCTGTATAGCTCAATTAATTATATTAAAGCAGGAGCTTAATACCAGGGCTGGAAAAAGCAGGGGCTCTAGTTTTCAAGATAAAGATGCCAGGTGTCTCGTGCCCCAGAGAAAAAGCAGCAGCTGCAAAGTCTCATGTCAGCCAACATCTTCCCTCATAGAAATACAAGGAGGCAGAAGCACCTCGTGCAGCAGGGGCCTTGGCGGGGGGACAGGGGCTGCACGGCCCTGCTGCCCACACGAGCCCAACACCATTTACATGAAAGGCAGAATGGGGGGAGTTTGGCTTTTTGCCAGAGGCAGGACAAAGGGAAAATAATCACTTTTCACAGATGTGCGTTTTCAATAGGCCAACAGGCAGCGTGTGCATGATGGCAGGATGAATGGAGGGGCCTAGCACGTGTGGGGAAGGGCTGGGAAAGGCAGAGCCCCAAGACTATGTGAGGAGTCCTCTGGCAGTGGACCTCAGACACGGGCATGAGAAATGCTTCCAGCCCTCTCAAACTCTTCTTGAATGGGACCATGCCAGGGGGCTCAAGGGGCATGGTTCTCTACTACCGGCAGGCTGAACAGTGAGCTGTGCAAGCGGAGGGAGAATGTGCATGTAAAGTGCTGCTAAATCAGCCCCGTCTGGAAGAGTCGTGCTCTTTGGGAGTAGGTTGTGGTTAGGATTTCACTTTGTCTCAACTACCTTGTCCTGCTTGATTTTTGTCAAGATCCAATGAGAGCTCAAACATCTAGTGCCGTTGCTGCAGTTTTCATTTCAATACCTGCCTACTCCTGTTCGTAAATCCAAGAAAGCAGAGTATTTAAAAAGAAAACGGGGGGTGGGGAAACAATGTAGCTAACATGAGGTTAAAATGTCTTTGGTGTGTAAAATATGAATCTGGATGACACACAGCCAGCTGCAGATGCACTAATTTGATTTCATGCCCTAGAATCAACTGTTCTACTGCACTAAAAGGCACATTTACATCCATCTGTCAAAGTCTATAAGTCTATCCCCTTTCTTTTCAAAAGTTCCCCTGTTCTGCTTTATCATCCTATGTTCTGCTCCGGGAGTGAGCTCAAGCAGATTTAGAGCTCGCTCTTTACCTTTGCCATGTATTTCAAGAATTGCGAGAGAGAGAGAGACAGATTTATTCCTTTCCCACCCCCCCCCCCACTCTTTTATTTTCTTCCCTGTGCTGAGTCTTACTGGAGATATTATTATAGGATTATTAGAAACAGAATGTAGGATCTGAATGTTTAAGTTCTAATCCTCGTAAGCCAAAGCCCTGCAAAGCTGAGTTGAAGATGACATTCAAAAGCATTTGAGATCCAGTGACAGAGAATTTAGCTTTTGTGAAGAACAATTTCCAAATGCCCATACATTTTAGGATGCCGATAGCATTTGGGTCATTAAGTGGCCCGTGTCAAGGTCAAAGATTAAGTTGTTTTTTGTTCACCAGTCTCCTGATAGAATGAGTATGTGTGTGCTCCATGACTGGTTGTCTGCTTTTGAAGGCCACATATGATATTCAGCATGTGTCTCTTCTGAAGTGTGGTATTTGTGGGAGCTTGAGGGGAGGGCTAGTTTCATAGTAAAGGCAGTAGGAGCTTGCTGCAGCCTTCCTGTGTACACATTTTGTCAGCTTTGAGGGGTGCATTATTTGAAACAGAATGTGGGACAGTGTCTTCTGAACATCTGGGGTGCTTGTATACATCGTGGGTTTTAATCCTCATCAAATTAAATAGGTTTATAAAATTTAAACTTGTTTATTTTGGAGTGTTGCATCAGTGTTTGCACGTACTAGGTTTTTGAATGAATTAAGCCCAGTTCCCTGAATGGCGCCACCAGAGAGTGGGACAGTCCAGCGCTGCCCTCCTGGCCCGGGGCCCCCCACCACACGCCCTGCCACAAAGCTGTGGAATCCGGTTGCCGTCAAACTGCACGAGAAAAAATAAAATGGAAGCAATTAGAAAGCAAAAGCAATTCGAAGTGGTAAACTACAAAAAAGTTGCAGCACCATCTGGTGGACAGAGGCTCATCACACATATCCAAGTGCCTTTGTGTTTGCACACAGCGAATCCATGGACGCGATGCTTTAATTCGTGGCAAGCCAAACTAAACTATGGTGTTTTACTTTAAAAGTCTTTCTGGTTCATTAAAGTGTCTGAAAAACCTGCTCATGCAAACATTCATGCCATTGCAGCACAAGAAAGCACAAAAAACATGGCATGTACAAAGGCCCCCGATCACAAATATCACAGTGGGAGCTGCTAGGTGCCGCGATATTGAAAATCGAACTCTTATTTAGGTGTCTACACAGGAGCTAACCACATCAGAAAACCAAGCGCTGGAGCTCCCCATGTCTCACTTATAATCTAATAAATAGGGATAAAAACACTTTGTTCCATCCATAGTTTGTCTTAGAGTGCAAGATCCTCAGAGTAAGGACTGCATTTTAGCATGCGCCTGTGCAGCATCCAGCACAGCGAGGCACCAGTCTCAGCTGGAGTGTCTATGCACCACTGTATTAAACTAAGAAATGTCATATGACAGAGGTAAGGATGCATGTCATTTTTGGTGCGTCTTATCTTATAGAACATATGGTAGTTGAAATCAAATGTAGAGCCCACTCTTAAATCATGCTTATCAGCCAAATCAATGTGTTGAGTGCTCTTACCACAACATGAAATTTTAAAGATGAAAATTAAAGGTATCTGACACACCATTAAGAGTCGACTGAGACACCCCCTTCCCCCACTCCTGCTTTTCCCCCCCTTCCCCTATGCTTTAAAACGAATAATTTATCAGGTTTAACAAAATAAGCTGGATGTGCCTTATGAGTCTAATGACCCATTTAGACACGGTTGCTATCAAAAATCCATTACACCTCAGGTATTAATTTGCAGTGCCATGTTAATGTTAATGGTGGGTGGCTTGGCTTTTTTACAATAGGTATGTTTAAAATATGTTTTAAAAATAACATCCATATGGAAACATTGTGCACAGGCACATACTTTTTATGAGCTACCTAAATGTGGGGCCACATGTTTTGCAAATATGTACTCCTTATTGGTGATCAACAGATATTCTTGCTGCTGCTGAAATTAATGAGATCTACGCAACACTTCATTCCTGGTTGTTAGGGAAGAAACAACTCATGGCAACAGAACCTGTAACAAATTCTTGGCAAAGAGGAAAAAAAAATCCAGAGGTCAATGCTGAAGCGGCGTGCAGCTTATTAATTTTTGCTCCATGAATTTTCACAGTGCTAAATTGACTCTGAAGTGAAAAGGCAGTTGTTAGGTCTTTACCCAACCTATAATTACTCTGAACTTGCTGCTGTAGGATACAACCAAGACAAAATGCTTAGGGCTGGATTGCACAGCGCTTGCTTCTGTTAGTAAGTACTTAATCACTTGAGTAGCACCGTTAAAACCGATAGCCACAGTGCAACTAGATAAATAAACCAAGGGTGTGTTCAGATACCAAAATGGCTCCTTAATACATCCCTTAGAATGGGTTTGTAGAGGTTTAGATACTTGTAGGAACGCAACCTGTGACAACAGGGGCTAAGAAGAAAAGAGCACGTGCTCTCCCTCTCATGGTTCAAGGCATGACTGTCCATTGAGGTCAGGAAGGAACTTACTTCCAGGGAACAGCACCGCAAACTTAACTCCATGTGAGACTTCAGGCTTGCTATGGGAGCAGCCTGTGTGGGTTTCTGTTGCAGGCAGGAACATCTGGCAATAATGAAACCTGTTGGAAACAGCCCCTAGGAACTGCTGGAGCTGAATAAAGGGGGCACAGAATCACTCTCAGTATGCTAGAGAAACTTTGGGATGGCCTCTTTGTAATATAGTAGTGTCTTATGCCACCTGCATTGCAGCTGAGCTATGCTGATCTGGCTGTAAGCTTCTGTTTGAATATGGGTGATGTAGCTTAGTCTCTCCGGAGAAAGAATATCAGCACCTCCCGGGGCTCTGGCTAGGGGAAGGGCAGCTGCACAATGCACGTTTCTCAGGTCTAAGGGCAAAGCCATGCCCTAGCTCCTAGCAATAAAACCTGGCCGTGCACTTCCTTGATGGATCCAGTCTCTGACTCTTATTCAAAGCATCATCCTTCTGAAGTATTTCTCTGCAATGGGATTTTTCTCTTTGTTTGCATTGAGCCAGCAGATAAAACATGGGCGGGAACAAGTCTCCCCAGACATTCCCTGCTAATTTTATGTCTTCCAGCTTGGAAGCTGAAGCTGTTTTCACAGTGGGACTTTTTGCCTTGTGCTCCATGCAGATTTATGCCCCCTTCCTCTCCCCCTCCCCAACCAGCTGATGGGCTCCAGAAGTCCTGATCTCCGGACTAACTCGAGAGTGTAATGATAATTCATTCAGAATGGAAGCAGGAGGCAAAATGTAATCCATCATTTCTGCGCTCTCTCATTATAAAGGTGAGATACAAGAGAGGGCAAGCTGTTAATAAACTGGTAGATGAAGTTATTTCACCAATCTGTTAAAGGAGACAGGGGCAGATAGGGGCAGGAGTGCATTATTCACATCTCCGTCTAATCTCTTTTTATAGTCAACGTATGGAAATGTGGCTTTGAAAGTCAATGAGGCGACATGGATTCTGGGTTTTGACACTCAGCGCCTCCTGCCTTGTGCTCCCCGCTTTTGCTGCTTCTTGGTGAAAGTCCCTTCCACAAACAGCAGAAGAGCAAGACCGATAGAAATCAGACTCCTGACCGAGATAGCAAGGAGAACTATCTGAAAACCTGAGCGCACAGATACATGTGAGCATGACATAGACAAGGTAAAGCCAAAGAAGATAGCTCTCAAGAGCATTTCAGAAAGGACAGGCAGTGATCAGGGTGCTAGCCTGGGGCTCAGAGAAACCTGGGCTGAATTCCTGGTCCTTTTGCTTTGGTCAACCCATTTCAGTTTCTTCTTCAACCACCCACTCATCGATCTGTTTATATAGTCTCTACCATAAGCCCTTTGGAGAGAGGCTGCTTCTCATTGTGCACGTACAGCACAGAGCACGACGGGCCGGCAGCCCCCAGACGCTACGGGAAGTCACAATAAATAACAAAGCTGTTTGTGGCGCGGAGAAAGGAGACTCGCTGGGTTACAGAGCCCAAGTACAGCCTGGAAAAATGAAGTTGATTGTCTCGCTCCGCCTGCAGTATAAAACAAGCCTACCTTGTATCTGCGTAAGATGATTCAATCTCTTGTTAAAGCCAGGCTTTCACAGGGGTTGAGAGCTGACGCGTTGCAAAATGTCCTCTTACAGAGCCATCAATATACTTATGTAACCCACCTAAGCAGAAGCAGAGTCTTATTTATGTTGCCCTTTCCTTCTGTTTCCATGAACCTCCCTTTTGTCTGCTGTTATCTCTCATCATGTTACATCTCTCAGGCAAGCGCTGGATCTTTTATTTGTACTGCACGCTATGCATGTTGCTAGCATTGTATAAATAACGACAGTAAACAAGATTTTGGCTTCAAAATGTTCCTTTGAAGACTGATTAGAGCCACTGCAAATTACTATGATTATTATGCTTTTGTCCCTGTGCTTAACAGTCAGCCTAAGTAAAGTACCACAGGAAAAATGTTACTACAAAACACAGAAAATGCATGCATTGACATTAGGGAGACACCAGCATTTCTGTGCAATAGTCCACCTTCCTTCTCTTACCACATATTTATATTTCTTATGCTCTTCAAACATATCAGATACATAGAGAGTCACCTATATTATCCCCCCTTCCTATTTTTTTTTAAAATGAAAACCCAGCTGTTTTTCATTAAAATGAATTATTAGTTGGGCTTGGTATAAGGATGGGAGAAAATCACTTTTGATAAATAAGTGCAACAAACTGGACATGTTTTGTTCGGGTTTTTTTTTTTTAAATCTTGTCCTACTATTGGCTTCAATGGCTTTTGGAAAAGACCTATCATAAGACTTCCAAATTGTACCGTAGGGTTTTCAAATGCACTTGGTTTCCACTGATAAAAACAGGGGAAGAATTAAATTAATGACGACTGCATTTGAAAGCCCAACGCTTAATCTTTTAAATCAGATTAAGTCCCTTAATAATTACAAGGTTTTTTTAGTCCAGCCAATCCCTTTTTTCAGACAGGTACGGGCCCAATCTGGTTATGGGAGCCCATTCACCAGTAGGTGCTGGAACTAAGTTTTGGAAGGCAAGTAGCCAGCGACTCTTACATTACTCTTTCAGGCACGGTACAGACATCCTCAAGGAAACCCTTCTCTAGTCCAGCATAATTTAGGTGTCAAATGGACTGACAATATCTGACTCTTTATTGCCGTGTGCACATTGCTGTTCACTTAGCGACTGCCACTCAGGGCTCCTCGGGCAGGAAAGAGAAAGAAGTTGGATAGATTTAGAATTATTAGTGCAGATGTTTCAGCCTCATCAATAGCCTGGTTTGAAAACATTCCCTGCTCTTATCTGCAGTGAAAACCAACTGAAGCAATGTGAAGGATTCCCAAAAAGGCTGCCCTGATGACTCCATTTGTTAGAGTTATAAGAGCTGGAGAAAAGTACTAAAACTATCCATCTTGTATACTTTATTGAGAAAGGAGCCAATGATTCAGCCTATCCAGACAGTATCTAGAAGACAGAATTGAAATCCTAAAATAAGCAAAGGGAAAAGCACACATATTTTAGGAGTTGAGGACTCAAAGGCAGGAAGAGCAAATGCACGAGTCTCTGGAACTGTGATATAAGGGACCTTCTGCAGTAGTCAGACATAAAACTACTCTCAAAGGAAAAGGGTCTTAATTGGCTGTCTTCATTTTTAAAAAGCTCCTTATTATTGATGTTTCCACCTAGTATAGAGTGGAATCTGCTTCCTAGAAATAAGTGGGTGTGAAGATGGGCATACCTTCTGCTCTGTATTTAAGAACGTGTCCATCTGTTATCTAATAAAGTCTTGATGTTAGTGCTCAGACGGCAGCATGGGCCAGTGGGTACAATGCAGGACAAGGAGTTAAGTAACCTAGTCTCTGTCTCTGCCACTGCCCTGAAATCCTGGTATTGACCTGGCAGTGGCAGTGTGATGGGGTAGTCCAAGAAATATGCAAGAAGTAAGGGTATCCTTTGTTGGACCAACTGCATGGTTGGGGTATTTAAAGGCATTTAAATACCTGAAGATGCAGATATTTGACTGCTGGCATTTTCAAAAATGCCCCTGCACCTAACGCTCACCAATTTTAATAGAAGTTAGGTGCTCATGTGCCTCTGAAAAATCCCCGAGACACCTGGCATCTCAAATACCTGGAAAAGTCTGGCCCTTCATCTCTTATGCCTCATCTTCCCCTTTGTACCTGGAGATAATTTTACCTACACGCTCTTTTAAAGTACATTCAGGTCTGTTCATCTTAAGTGCCACGCAGGTGCTAACTATTATTAATGTTGTTGCGCTAGTGATGGAAAAATATCAAAAAGTCAAAAGTGCATTTCAGTTCAGACAAGCACTCATAATTTGGAAGCTTTTCAGAAACTTATCTGAACCACTTGCAAAAAAAGCAGTTAAGGGTTCTTAAAGGCACAGCTAGTCTTTTAGCTCAAAGCTTTCAGTCCAACTAGAAATTGCACAAGAATCTCCTTTCTTGATGTATTTTCTCCTATTACCTCTATTAACTAGAATGTGGAAGTGCATAAAAATGCAAAGAAAACAAAACGGGGGTAGGAAGGGAGTGCATTTAAACATCTGGCAGAATTATTTGGCTTGAATTTGGCTCTAGTAAGGAACAATGTTCAAATGCAGTTCTTGCTGTTCCTTAATCAGTTCGAAGATGAGACCAGCATGGTTGTGGCCAGACAGTTTCTGTAGCGACTAGCACACAGGAGAATAATGTGGCTAGCATTGGGGGAAGCCTTTGGTATATGCCCAAAGTGAGCCTCAAACTCATTCCCTCTTGTTGCCTAGGGGTGCTATTTTTCTGCTCGTGTACTCCACTGGAGCAGGTCCACGTTCCCTACTTCCTTAGGAATATAATGTGGTTTTACAATTCAAGGCTCTTCCTGATTTGCAGCCACGTGGCTCAGGCCAGAACGGGGCTCCAGTTCAGGATTTGTGATGGGAGACAACAAAAGAGGAGACAGTCTTCAGAACAAGTTGAGTGGGTGAGCGGAGGGCAGGACTCCCAAAGACTTCCATGCCAGAAGACACCATTGCGATGATCTTCTCCAACTTCCTCAAACATCCTTAAGTAATAACTCCACGAAGTCCATGCAGAATTTGGGCAAGCTGTTTTCTCTCTTTCTGGCCTGGTTTTCTCACTAGAGATGAAAATCGTCACAGAGGCATTTAGCATCGTGATGAAAACTGTCTGGTGCTTTGAGATCTCAAGAGGCAGGCAGGTTACCAGAATGAACATAAATATGGTTCAAAGGCAGAAGCTGTGGGAGGGGTCTTAGCTCACCTTCTTACAGCTCCCATAATACAATTAGTTCCTTAAGTTTCCCATCCCTTAATCACTGCTAACTGCCATTAGGACTTATCCTGATCTATTCTCAGTGTAGAACTCAACTCTGCACCCCCACCCCCACCCTCCAGCCCTCTTCACTTCCTCCCTGCCCTAATTTTTATTTACTGCCATCAATATTATTTATTGACTTTAATTATTCTTGCCACAGGCTCACAAGCTGGGTGAACTTTAAAGGAAAAGCATCACTAACCAACTTTCCATGCAGCTTCTTCCCCCCAAGCTGTCACCACTCTGGCAAATAAGAATAAAAAAGAATAGTTTGCACAAGATAAATGAGGTTCCTGAGTCTAAGAGACTCAATTACTCTCTTCACACCAGGGAGGTCTAGATTGAGACACAACCTCATTAGCATTTCTATATGATCAGAGTGCTGCTGTAGGGGCTGAGACGAAACATTTTGTAATTCAAAGGAGAGAAGAGTGAATTTACAGACAATGGGTCTATCACATTAAAACCTGCCATTAAAAAAAATCTAGGTGAGGCTTCCATGGTGTCATAAAGATGTGTTTAGAATCAAAGGGCGTTATTTTTTCTCATCACCTCGGGTTTCTGGGAAGCTGGGGAGAAGCATCTGAATAGCATCTGACGAGGTGCAGGGCAGACTTTCAAAATAGCTCAGTTAAAAGGACAGATAACAATTATTTTTGTCAAAAACATTCTTTGACACAAATTTGGAATTGTATTGGAAACGTTTAGCGTCAGTTAAACATGTCTAGTGTTTCAATATGCCGATTTAAAATGAAACAAAAACAAGAGCAACCCCCCCAAAACCCAAATAAAACCCTCTTGAGATTGAAATCTAATAGAAAGGGATGTAATCTATTCATTTTAATTCCAAGTGGTAAGAAAAAAGGAAAAAAAAATAGGAAAGAGAAAGAGAAACTTGACAATTTTTTTAATGAAAAAATTATCCCTCCCCCCCACCTTTCTATCAGTCCACTGTTTTGCAGAAACATCTTCCCTTTTGTCTACCGCTCTCTCAGCACTCACAAATACAGCCAGATTTGGCGGGGGAAAAGGCTCTGTACCCCTTGTTCTTAGTTAGAACTGCTGGCTGTTGGGCGCTTGACAATTTGGTGGTGTACTGCATAGCAGCCAGATATGTGTCGTAAGAATTTATGAAAATTATGAACCATTTAACTGATCTTAGAAGTGTAATGTTATGGGTGAAATTCACCCTTACACATGGGCCGGCATTAGGCCTATGCACTATAAAGACATGGTTAGGAGAAGGGTTTATATCACATGGATATCTTCTGCTGGCTCCATGCATCAGTGGGTGCATCTACCCATGCACTTTACTGTGCAGAAGACTATTTTACTGCACATTAAAGTGTCATGTAAAAAAGAGTGTGATCGCACCAATGCGCAGTAAAATAGGCTACTGCACATTAAGTGTCATTTAAAAACTGTTCACATTCATTACAGCGCCTTAAGGCAGCCTAATGCACTACCTAACATTGGAGGTACTAAATTTAATATGCATTAGAGAGAAGTGCCTTAACGCACATGTAGATGTGCCCAATATGAATGTCTTTGTCATGAGATCAATTCACCCAAAGTGACCAGATTTCTTTCATTGCTGTTCAAACCAGGGGTAATGTACACTTGGAAACTAAATTCATACTGAGCTACTTTGTTTGGATTACTTTACACAGTTCTGGTTACCTGATTTTTCTGGATAATTTTTGAGTACATAAAACAGTACTCTTCTAGGCTGCCTTCATGTTTGCCTCTTCCTTTTTTCTGTCTTTGGAGCCCTTTAGATATCAAAATGCTGAATTAGTTTAGTAGTAGCTAACATCATTACTTGAGTACTTACAGGAGTTCAAAAGACCATGATACATGAAGTGGTCCCAGTGGGTGGGTGTCCATATCTTAAAAGGTGCTTTGTAGAAGGCACCTTCTTTGTAAAAGGTCCCCCCACCTTTGTAGAAGGTCTCAGCAGAGAGCTTGCTGACGGAGATCTCCTGTCTTCTGCAAATGTGTCCTTCTGCAACATGGCTCTGGAATAATAGCAAGCCAGTCAGAGGAAAAAGTCAGTGCTGTGTTGAGTTAAATGCACAGATAAAAGACTTTGTTTTCCAGAGCTGTCATTCTGACATCTCTCAACAGTTCTAAATTCATTTGAAAAGGGATAAAGAGAATGTGTGCGTAGGGGTGCGTGTATGTGTGTACACACACACACACACACACTCACTGAAACAAAGCACATGACAGGGACAGGAGTGCTAGAGATGGACCAAAGCTATTGTCAGGAATACTACTGATATCATTATTATAGAAGCAGGACTGAGATCATTTGACAGGCACAAGTGGCTCCTATCGCCTTGCAGCCCCTAAGCCTCTTGGGCAATGCAAGCAATCTTATTCAAATTTCAAATCTTTATGACATGAACAAGGCATATGCCACCGAAAAATTATGATAAATGTCCATTATCACCATTGAAGCCTTCCACCGACGAACACTTTGCGAGTGCATCAGAAAGGTATTTCAAGTGTGCAATCCCGAGGTGCCGCTGTCCGTGGTCCTCAAAGGCTGGCTGGCACATCTAGCCATGAACAGGCATTAATGAAGATAATTGAAGATGTTATTAGGAAAACGTGTTTGTTATCAGAGGTTGCTTATAGCTTTATTACCCAGAGTTACACTTCATTAATATCCATTTTTCACGGTTCTGCTTTGCCATTCATTAGTTCCCTGACCTTGTGTCACTGGAAGAAAAGTCATTGATAGCAGAAAGTAAAGAACTTGTATTTATTAAAGCCATGCCATCCTGACGACACTGGCTTGTCAGTTCCCATTATAAACCCCTGTTTTAAATGTTTTTTTAACTCAGCCATAGAAGTAAGAAAAGAAAAAAAAAAGTCTTTATATCAGACACTTGGCATCCAAGCTCTCAATGAGTATGAATAATTATGAATAATCAGTCCCCACTTTAGTAAATTAGGCTCATGCAAAATAAAATTTATTTAAAAATAGGTCTGATTGAAAGAAAGAAATATGGTAATGCAAATATTTTTTAAAATGTTAGTTATTTCATTGTCTCTTATTGTGAAATCAACTTATATCTTTTTTCATTACATTTTCATTACATTGTTACCAAATTTAGTACTGATTTTTAAAAATTAGAATAATAATCTATGTATTTTTTCATATATAGAAATCTCTTTCTCCTATGAATACAATATTAGTTAAATATAAAAACATTTAAAATGATTTTAAAATATTTTTGACATCAATCAAAATGTCATTTAAAATATCAGCAACGTGGAAGATATTGAAAATGTGGACAATTTTTCAGAAACACACTTGTTTTATGGACAAGAGCCATTTGAGCAGATTTATGTTTCAAATTCATCTGTTTTAAAATGACCCCTCTCTCAGTTATTCAGCTCAAAATAACCGCACAGGTAATGTGTCAGATCATTTGACCATAGCTTGCTTTAAATGTAATAAGATCAGCCCTGTTTTCAAATGGCATTTTACATTTTTTGCTAGAAACGATCACAAAACTAAACTTAGAAATGGTCTGCTGTGCATGTGTGATACCTTCTGGTGAAGAGAAATTTCAGAAAGAAGCAGGAGACTTTAAAGACAACATACCTATCAAGTAAATAGTGGTTACCAAAGCTAATCCTGCCATACAGCCATAAAAGCTGACAGTGGACAACACCTGATGCTTCAGTTGGAGGAGACATTTCCAAGGGTTTGTCTGGAACTGACAAAAAGTCTAGCCTGGGTCATTAGCAGGATGATTATTTGGTAGGATTATGCTAATTTTTGTAATATTGGCAAGTTGATTAATATGTTAATGATCTTCATGTCCATCTTGAATTTTGTCACTTCAATTTGTCTAGCATGCCTAGGGCTGAATATTGGCACCATGAAGTATAAATAAAGGAAAAAGAGGCAGGAATTCCAAGATAATGATGACATATTGGCCTGAATTTTCATTTACACTAAGGCCACTTTATACCATGCTGGCAGCATAAAGCAGCCATAAATGTAGATGTAATTTACTTTTATTTTAAGGCCCTTTACATTGCCTCAGTGGTGTAAAGAGCCTTATTGTTAATGAAAATCAGATCCATTATCTTTAATGCTGATGTCTGGTGCTCACTTAACGTTACTTAATTTTCTTACATTATTTTGATTTCTTTTATTTCCAAATGTGTATATCATTACACAGCTCTGTTTATTTACTCAGCACTGGATGCCAGTCTGGAAGATGCACTTTAGTGGATGCTGTGGGTTCGTGAAAGGAGTAACTGAGTAATATTAATCACCCTGCGTTCTCCAGGAGGTCAGACTAATTGACCCGAGTGGTTCCTTCTGGCCTTGAAGTCTATGAATGTCTAGCTATGAAGTAAATCAACATCTTTTTTAAAACATTCAACCTGCATCACCCCCGTGTTTGTGAACCTTACACATTTTAAGCCGTCTCAGTTCATAGCGTGCATCTGAAGTAGGGAAGTGCTAGTATTCCCATTTTATAGGCAAGGGGTCAGAGGTGTCGATATGAAGGCCTGGATTCTGAAAGGCACCTCAGCTCCTGAAGGGTTTACAAGGAAATACAAATGAACACCCCTCTTCTCCTGCACCCAGATAGCCTGCTTGCCTGCGAAACTTGAAAACCTAAGCTCAAATCCTTATTCATTCTCCAGCGATCAACTGGGGAAAAGCAATTCTGGAGAGCAGTGAATGCTGTCTAACAGCTCCTTGCAGCAACTGCTTCCACAATCCTCGACGCTGTGGGCTATTTTTCATTTAGCTATGTTAATACACAAATGGGACGAGAAAACGTTGTTTGAAAAGGAGATAAAACAATTGAAAATTCAGCGATGGATTATTTCATTCTGGTTCAAGTCCTTCCTGTGCCTGATTTAGATGCGACTCTTGAACCCCATGTCTTGCATACCTCGTATCCCGTAACTGCCAAGCTGCTTGCTATTTCACCCCCACCCCTCCCCACCGTGCTCTGACCTGAAATTTCTGGAACTGACACATCTTGCTGGATAAAACTTTCATCAAAGTTGGCGCATTCCCATAGAAAGCCCCCAATTTGATTATAAATCATCTTTTTTTAATTAAAAAAAGTTTCACTGGAACACTTCCTAGCCAGCTTTACTTCTACCTCCCTCCCTCTCCCCCACTCTGTGTTTTCTTCCCCAGTTGACACATTCACACTTTTCTTCCTGACTTCAGTGGAAGCAGGATTACATAACTCACTTCCCCCGGTTGCATGTTTGCACTGACAGGTTAATTCCAAACTTCTTTCTGCTAAACAGAGAAAATGCTACCTTAGTCCTCAGCTCTATAGTTGCATCAAATTCTCACTCAGCTGAAAGTGTTACTTAGGGATGTGTATTAATCAGCTGCTGCTTTATTTTAATGGACTAATTTGGGATTAATGAACACAAAGGCTTGATTCAGAGAGATCATTTTGATTTGTAGCTTTTATTGTGTCTTCTCATCCTTTCCCTTTCACACAGAGCATCGGCAAGGCTCCAGTTCTTAGAATGAGTAATAATAGTCATCTCTAAATTATAGAGAAATATTTCTCTCTTAATCTCTGCTGTTTGAGCATCTGTCAAAACTTAATTCATGATTCTAAAACATTAAGGCAAGTTTTTCTAAGTGGCTTTGGGCATGTATCTAATATGGTCCAGACTCGGGTCATCTCTCAGCTGGACTATTACAGTGTGCTATACAGGCAGCTACACTGCAGGGCAACCTGTAACCTTGACTTGGGGTCTGGAGCAGCAGCCCACTTATGCAGTGGCACTTCTCAAGCAGCTGCACCTGTCCCTAGTGCCTCACTCTGGCTACCTCTTGGTTTCTTGACTGAAATGAAGGTCCTGGTCTGCTATAGGAAGCCCCAAATGGGTTATGACAGTGCTATGGGGAACAGCAGATCTTGCCTGTTGTCTAGCTGACATATCTGGAAAAGCGTGCCAGTGCATTCCCCTGTCATTCAAGGGAGGGGGAGCTGCCTATCCAAGCATCTTTGTGAGGGTCCCTTAGATCTGAAACAACCCCCCTAACCCAAAACAACCCAGGATTTACTGCTTTTTAGCGCATGCAGCATGCACGTATAGGTAAGCAGGCTGCTGAGGAACTGAGATTTCCCAGGCCTGCCTTCAGTACAGGGTTAGCCCAGCACACTGCAAAATCCTTTTTGTGCCAAGCCTGTGAGGGTCCATCTGCAATCCTGTTGTACTAGCCATGTTCTGGTGTGGATTGATGGTGGAATATATGAAGGCAAAAAACAAGTAGCATTGGCAGCAAGAACCTCTAATGAGCATGTCATTAAAGAATCCAGTCTGCAAACCACAGCATGCATGCTTTCCTGGATGGCCTGCCTCTCTGTTTGAATGGTGGAAGCACAGCCGAAATGGAGCTGGCACACAGTGTCCATGATTTCTGATGCAGGAAGAGTAGAAAAAGTACAGCCCAGGTATTGCTGAGAGTTAACTTTGGAGGACTAACTACACACTCCTGTGATTAGCCTGAATGTACAATGTTAGCTAGGTGGCTAGCCAGCCTGGACTGATGCGAAACCTGAACCCAGGCCGACGACTTCTAGCCAGGCTGATTAGCTGAGTATTTAAGCCTTACATAAAGGTTGTTTCTATGTAGAAAGAAGCAGGTTAGACCTGAGCTAGTAACCAGAGTTTACCTCTGCGGTGAAGATAATCTCTCTGAGAGACCTGAGGTGTACGTGATTTTGGATGCTGACGTTGTGTGTGTGGGTGGTCTAATTATATTTTCCTAATGCATGGGGGTGGTGCTTTGAGCTTTGGCTTCTATATCCTTCTATTTTTTGTATGTGTTTATAAATCTAAATGATAATTATAAATTTTCCTTTAAAAGTAAGTTCTTAGCAGCCTCTGCCTATTTTGGGGCAGGGTTTTTTTTTAATTTTTTTTGGCCAAAAGTATTCATTTTTATTTGCCAAAATATCAATCTTTTTATCGCTTTGACAAGAACTGAAAATGACAGGTGCAACAACATTTCTGGAGATTTTGTAGCACTTTTCCATCGGGGGCCAGCTGTAGCAAGGCTTGAAAGGTCTTTGCCTCTTTCTGACACTGCAGTAATACCACAGGGAGACGACAGCCTCCACTGCAGGTTGAAACAGGTTGGTTAAGGTGGAAAATGTGGGCGTTTACAGGCATGCTCTGGGACTGGTGGGGGACGGAGACACTTTAATAAGAGTGGCTCTCAGAGCCGCTCTAATTAAAGTGTGTGGAGCATCACGTGTATCAGTGTCCCTGCACTGAAAAATGGCAGTGGAAGTGCTTTAACTAAAGCTCATTTGACAAGCTTCAGTTAAAGTGCCCCCACCGCCATCGTTCAGTGCCGGGGATGCTGATACACACGGCACTAGGTCTGCTGGAGCACAGTAATTGCCACGCTCCAGCAGACTCGATTAATCATCCAAATGTGCACAACAGAGCACATGTATAGGCACCCTCCATTGTGAGGTAC
This sequence comes from Alligator mississippiensis, assembly GCF_030867095.1. NCBI lineage: Eukaryota > Metazoa > Chordata > Crocodylia > Alligatoridae > Alligator > Alligator mississippiensis. The sequence continues at coordinate 43,369,100 of NC_081837.1, read as the reverse complement.
TAGGAAAATGTGCATTAGCCTCTCTTAATGCACGTTAACTAAAGAGCACAGTTTTTTAGTGATGCTTTTGTGTGCATTAACTTATTTCAATGTGCATTAACTAAAAAACATAGTTTTTAGTGACACTTTAATGCACATTAGCCTATTTTAATGTGCATTAACTAAACCACTGGGTTTTTAGTGATGTTTTAATGCGCATTAAAATTGGCTAATGTGCATTAAAGTGCACGTGTAGACATGCCCAAGCATTCATTCATTAATCCTTAGACGAGATCTATGGGGTGAGCAGCTATTCAATCTCTGTGTGTATGTCTAGATTTTAAGTGCCCAGCTCCAGGCATAAGAGTTGAGCTTCCTGCTTCTGGTCCTGCCTTCACCAATAATTGTGCTGCTTCTTTAGCACAGTGTCAAGCGCGATGCCTGCTGAGGGGAGGGAGTGAAGCCTTTTCTGAGCCGGGTTTTTCCTTTTCATGATGGAACATTTCATTTGCTCTGTACGTTAGAATATGTTGCCTAAATGAAGAGCTATTTCTATACTGCTTGTTCTGGACTATACCTGCCCTTCTTTGCTTCTTTTATTATGATTATTGTTTATGCTTTGTATAACTAAGAAAATAATTGGTTAAGCACTCCATTTTATTTGCAACAGAATCTGCCAAGATGGCAGTGAGATGTGCACAATATATCATAATTTAATGGCATCTCTGCAACTGTACAGAAGCAGTAGAAGAAAAACACCATATAAACAACTACTAGACAGAGTTTGAATGATCCAGTAATTTTGATTTATACTTTGCATTTCATGGAACTGTATTAGCAGTTAAAGCCTGTGGTTAAATGATTCCCAGCACAAAATACAAAAGAAAGTTTGCAATACAAGATTGAATTCCAGAGTCTCTCTGTAAATTATAGCCCTGGTTGTCACTTTTGACTAAAAATTCTAACCAATATGTATAGCTGGGTAATTTGTCCACTATTTCTTTATGAGACAATAAACTGCAGTTTAATTCTCATTTGTTTTTTCGAAAGAAAAGAAAACTCAGATCTTACGGTTGCAAAGTAATAGTACGGCCGAAACCTCACTTCAAAATAAACCTGCTTCTGGCTAATCATTATGCATAACACCAAGTTCAGATACAGCATTATGGGATTTCCATAAATAGCAGGAGTATACAGCAGTAAATAGTGAGAAATGCCCCAACCGCCAATGGGATTCTGTGGCTAAAATGTCTTCAAAAGACCAAAGGGAGCAGCTACTTCTGTCATTAACAGGCTTTTAATTTTTTTTCCTCCAAAAACGTGTAATATGCCTGTTAATCCCCCAGGGCTGGGTTTTGTAAAAGAAAGGATACTCTAACATAAAGGGCAGTGGGCTAGTGACAATCATCCGTGATGCCCTGAAGTGAATGGAGCTATCGATTTCCACCAGCTGGTGTTCTGGCCTGCAGAGCCCATGTACTTACAGACATCCTGACCATGTGATAGCCACCAACTTGGCTGACGTGGAGCCTGATCTGGATACTTCAAAAGCTATAAGCTCACATTTCTACAAGTTGAGTTGGGTGCTGTAGCTGGCATCTGCAACTGCCTCCTTTTTTCTGCTCTGCAAATTTGGAACAGGGGGAACACGTAGGCACGAACCACCGCGTTACCATTTCACATCACAGACAAAGAGAAGTTTTCACTTGCTCGCTGTCGCCCATGCGCATCCCATCCTTAGGTGCAGGCTCCTCCACACAGTGCCCTTGACTTCCTCGCCCCTGTGCCATGACATTGCTTTTAATAACTTTTCTCCATAATGGACAGAAGCTGCACAGAAGACGTTAAGATTCATTACGGAAAGGTTATTTGGAGAACAGGGTGAGTGCACTTGTGCTCCCCTGTGGAAGGAATATCCTAGGCCTATCTGCCAAAATGCTCAGCCATTTAAGAAGATGCTGGCAAATTTTACTCTTTAATTTCTCTGCTCATTAAGCCCTCACTTCTGAGGTGTGAAAATGACTTCGGGCTGGTAATAAACTGCCAGGAAAGTCATTATTTTTTTTTTTTTAAGATACTTTTCCCAGAAGAGATTGAGTGGTACAAAGCACAATTGCTCCAAGATCAGCTCCATTGTAGGAGAGTGATTGTTCAAATGTTTCGGTTATTAGAGGAATAAAATAAAGGGCTGTCTAGCTGCTGTACGAAAGACGCACTACAAAAGGCTCAGGCCTGCTCAGTAATCAGAGTCGGTTTTTGTTCATTTTTCTGGGAAAAAATATACCATTGTTAGAGCTAAGTATTCCAATAGGATGGAAAATAGAGAGGCCTAAGAAGATTGAACCGGGAGAGCTATTAGTGGTTTTTGTGCTGGTTTAAAAAAAAAAGTGAATTATGCTAAAAGCTGCTGCAGTTCTTTCTGTTCCCAACAGCGTCATGGATTCATAGACTTCAAGACCAGAAGGGACCCTTTCATTCACTGATCTGACTCCCTCTATAATGCAGCCTATCAAATTTCACCCAGTGATAAGATGTCCCCCTCCAGGTAAAGGTACAAAACCCTCCAGAGAGCCAAGAGTTATTATTTCAAACCCACCAAATGCCTGGAAAAAGAGATTGGTCTGATCTTCTGCACTTGCATTGCCAACTTTTGAAGGAAGGGAACATATCCACTGAGACTGATAACTTTCTCCTCTTCTTTTTTTTATTTTTATATATATATATAATTTTGTGCTGGTAAGAGCCATTACACATTGCTAGCCTTGGAGACAGAAGTCCAGTGGGGGATACTCTGCCCTTGGTTACATGGGTAAATCTGATGATGTTACTTTGGGTTTGGACTGATGTAAATACATATTTGAAAGCAGGCCTTGCATTTCCACATCCAGTTTTGTACCTGTTTTGTGGATAAATCAGGCCCTCTATCCCTTCCCCTGTAATGTACAGCTGTGTGGCTATGATCACAGAGCTCAGCTGTGAGCCACGATGCAAACCGGAAAAAGCCAACCACGGTTCTCATTATGCCAGCTGCGATTCTGCTCTCTTCATATGCATACACACCTCCAACTGATGGCAGCGTTAGTTGTGTATGCAATCACCGAGGTTCAGGATCCAGGACTAAGTCTTCACCTCCAGAGTCCCAAGTCCATACCACCCAGTATACAAAGGGAAATGCAGTTCTTAAAACCAGCAATGATTTGTGACAGTCTGTAAGGTCACTTGCACATCAAAACGCATTGCAAAGTTACCTTTACATATGGGACCACTTTCTACCAAAGTGAAACACCTTTGGGATGAAACATAGCATCTGTTTAACAGTGCACGAAAACACTATTAAGCAGCTTTGCACAGGAAATGCATATGAAGTTGGCAGTCAGCTGAAAATACAGAGGGCGTCTGGGTAGATATAATGTAATTGCCCAGGATGGAATTCGGCCAGGAAACAAGGACATAAACCTCAATGCAACAGGAGCTGGATGTGCTAATGTGGCTCACTGTGCAGGGCTTCAGCCAGTGATATTATGAGCACAAACTTCATTGAAGTGCTACAGCTCTCTGGTCCAGTAGTCCCCAGCCAAGCATTAATTGGCACAGAAGGAACTATAATGGCTCGGAAGGAACTAAAGTGTCAGACATCTCCAGATCGGGTCTCCCAAAGGACATATCAACACAGTCGACCATAAGGTCTCAAATGGAGACGTTAAGGTCTATTGTGTCCATGATCTCTGGATAATGGTGTTATCTCTATCACCTTTATTTCCACGGAGATTGTAATGGCTCCTCTGAGGCATTTATGATTTCATTTGTTGGACTATATTGATTCCAAACACCTGTCCAATTAAAAAAAAAACAAAGGGCACAAATGTATCCGTGGGGATCAACGGGGGGATTTGTCTTGCTCACTTTGTTTCAAAGGTGCTGAGTAGTTGCACTGGGGCCTTCTCACTGACAGGCTCTCTTGAATCTAGTCCAGGAGTGTAGATGAGCTAAAACACTCCCCACCATCACCAACATCAGAGACATCAGCAAACTTGAGGACCCTTATGACTTGTTGTTGTGCTTATGAGTAGACACAAGTGTGGAGGTGCTGCTGTGCCCGTTGCATAGAGGGGTTCTGGACTAAAACCATGCCAAGAGGCTAACAAGGACTAATGTTAAGCCATCCCCTGCGCATTGCAAGGTGAAGCCTCCAGAAGCATCTCCTCTCATCCTAACCTCCATCTAGGTCCTCACAACTCCCCTTGCTGTGTCAGGACCCTGTCCCATTCCCCAGGGAGGATGGGAAAGGTCACTCTTCTCTTGAGAAGGAAAGGAGCTGGCACAAGCGTGGTTCATCAGCTCCGCAACCGTGCCAGCAACTGCAGCCCACACAAGCCAAAAGTTTGTAAGCTCTAGCTAAGAGCTACAGGATTAGTGAGCAGCAAGAACATCACCTTCTCCATCCCAGAGGAAACTCCAGCATTTCAGTGTTTGGTTTGGTGCCAGATTGAAGCAAAAGGGAAAAATGTCACAATATTTTGCTGCAGTGACGCTTGTGGGGAGTTTCAGTCGCAAGTGTCAAAACATTTTGTTTCAATGTTTTCAGCAGAAATTAAAGGGTCCGATACTGCTGAACTGACTTGTCTCTGGTAGAATCGGCTGGACGTTAAACCCTGCGCATCAGTGGTACAATGATGTTGGGGGTGGGGAAGGGGGTTGAACCCATGTGTCCATTTCCTTTACGGATAGGACTCCTTGGCCTAGCTACATCTCCCATAAGGTACCTATTAGTCATGTCGTTCTCAAATGCCCTGCTAAATACCAGAGAAAACTTTGGCATAATCCACCCAGATGATATCTTTATGATATCCAGATGATATCCAACCAGATGGGCATGATATGCACACCCAGATATCCCGATATCATATGCATATATGACTTCAAGTGACAGCAGCATTAGTTGCCATCCAACTAATGGTATGTTATCCATACCCAGAAGATATCCACCCAGATGATGTCCCAAAGGAGCAGAGGTACCTGACCTACAATTTCCACAGCAATTGAATTGGCTCCCTGGCATCATCAATAGCTCTACCTAAATATTCCCTTGAAACTGGATGGTTGAACGGAAACGTTTAGAGTCTGATGATATGGGCTAAGCTTTTCTTAGTTTTAAACTTTTCCAAGCTTTGACAAAATCCTGATGAAAAATATGCATTTTCCACCAAAAACTCCAGTCCAACTTTCCCTATGAGGCTTCGACGGAATGGGCTCACGATTTCATGTCTATATGTTCTTCAGTAGGCTCTGAACTAGCCTGAGACTAACTGCATGGGCTAAGTTTCCACGTAGGCCACATGCATCTGTGAACGGACTGCCTGATTTACTCTGTGCATCTGCTCATTTCACTTCCCTTTTCTTCTCTGTGTAGCTCACCGCATCTCAGAGCGGACACATCTACGGCAACTTTGCCCACACAAGACAGCTGCAGGGAGACAAACAATAGAGAGTGCCCTCGGAAAATCCAAATCCGCCACTAGCCTTGTACGTGCTTGACTGCGAAGCCCCGTTTAACACATTAACCAGTCTCCTTAAGCTTCACAATGGAGAGCTTGCTGTAAACAACTGACAAAAAGTACATCATTTTGTAGCGTGCAAAGTGACCTACGAATGACAGGAAGGAAGCTGTCTGGGCCCCAGCCTTCTGCAACTTGGCAGCTCTATGTCAGACACTCTAATTTCCTCTGCCTGACTGTCACTACCACTAACAGTGTGTTTACAGTGACAGTGATGCTCTCAAATGCTCCCAGACACAGCCTGTTCCCTTTTCATTGCAGCTTATAATTGGCTGAAAAATGCCCGCTGCCTTCCGATAAATCTCAACCCCTGTAAAAATCCTCTCATCGCACAGGGTCTCTGCAGGTACGTTCTTGTGCGCATTCAGTCCCGATTCTGCTCTGATGCAGCTGCAAATCTGTAGTGACTTCACTTCAGTTGGCATAAATCTGGTGCTGGGAAAGAATTGAGTCCTTTCACTTATCCGGGTCCTGCTGGGTTGAACACTTTTTTCTCCTTGCATCTCAGCGCTCCATTTCTGGTGCAATCAAAGAGCATGAAAAGCAGTTGCAATGCACTGCTTTAGGGAGTGCTTAGGGTGCCTGAAATTGTGCTTTAAAGGCGCCCGCAAGCAGGACGTGAAGGCTTTTGGAATCGACCCAAACCTTTGAGAGCAGGAGACAAAGTGGAGCTCCTGTCTCAATCCTGGAGTCCAACATGACGATGAGAAACGGTCACTTGAATTACAACAGAAGGAAATAGCCTGTCAGTACAGCAGCTCCTAATGCCATGTATACCTGTGACCATTGTGGCAGGATCTGTGTGTCTAACATCGGTCTCTAAAGCCGCAAGAGAAAACGCACCACCGGTTAGTAGAATAGCTGCAATATCTACCATCACTCACTATTGCGATAATGAATGCCATTTTCTTTAGGGGGACAAATAGTGGTTGAATAAGAAACCCTATGTTTTACACATTTGTGAGACAGATGCCAGGTGAGACAGAAGCAGACATGAGACTATGTGGGGGGCATGTTTCCTTTTATAAAAAAAAGATGCAGCCTCCCACGGTTGAATACATTCAGATCTGCTCACCACCTTCAGAGCACCAGCATCCAGGCCAGCCTTTGAGATTGTCAGGGCTCCAACACTAAATCGCAGCTCTGCAGTTGAGGGCGGGTTCATGCTAACGGAGCAAGCTCGTTTCTAAGGAAGGGTGGGTCTGCTGGGATAGGGATTGTGCAGTTAGTTGACGTGCAAGCTCCCACCTCCTTCCCCTCTCAATGTGCTACAACTGAACCTGTAACCAAGGATCAGGGGAGTTGTGTGCTTGATGCTTGCTAGAGTCAAACCAAATAAAGATGAAATACCCCCATATCCCATTATCAGTCCCCCGAGACATTCGCTCCCCATCTCAGAACACAATTGGGGTCCTAGTGGTTTGCGCTCATCCCCTCCGTGTCTCTGATTTGAAGTGAGATTTCCAGACCGTAAACAAACCAAGGTTAATGCTTCCATTTTCAGGTCTGCGGCGCCCTGCTGATGTCCCCTACCTTTGTGAAAAGGGAAAGAAGATCAGAAATGGAGAATGAAAAGAATAACGATGAATAATTTTGCAACAGAAGACTCTCTAGAGCCTGGTAGAAAGCAGCAGATTTCCTAGGGCTGCTTTAAAAATGGGCCCCATCCTCAGCAGGTATAAATCGGCATACCTCTAGTGAATTCATTTGCAGTGGTTTTTAGCCGATGCAAATCAGCCAAGGACTGTTAATGGGAATGGAGCAAATCTTGAGCCGGTGTACAGTGCACAGCTACACCACTCTACAGCAGCTGAGATTTGGCCCTCTCACCCTTGCAGCTATTAACCTTTATGAGCTTGTTAGTGATTATACAAGTTTTGAGATGCAGCCCAAAGCTAATTTACTGTGCAGGGAAAATGGCATGTGAGGTCAGCGATGAAAGGGAATAAAACCAAGATATCCAACTTTAATATACAGATGGTGCAGTTAATCTGCTAGATTAGCGTAGCACAGAAAATAACGTCCAACGGTAAGGGAGATTTCTTTCTTAGCCTGTCTGATTCCTATTATCACAAGCGCATATGGATTAGAAGAGACATACTCTAATGACCTGCTGATCTTTGTTTTGCAAGGTCCCGTAGAAATTGCAGACATGCCCATTTTATACAGTCAACACATGTCTAGGTAACAAAAAAAGCCAGAAGTGGCAAATTACTCATATGGAACTTGAGTTTGCATGCCTCACAGTACAGATGGCATCCCGGCAAATACAATGGCTACATGGCAGTTGTCCACTAAAATGACTGGTTGGATAGCAGGAGAACAGCATTCAAACAAGCCTGACAACAAGAGGCACGCTGCATTAGGGCACCACTGCGTGCTTAAATGCACAGCGTTACAATATACGAATAGGAGCACGTTGCAAGAGTGCTCCTTCTGAAGACAGCGCAGCCCAAATTCTCCGTTAACTCTATTAAGACCAGATTAGTCATATATAGAAGGGGTCAGTATTTGTGCCCGAATGATGTAGAAATAAATATTGCTTTACGTAGGCTAAGCATACTTTATGTTCTCAGTGTGCATGCTCCAAGCAATCTTACTGTTATTCCCAATTATCAGTTGTGTTTGCAGGCTCACGACAGTTTAGAGAGAGGCTAATGATGGCGATCGAATGTGATCATGCTTGTGTTTGTTTTACACAAGCGAATAATGTCATTTGTTTCATCCAAGTTACTCCAGATGAACACAGTGGAGATACAAAGAGGAGGAATCTGAAGCACAAATCCTGCATGTAGAAGCTTAATATGCAGACGCCAGATCTTCAGCAGGTATAAATGGGCAAAACAGCACTGATTGCACAGAAGCAATGGTGATTTATCCTAAATGAGGATTTGGACTTAGAGTAGTAAACACTGAATCAGATAATGTGTTTGTAGGGTTAGATTCCTGAGTTAATCCCACTAATTTCAGTAGGATTAATCAAGGTACTAAGCTTATCGGTAAGCGTTCATAGTACAGAACACAGTACTATTACCAGAGCCTGATATTACAAAGCTTCCCCAAAGGCATGCTGGGAAATTCTCAGAGATCTTCAGCTGAAAATAAGGTAGGCTGAAAAATGGAAATAGACTCATGAGCTGGAAATAATTAAGGTAAATCCTAGCCAGTTTCAATGTCTACTATATTTTCCAACGCCATATTCTGCACGATAAATTGGAAATACACGGCACATACTGTGGGTTTTAAATGGTCTCCTTTGGTCATAAAGAAAAAAAAAGAGGCAAAAAAATGGAATCCTGCTATTGTTGATGTTTTAGAAGAAGACTAAATACAACAAAGGAAAGGAACGGCTACACCTTAAAAATTAATTGTTCAAGTACCAGGTCATTCTAGAGTAATGCACCGTGAAATTATGTTATTCTCCAGAAGAATTTCCATAAAGTTTAACATCCCATGACACATTCTTTTTTCTATTGCAGTTAGTTAAAAATAGTACATAAAAGTCCTCAACGTGCCGAGCGGAGGGTAAACCTCACTCCGAACAAAGCGGCCGCAGTGAGATGGTGCGGGGGGGGGGGAGAGGAAGTGAGCTGGGTGACTTGTCACAAGGCAGACCCTATTACTTAAGCAGGATCCATAAAACACTGCCCAACTGATCTCACTGAATGAGAGCGCTGAAGGAACCATTAGTCTTGGTGCATTTTTACTGTTATTCACACTGGGATAATGAGATTATTGGAATATTTTTTTTTCTAATGAGAATGAGACAGAATACCTTGGTCTCTAAATGCTTTAGTCACAGAGGAAAGCCATTAGTCTCTACTTGATTGCTGTCAAATGGTGGAAAATTGGAATATTATACTGATATTTCTCGTGATGGGCCATATTTTTGCTGCTTGTTCGGTGTCAAATGAGACAGGAGAAATATTTGTCTGAAATGCACGATTCTTTGCAAGCTTTGCAGTAAAGAAAACAGATACACATCTAGGGGCTGTAGACAGAGATTAGCATGGGAGATAATTGGAAAGCTGCCAGACTTCTGCCATTTTCATAAATGTAAAGGGGAGGGGGGGAAATCTGCTCGTGGAAAATATATACTTGACAACCGCACATCAACATTTTTGACTAATTAGACTTGATTTGAATTCTTAGCAATATTCAGTTGGGGGGGGTAAAAGGGGGAGTGTTGCATAGCATTACACAAGGAGAGCATCTGTTAATTTGCACTCTTTTCGTACGGCAACCACAGCCTCTTAGAGATTTGGAGGTGGTTGGAAATGTTTGAAAAGCCAATTTTCTGCAAAAAACTGTTTTGCATTGAGGTTGTATGTAGTGCGCCTTAGAACAGTCTCATAAATAAATATTAGCATCCCGGTGGCTCCCTGGCACTAAGGCCTTCTTAGTCTACTCCTACAGTGTAACATGGCCTTTTTGAGCCCCTTTACACCCACTTTATGACCACTAGACACTTGAAGAGAGGTAAGAGGCCCTGTGTAAAAGGTCTGATGAACTGAAGGCACTGGGTGCTCACCACCTTCCTCACTCAGCATTGATTTCGTTGGATGCGCTCATGGTGCTAGCTGGACTAGAATCAGGCTCGGAAGGTCTTAGTGGGAGTCACAAAGGTTTATGTTGTCCCATGCTTTCAAGCCTAACTATGTTGAAAAAGGAGAAGATCTGAAGTGTGTCCCTCATAGTGGAGCCTAGGTAGGCTGCCCTGGTTCTCATGAAGGGCGTATAATACATTAGGATGAGTCTTTTGGACAGGCCCTTTGATTTCTAGTATCTGATGTGGAATAAGAGAGAGAAAAGCATGGTACCTCATCTGCCCCACCAGTTTCCAGCTTCAGGATACTCATTGGGATGCTCCCTCTGCATTAGACAACACTGACTCTCCTGAAAGGCAGACTGGGTCAGGCATATTTGTTGCCCTCTATAGACACATGTGGGTTTTTAAGCCGGTGAAGAGTTTGGATGTTTTCACATAGGATGTGGCAGGCAGAGCGTAGGGGTGGGAGGGAAGGGAATTCAAGGTCTTCACCTCCATGCTACTACACAGAGAGGAGAGATGGTCCCTTGCACTCCTGCGGTGGGAGGTTAGCAGGTCAAACATTGTGCCCGCTTTAAGTACGGCACAGCTCCTTTTGAAACTCAAGGGGAGTTGAGCAACTAGCAAACCCCTCCAGGCTCCTTTTGAACATCCCAGGTATGACCACGAATAACATTAATGATGATACTCCACAATGAGAGACATTCAGCCTCAGAACTGCTTGTGTGCGCAGGTCAAGAACTATCCTTTTCTTTTCCCCTCTCACATTCAGCTCTTTGAAAGTAGCCGGATGCCTGGTGTGAGCTGTGAGAAAGACCTCCCTCCTTTCTGCCAGCACCAATGTTGACTACCAGCTGAAGGCAACATCCTACTAAGGTGAGGGAATGAAGTTTCCACCAGCCTGGCAAATGCACGCGCCTTTCTGTATAATGATTCCAGTTAGCTTTTCCCAGGAGAAGGACTTTTTAAGAGGGGGTATATAAAAGGAGTGAGACAGTACTGGTGTAAACCACAATTCAGCACAGAGAGTTTGATTCATGGCTCAGATCTGCAAAGAGGTCTAGCCACCTACCTTTTCCCAAAGTGGATCAACTGAGAGCACCAGCCTGTGGGCTTGGATCCAGATTATTTCTGGACCAGGAAGTCAAGAGATGGAGAGCGAGCAAACTAGTCCCAGATTTATGACAGCAGCTTAAAGTGGTGCGTTTCAGGGGTTGTGGATTCTACATTAACTTTGCCTCTTCTCTCAAAGCAACTTCATCACAGAGACCAAAAAGCCTGTGATAATGTTTTGGATACATCCTCATGAGGAATTATGTCAGTTCACAAGGGAAAAAAAAAAAAAAAAAATCAAACGAACCCTGCCAGAAGCAATAGCAAAGCAAGTGGACAAGCGCTCGGTCTGATTTCATGCCTTGTGATGTCTCTGTGTTTGAGAGCAGGGTTTTTTTTCCCTTTTCTCCTCATTTTAAAGCTTCCCTGTATCATCTTTCTGTCTCTGCCAAAGGGAGTGCAGAACAGTGCTTAAAGGGGTAACCACGGAGACAGTTTTTTTTGCCCAAAACGAAAGAAAGACATTAAGCAGTGCTGCTCTCGGGTGTAGACTGAGACTCTCAGGGAGGGCTTCTAGGTAGTCTGACAACGGGCACCCATACAACACAGGTGACAGACGCAGAAAAACCAGGGATGGACAGACCAATATCTGTCCACATTTATATCCACCAATACCCACATTTTTCCCTGGTTGATCATGAGAAATCTTAGGTCACTGGGAATTCATTACTTTCATCAGTCTCCATCAAATGCAAAAAATGCTCTAATAATAAGGAGGATGGCACAATATCAGGTGCAAACTAAAAGCTGCCAGTGGGTGCCCTGTGAGATGGGGAAGGCTAGCCAAAGTTTGACAAGATGTTAAAGGGGCCTGATAGCAGGGGACCATTGAAAAAGCCCAGGCAGGCACTCGGGGGTGATCTCAGATCTTTGCCAAAAACTCCTGCTTTTGTCTGGGGTTCTGGGAAACTGCTGAAGCCAGAAGCACCGCTTTCTCTCGGATCATATGGTACTTGCAAACTAGTAACTTAATTACCAGGCACCCAGCTGATTCTCCAGTACTCACCACCTCACCCAAATGGCAGAACAGAAAGACAGATGGGCAAAAGGTCCTGATGCCCAAGTGTAAGGAGAGCCTGAAGCAGATGATCTTTAACTCCAGAGGAAAGAGGGAAACCCAGGCAGAAAAGAGAGCACCTTGGCTGAACATTGCTCAGACAGGTTATCGGGCACATGGTGGTTTCACACCGTTGATTAGTATCTGGGAAGTGCCATGCATTCCCCACACACAGCCCTCCCATTTATCTTGCTCACGTTGTATATTGTATTTGCAGCATTGTGTGCCTTTATTCATAATAATGAAACTTTATCTTCCTCTCATCCTCAAGAATCCCAAAGTGCACTTAAATTAGAAAACATTCACAGACACTATTAATTAAATGCTCCAGGAGATTAAAGCACTGCTCTACCCTGAGAAATGGCTATGGAAAGTGGCACCACCTTAGTCAGCAGTTTTGCTTATAATGTGTATTCAAAGTCACAACAGCTTAATTTGCTGACAAAGAAGGAAAAGGGGGGAGGGCAGGGACCCTGAGCGCTGCTCTGCTGCCTGGGGAGACACAGGTGTTTGGTGTCTTTTAGGATCGGGCATTGTCTGGAGTCCTAAACACCCAGAGAAAACTTTTTCAAAAGACCCTAAGAGACCGAAAGCTTGCTTAATAATTGTTTTCCAACTATTTAAGTTGGTCTAATAGAAGATATCAGATTCACCCAAACAACCTGGTCTGCCCAAGAGACCAATGGCTTTCAGTGGGATTGATGGTCCTAGTGGAGATATCAGGACCTGGGGAAAGTTTTACTCTCACTGTTACATGTGGGAGCTGGGCTCTTCTAAAGAACAGCCCCTTTCTATTTTGTTATGTCTCAACCCTGTGAGCCCTGTAGAGGCAAGGATACCTGACAGCCTGGATACCCGACACATGGAAGATATTGAATTTTAGCCAATTCTTAATAATGAAATCTTCATAATTTCCCAAGCAGGAAGCAATTTTGACCCCCGGAAACCTGAGATCTTGCTCCTGCCTTTGTTTAACCTAATTTGCATCATCACAGAAGAGCTGAGAGACTCCTTACCACCTAAGAACTGTCTGCCTAGAGGAGTTTTCCATCTATTGACTCCTCTGTGAAAGTCTATGAAATATGAACTCTCAGGAGAACTTTTACAATCTTTTCTCCAATGTCTGATGAAGAGTGTTTGTGCCCAAAAGCTTGCAATTTTTTTTGCAAAAATCTTGTTGATCTAATAAAAAATATCACCTCTGGCACAAGCCCCAGTTGCTTTTCCTCTAGACCAATACGGCTACAACCTGGATACCTGCAGGGGCAGCACTTATCTCAGAGAGGGAGATGGAGTCCAGTGTGAGGGTCAGCATCAGCAGCATGATTATTAACCCCCTTGCATAGGCAGAGCCCATCATCAGGGCTTGTGATCACCTGGAGCTCTTCAGGGCCAGCTCTTCCGGATTAACTTAATATGTAGATACTCTTATTCAGGAATATGAGCACCTCTTTTCTGGATTTCTTCAACCACAAAGTGAGTTAAGCCAAACAGGAGCAAGACACTTGTACTGCAGAGCCAGCGTGTCCATACACCGAGTCATTCAGGAGTAGATATTGCACTTATTCTTACCCTGCCTCAGTCCAAAACAGCTTTCCAAGATAGAGAAGCTCTGAGTGAGAAAACAACACAAAGCAGTCAGGCTCCACAGGTGTTATTGAAGTAGTTAATTTGACCTCCGTGTCCTCATTTTCTGCTGTTGATAGACTAGGCTTTTCTCCCCCTTTCCTGACTCGTAGGGTTGGATTTAGGTGCAGCACTTCTACCTCCCTCCCTCCTTTTCACTTGTTATAGGAATAACTGAGAGTGCCGTAATGTTATTTTTACTGAGTCACCTATGAGAGTGGAGCCACAGTTGAAAGCAAAGCTGTATTCTGTAGAAACTTCCAGCCTTAGTGTTGTGGGAATGAAAGCCTATTAGTCATATTTTATATTCTTGCCAGCAAGCTGTCCTTGACACTTAGTGCTTTATAGTTATATAGTGAAGCTAAACTGCGGTAACAACAGCACGAGAGACAGAGACAGACATAAAGATTGGTTTTCTAGTGGTGGCAAAATCCTTTGTTTGGCATTCAAGATCCTGAAGTAAGGACTGTACGGCCTTTGCCATGGAGAGCTGGCAGGATCAGAGAGAAAGAGTTCAGCAGATCACATTATGACTGCAGACAACAAGGTGTATAATCAAACCCTCTACTTTACCTTTCCAAGCCAAACTTGCCCCAAATGGTCCATAACGTTGAAAACCCTTAGTATATCTTGCCAACACCATCCCCAAACTTGCTTATTCACTAAACTGCCTGCCTCCTTCCCTGCCCTGCTGCTAAAAGCCGGTTTTGTTTGTTAAATCCTATACCCCATCATCCCTAAATCACCCAACTCTCATGTCGCCACGACAAAGCAGAGCTTCTTGCAAAGACAATTTCCAGCTCAAGAGGACCATATGCCACAACAGCTGAATTTTAAATGAAGAACTTTTTTCCCCTCCCCCTCTCCTAATTTTTCACCCTGGCAGGGAGTCGTCACAATGTGTTAGCAATGAGGGCCCAAATGAAAGACAAAGGATTTGTTTATAGCATAATGGGCTAGTTCGCGGCGGTGCTCACCTCAGCTAATTGTGCATCCTTTGGTGATGATACAGTAACAACTAGGGAGAGATGGATTTTGTTTTAATTCCCTTTTTCTCTTTCCTCTCCCCTTTTTGCCCCTCTGAAGTGAGAAGCATCTTAATAAGTCTAGCACTCAGGGTATTGGGGTGTGTGGGCGGGGGGGAGCAGTAATGAGAGGGGGAGAAAAACCAGTGTGATACAACACTTCTGGTCCATTTTGGAATTAATGATTTTTCAGAAGCTATCAATTACATCCCTTAACTGGAGAGCACAGATTATAAAGAGCAATATAATTAGTGGCAAATGCTGTGAGATAAATAAAGACAAATAGGGGAGAGGGATGAATGGGAGCTCATAAATTTTATGGAGAGCCATATTTGGACATTGTCATTTATTACCAGGGGTCCCTTGAAGTGCTTTTGAAATGCAGGGTGTGCGCTGTGGGGGGGAGAGGTTGCTCCCACCATTAAATCAAGCAGAAGAGGCTATTGATTCACAAAGAAAAAAATGCGTGCACTGAAATATGGAAATAAATGGGCTGAGTTTGACGTTTCCTCGTTGCTGCCAAGCTCATGTATTCTCACTTGGGCCCCGATCTTGCAGGGAGCCCCTTATATCTGCCTGGAGTCTCGCTGACTTCATTAGGATTGTACAGCCTTCCTCCCTCAACACCTGTTTTTCCTAGTTAAATTTCTGGGCCTGATGAGCGTTGATGAGCTGGAGGTAGACATCCCTATTTATCCACAGAAGGACTATAACAAGGGCCTGGTACTACCTCCCCACTCTCTTGCCCTCAAACACGATCCTGGACCATGAAGCTGTTTCTTCCTGCCAAGACAAGAAGGCATCTGCTTCCATGAGTTTTGTTCACCGTTGTTGCTTCCGCTAAGTCGGCCTCACAGCATCTCAGAAGCAAACCCTCTGCTGATAGATAAGGGTGAAGCTCGTTTGTTCGCATGCAGCTGTATACAATTATGCCAATTTATACTTGCACTAAATCTGGCTTTTGCATTCACTAGCCAAAGCCAACCAGTACTCATATGCAGACCTGGACCTGAGCTAGCTTCAAATGAGTTGCTGTTCTAGTATCTATGTATCCAAAGGAGCACAGGGTGCGGCAAAGGTGCAAGAATAGCCCAGCCCCTGGTAAACCCTTCAGTGGCTTGCTTGAGCTGACCTCTAGGTTACCACTTCTTCGTTGCTCTCAGGACCAAGCTCAGTAGTTGGGGTCTGTCACCATCTGAGCTGCAGTCGCAGTGCAGATGCACCCAGTGGGTAATGGTAGGGTGGAGTGAAGAGTCCTGTCGGGTGAGGGAATCATCTGCTTGGCTGCCGGACATTTGATATCATGCTTATCGCTTCACCAATATTTGCATTTCACAGTGAGCAAGTGGCCTCACCAGTCTGATCAAAGCCCAATACTCACAATATAGTTTGGAAGCAGCTTGGGTCAGGGCTCCTTTTTAGCTGAATTGTGCCGTACCTAAGAAGAGTAAAATATGGGAGGGACTGCATTTTCCTTGATGTACATATTCAATTTATAAAATAAATATTACAAACAGTTTGTGCCTATGTGACCCTTTCCCCTGAGGATCCAAAAGCACTTTCCGAAGGCAGTTTGTCTGGAGTGCTTTGTGCCTTGGTTTCCCCACCTGTACAACTAACTGGCAAAAAGTTTATGCACTTTGATATAGTCACATTGCAACCAGGCTGGAAGAGCTGGGAATAAATCCCAAACCTTCCTGTACCAGCTACACTGCACAGCTCTCATAGTTGGCCCTTTTGATGAGCCCTTGACACAAATATGGTATCACCCACAAACTGTTTTCAAGCAATACAATCAAAAGCAATATTTATGACAAAAACATGGCCTGCAGGCGTCCAAATGTAATCCATTTTTATATCTCCTCTCCCACCCCACCCCGAATCCTTCAATCTAATTAGACTCACATCAGTATATTATTACGGAATGTAATCATTCCTTTCTTCTAATAACATTCATGGATAATTTTATTTCTCATTTTCAGCCTCCTACTCCTGTGGTGTAATTAGTGTCTCTGGCACCTCGTGATGCTCAGAATGAGTTGCAGCTGCTAATTGCTAATTGAAAAATTAGAAACTCAGTTAGAAAAAGGAT
Organism: Alligator mississippiensis; assembly: GCF_030867095.1. NCBI lineage: Eukaryota > Metazoa > Chordata > Crocodylia > Alligatoridae > Alligator > Alligator mississippiensis. Next base: position 43,352,104 of record NC_081837.1, on the reverse strand, counting down.
CTAATTAAAATGAAATTAGATAAAATCCCTTCGAACTAGCTTCTCCCTCTTTGCTTTTTTCCCCCTGTTTCGCGATCACAGAGCCATTAGCACTTGCCAATTACATTTAATTGTTAAACCCAAATACATTTTTGTTTGACTTTTTACAATAACCTTTCATTAGAGAGAGAGAGAGACTTATATTTATCAGGGAGGCCGTTAGACTCTCCGGCGCTCTTATCTCGGTGAATCCTTCCTGGCTCAGCCTTGCCCTCCCTGCAGGTCTGGTGTAGTATTTCGCCCCCAGCAACACTTTGTCTTATCCATCTATCTATTTAGCTACTTATCTGTCCCTGAGCAAGGCACATATTATGAGATAAGCTCTGAGCCCTGAAGTTCATCCAGCAAAAGGAACTGCACTGGGAAAGGGAAAGCCCCATGGACTTTCTGAAGGCTGCACGACTCCATGCAGTTATCTTTGCAAATTTGGGACCTCTGTTTCTAGTTTTAAACCTCCCAAACATTTGGCATATCCACATTTGGAAGTCTGGAGCAAGCAAGGCCTTCCTCTACCTCCTGTTGATGGCTCTACCTTGCTGACACCAGTGTGGGGAGGAGCAGATCTCTGGTGCCATCACACCGATGCCCATATTTCACGTTGCTGCTTCCACCCACCCGCCACTCGCCGCTGTGCAGGACGACTCGCAGACCACGGGGCTCAGCAGCGACTTGGCCAGCAGCTCCGCTGAGAAGGCTCCAAGCCAGCCAGAACACGGAGGGTCAAGCACCGAAAAGAGACATTTCAGTCACGAACAATTATTGCTATGGCAGGTGCAAAGTTTAGTGATAAAGATGGTGCAGCAGCTGTAGCAGGCCCTCTCTGAAGCGAAGGGAGACCCTGCACACACTTTCATCCTGTCCAGAAACAATGTTTTCTAGCAGCCTGTAGACATGTGATACTGCATATAAAAAACCAGGCTGAGTTATAAAATTCAGTCAGTATTTTTGAGTACGTTTATTGGCTATGTATCTTCCTTCTCTGCCATGTGCAGACTTATAGTCCACTCTAATGCTCAGCCTTTCCCTTCAAGAAAGGCCAGCCTCTTGTTATCCATCTTTCCCAGTTGGAAAGCCATCTGACAACAGCAAGGATGGGGTAGAAACATGACTTTCCCTCTGCTTCCCTTGTAGGAGAGGATTTTTTTTTTAAATGGGTTCTGAAATAAGCTATAACGATGACTGAGGTTAATGAAACTACTCATCTGCTTCATGCCAAGCAAAGGTGTAACTATTTCCAGGACCTGGGCTAAAAGGTGTGAAGTTTCCTGGCTTTGGCCCCAGCTCTGTTTCTATTGAAGTCAGAGTGAGTTAATGTTGATTCAGCTAGAAGTAGAGGTAAGCCAGCACAGAGCTTTGCAAAGCCTTACCTATAGGTTAACGTATACCTTGCATCAGAGTACTCGCACAAGACCTCGGAGGACTTGCACACGACTCGCACAAGACCTGAACTTCATGTGAAGTGGGACTGAATGCACAGAAGAGTTTCTCTGCGCTACGCATTGAAATGAATGTCCTGCCTGGACCCAACCCTGCCTTCCCCGCACACTGCCCACCTTTCGTCTTGAATGTGGGGTGGAAGTGTTGTGAGCTCCCAGAGTTTCCTGGAGAAGGGAAAAGAAAGGAATTTATTGCATGCAGACTGGAACTGCATTTTGCAAAGGGAGCCACAGTAAATACCTTTGTGGGCCGTCAGGGCCAGGACCTCTTTTAGGAGCATGCAGACAGAACACCATTCGGCAGCTGAGTGTTAAATGGTCTGAAAATGGCAGGCAGGTGGTGAGCTGCAATTATTCATACTGAGTGGCTTATTACACCTTTGAATTGTGTACATAACTAATTCATGTAGAAAAAATGCTGGAGTCCAGCTTGCCTTGCCTTGCCTTACCTCACCTTCATCCTCCAATGTCTTTGTTTCTTTCCTTCCCTCCGCTCCTCATTTGTTTTATCTTGCCGTTAAGACTGTATGCACCCTGAGGCTGGAAATTAACTTTAATTGTAAGTTGTACAGAGCCTAGCATCAGGTGAGGCCTGTAGATACTAAACAAATACCAGTAAATAATAATAATAGCAGGGGATGGAGCCCAATATTGTCAACAGTTCAGGTTGAGCTTCTTAAAATCTAGGTGCTTAGTTGAGGCTTTCTGTATTACCCAAACCTCTTAGTTCTGCAAAATTTTGTTGGGCACCTTCATTTTGCATCTGCAACAGCTTTCGCTGCTGCTGAATATGCAAGGTAAATGCCTGCAGAATGCACCTGCTGTGCTGTTGAAGGTTTCAGATACAAGCCTGGAGAAACGCTCCTGTTGTGCTTCTGAACTTTCCACATACACCCACGTGGAACAGGCCTGCTGTGCTCCTGCGTGTGCATCCTCATTCCAGCAATTCCCCAAAATGTTAACAAATGAGGGTGCCCTGGCCGATGCAGCGGGGAGCCAGAAGCGGAAAGCTTGAAGGGGGAGTGCCATAGAGCCAAAAAATTAAAAAGATGCTGGGTTACACTTACCACCTCTAGCACCTGATTTAACCTGTCCCAAGATGCACCTTGCACAACTAAAGAAATTATATACTATTGCTTTATATATATATCTCGATATATATAAAATAACCCAGTCCAGAACAGGATTATCGCTGGCAAATCCCCTTAGCCATGGGCTGATAAACTCAGCACAGATAGATGTTTTAACAGTCTCATCTGGGAATCATGCCCTTGACATAATTAATGCATATACATGGTTGTCTTCTCTGCCAGTGTTCTTCTCCATCTGTCAGAATGGCACGGTGCTTGCTCACAAATAGAGATGGGCCAGCAGGGTAGCAAGGCGTGCTCGCTGTGGGAAGACGTGGAAAGCATTTTTGGAGCACGAGGCCAAGACTAAACGGGAAACCTGATAAAAGAGAATCATTCTCTTTTCCTCCTCTCCCCCATGATGCTGAATTCCCCTCCCAGACCTTTTTTTTTTATGAATATTAACTACATGTTAAGTAAGCTTCTAGCTGACACATTTTCCAGTTATCATTTGGGTCAGATTTTTTGGGTTTTGGTGGTTTTTGTTTTACTTTCCTTTTAAAAAAAAAATATATCTGTCAGTGAAAGTTAGCAAATTAACAACCCCATATATCACAGAGTACGTTCTCCACTGATCTACACAGGCAATGTTCCCATTGAAATCAAGGGACCAGCATCTATTTCCTCATCAGGGAATTTTGCCCAGTTCAATATTTTCAATGCATAAGCGCTGTCAATATGCCTCATTTCTAATTTGCAAGGTCCAGCATATGGAATCAGCAAAGTATTCACCCCTCAGGTCCACTCGAGCTCCTGTGCTGGCAGTGTCCAGTGGCTAACATGTCAACTTTATTGACAGGTTTTATGATGTGGACAGCCATCTCCTGGCAGCTGCGCTGAAAGCCACAAAGCTCGGTTCACATAGATCCTCAACCCCCCATTGCACCTCTGGGGAGTCCTCAGAGTGTTTCTCATCATCCTTCATCCGAGTACGGCCACCACTTGAAAGCTTCTGCTAACTGAACAAGTCCGAGTCCACCAGCATGGAGTCAGCCTGCAAATGGCAGCAAACTCACCACCGACAGGCATCTAGCACGATGGCAAAAATGAAGCGTCCTTATTGGCGTGTGTTGCCTAATAGAAGCACTGATAAGAGCCAAGAAGTGTAGCAATAGGTCATGCTATTTTATCAGAGATGAATATAGGATACTATAATACCATATTTAATGGATGATTTTCTTTAAGTTACAAATGCCCCTTCAGTGCTTTGTGTATCCCATGATCTGTAGCTAAGGATGAGGGAAATAAAGTGCCCACCCTTCTGTATAATGGTTTTAGGGCTTCACAAAAAGCACTTGCTTTGTATCATTTGATACGAGAGGCATTGTTTGCTAGCAAGGTTTCTCAAGGAAGAGGAGTGCATAAAGGGCACAGATCTCAAAGTAGGGCTTTCAGGTACTCTGCACTGCCAACCCTTTGTCTCGATGCAATGTGTTATCCTGCTAATTACAGACCCGGTATGGGGCTATGCAGGGAAAGGAGCTGCACTTTGGTCCTTTCCTTCCCTAGGTCTTTTTACATTTAGCTCTCGCTGTGTGGGACGGAAGACGGACACTTGTCATTGCTCAACGAGCTGAAGCAGCAGCTGCAAGATTACAAAATACTTGAGAATTACTATAGCCCATGGAGTCACTCTACTGGAATAACATCTGGATTTTGATCACATTTCATGCGTGGCTCTCATTTTGCAGCTGATGTTTATGGAACTTGCACAGTTTTATTGTCAGGCTGGGTAGCTCGCATGAATATTTGTGTGGCTCTGACCAGCTGCCACTGGATTACATGTAAAACATGTATGTGCCGCATAAAGGAAGGAATCTATTGTGTTTCAACGTCCCCCACATATTTTGCCCTGTTTAAGCAATCTATTATCTGCCCTCGGGATACTCTGCCCTTGCCTAACCTCATGTGGTTGACGAAGTTTGTACTCCTCTACTTCACACACCTGGATCCCAGCTGAGGGAACAGTAGACTAATTAGCTCTAATACCTCCTTGTGTGGTGCAGTTAATGCTTCTTGCTTTCTGCCTTTGCCATTTTTTCATTTTTATATAATGTATATTCCCATAAACTCTTCGGCTCTTTCATTATTTTCCCATTTTCAGTTTTATTTTCTTGTTTCAATCAAGCAATTTTGCAGGCATGCTTTGAAATGGCTTTAAGTACCTTTCCCAACTCAGTTAATATACTCCTCAGAATATTAGACTTTACTTTTCCCAAAGTTAATCTCCACTGTGACATGATAAGGTCACTACACATTAAATAAGCCCAGAGTCTAAGGCAATAATGTGATCCCTCCTGTAACTATTTTTGTTTTAAGTTCACCAGAATGATGAGCGATGGAGAAAGTCAGTCTTAAAGAGCGTGAGCAGAATTTTAATATACGTATCAGAGTTGTCCCTGCCAACACGACGGTGAGAGAGCCAGGTGGCCTTGCCAAGACGGGAACAACTGTGGGGACCCAAAGACTTCTGGAGGGAGCCTACACCCCTGGGCTACTGTTCTGGTTCTGTACATTTCTCTCCGTCTTACAGGGGACTTTAAGATGGGGGGAATAGTGCTGAGTTTCTGTGAATTAGAATTAAAATAAGGGTGAAAATTGCCAAAGGCAGCTAAGGGAATTAGGCAGCCACACTCAACAGGATCTAGGTGTCTAAATCCTGGGCACCCAGCTCAATGCAATTTTTTGTACCTAAATCCCTTAGCGTCCTTTTGAAAATCCAGTATAAATAGATAAAACCCTCTCTTTCTTTAGTATAAGACAAACTGCAAAAGGTCAGGACTGTCTGCTTCCTGCAGTGCTGGCCACAATTTGTTCCTTTGGTTCCCGGTTGGAGAAACACCTGTGTAGACACTACAAAAACTGATTCACAGCGAGGTAAATGCGGGGTGCAGAAGTCAAAGGAGCTATGCAGATTTACAATCAATGCGATTAATGGCCCTCAGATTCCTGGTTGAGTGGGCTAGAGGAATAATGTTGGTTTGAACCAAGTCGTGTGAGGATTAAGGTGTAGGTCACCCCCGGGTGCAGTCAGTGGAGTTCGAGCAATGTGCAGGGGCTGAGGCCCCAATATCGCACTGTAAATTTGGTAGTTTGTCAACATAACTCAGGGTATCCAAGTGTTTCATCTGCATCATCACCCTGGACCAGATCCAAAGACAGTCGAAAGAAAGTTCTCCCATTGACTTCCTTGGGCTTTGGTCCTGGTACGATGCCATCAGCAAATGTAGGCACTTTGCCCCCAGAGTCTTTTGTCTATACTGTGCCTTGCTTAGGCAAGGATCCCATGGGAAATAAAGATTCAGATTTATTTCCCTTAGGATCCCATAAGGAACTGGTGAGTACTTGGAAGGCTGCAGAAGTCTCTCACTGGTACAATCCTTCACAAGATTTCGAGGGCTCTTGTGAAATGTAAGTCTCGATGTGGCTCTCTTACCATGCAGTTAACTCAAGATTCACCCAAGAACCTTTAAACAAGTAGTCTGGCTTTTCAGTGTTTTATAGGGCATCAAATGCTACTGTCCTGACTTGATAACATTTTACCCCCTCTCCAGCCAGCTGCAGAGGCAAGGCAATGGAGAGTCTGGCATGTAGTTTCCATCCCCCTTAGTGCCTTGGGGAATGGAAGTGCTCTGGAAATAGCGTTCTCACTCCCTAGAGTTTCTCATCATTCACCAGTATCTCCTCTGGCCTTCAGTCCAACTGCACTGCCCTGGCTCCCTTTCTGGTTTGCTCCCTGGCACAGTTATTTAACCTCCAGCTACATATTTTATAAAATGCTTGGGATCTTGACCAAGGTCCTCTGCAAGAAAAATACAAATTGCCACTCCTTGCTATCTTTATCATTGTTTCCCTTCCTTTTAAATAGGAGCAGGAACTGATAGGATGTGGGGATATTAAAGGTCATATGCCTGCCGTGTGCTTTCTGCAAGTAATGTGGCATGCTCTGCTAAAATGAATTTCCTACAGCAAAATGTGTGAACCACAACATTTATCCTTAGTCTGTGTACAGCAACCAGAGGCTGGGGAAGTATGTGTAAGCGTGTGCCTACTTCCGATGACAGAAATACATCAGTGTTGCACAAAGCATTGTACATGAGTGGAAGAGAGCAGGTCCCTTGCAAAGTTACTATGGGTTTTACCTCTCATTTGAAAGAGGGCAGGATTTCACCCCAGATCTTTCACAAGGACCAAATGAGTTGGTGCTGCACTCAAAATGCAGAGGCAGGAAAAGGGACAAGAGTGCAATGGAAAACAAACGCCAGCCTTTCCACAAATATGAGCTGTGGTCAGAACCTGAAGAGCTGAAACAACGTGGAGAGAGAGAGACCCTATTAACTTGAGTAGTAGTTAACTGAAGCCTTGATTGAAATGTGCCTTGGTGCTGTTAAAGCAGCAAAGTGGCAGCAGTCCTCTACAAACCTATTTTCCAAGAATGACCAAAGGGAACAAAAAGGAATGAGAGAGAGTTGTCGCAGGTTGTGTGTACATTGTCTTAGACCTTAAAACTGCCAGGAAACACAGAATTTGCCAATCTTGTACCTTGCAGCCACACGTATGCACCAGTGCTCGTGTGCTCCCGGCTCTCCCTGACCCCACTAGAGTGGAGCCGCCTGATCGAGGGATGCAGAAACATTCATCAGGTAAGCTGGGGGGAGTGAGAGGAGGGGGCGAGGAACCGAGCCAGCTGTAGGGGATCGGGAAGGGGTTTTTGCACCCCCCCACATCCCCATATAGCCAAGTTGGATGGGAGCTGCTTGCCCAAGCGGAGTAGTTTCATCCGGTCCTCTGACTACTATCCCATGTGGGCACAAACAGTGCAGCCAGGAGTAATCCGAACTGTATCATGAGCGACTTCAGGGCTGTTAGGAAGACAGGGGCACAGGTGGTCTTCTCGTCGATCCTCCCAGTCAGCAGTCGTGGTCAGCGTCACAACACCTGCATTAGAGAAGTCAACCTGCAGCCCCAGAGTCGGCGTCATCAAGTTGGTTTTGGCTTCTTCAACCACGATCCGCTCTTCCATGGAAGGGGCACCCTGGGACGTGATGGCCTTCATCTCTCTTCGAAAGGTAAGAGTCGGTACTTACATGGGCTGTTCCAGCGCATGGCTCACGGTTTGTCGATCCTAGGTTCTCACTCTTGTCTGCATCCCCACTCTCCAGCAAACCTAGTTTAAAGCCCTGCATAGGAGATCAGCCAATCTGTAAGAGAATAAGGACCCAATGGGCATAAGGACAGGGGGGCACCAAGGGCACTCATATGTCTCTACAGTAATGCTAAAAGCATTCCTGCTTGCAAACAAGCTTGGTCCTGGCTGCAGGGGATGATTTGGTGGGGGATCTACTGACACAAGGTAACCCAAGGAACAGTGACCATCGCTTGATTGAATTCACTATGATGTTGATGATTACACAGTCAGGTGGGTGGCAAATTGGCTTAGGGGTCGCACCCAGAGAGTGGTGGTGGATGGGTTAGCATTGACCTGGAAAGATGTGGGCAGTGGAGTCCCCCAGGGCTTGGTCCTTGGACCGGTGCTGTTCAATGTCTTCATCAGTGACTTGGAGGAGGGTGTGGAAAGCACTCTGTCCAGATTTGCAGATGATACCAAATGATGAAGTAAAGTTAACACACCAGAGGGTAGGGAATGAATCCAGGTGGATTGGAAAGGTTGGAAAAGTGGGTGAAACAGAGTAGGATGCAGTTCAGTAAGGACCAATGCAAGGTGCTGCACCGGGGGAGGAGAAAGGTGCTCTCCCCTACCTTGGAGGTCTTTATAAAAGGAGGCTGGGGATGCACCTGGCTGGGGTCGTCTGACCCCAGCACTCTTTCCTGCCCAGGGTGGGGGGTCGGACTCGATGACCTACTAAGGTCCCTTCCGACCCAAGCATCTATGAGTCCACGAACACTGCAAACTAGCCCATTCCCAGGCTTGGAAGGCGATAACGTACCCCACAAATTTCTGTTGACTCCTGTCAACTCTGTTGCTCATCATTTTTCTGAGTATCCAGGGCAAAAGGCAAGGTGGCAATCAGTCACCAGAAGGAAAATGCTCATAAAGGAATTCCTCGTTACCACTTCTGTACATGAACACACAATCTCTGGCTTGTACGTACACAACACACGTGTCTGTAGAGTGTCGTCACATTCAATCTGACGTGCCATGTTGAGTGGCAGTCAAAAGAAAGGGGGCAAGAAGGGTGAAGGGACGTCTATAATCACACTGAAAAAGACTTTTCTTGAGCTCTGAGGCTTCTCTGATGGGATCAACGAATGAAACCTGATTGTGTATGTAGAGAGAAAGGAATGAGAGGAGGGGACATGATTAAAAAGGACAGCTCTTTTGTTAGAGGTTACTGATCCACTGGAAGAGAGAAAAGATTAGGTGGAAAAAGACGCTGAGGAGAGTGGGTGTATGCACACTGCTCTCCACCCCATGCAGCCCCCAGAGGCCTTTTCAGTCCATTTTCAATATGTTTAATATTTAAATGGCTCTGTTTGACTTTCATCAATCAGAACTACATCTTGGGCTTTGGAAATGAATAAATACCACTCTCTTTTCACATTGGGACAGTGACACGCATAAGCTCTGGGTCTCAAGAAAGCGAGTGTGCACACATGTGTGTAAATACCTAAAATATGTGTGTGTGTGTGTGTGTGTGTGTGTGTGTATGTGGTGATGCTAACAGGAATACACATATGCAAGTGCACACATCTATGTACCAGATAGATAGATAGTTTTATTCTTAACTACATAAACAAACCCTATCTATCTATCTATCTATCTATCTATCTATCTATCTATCTATCTATCTATCTATCTATCTATCTATCTATCTATCTATCTTCTTTGTTTCCAGTAGAGAAGACATGACTGATTCTAGAGGCAGATACTCCCCCCTGATAAAAGCAATTTAAATGCTGTTCAAACCAGTTACATGATACCTCTTAGTAGAAAGATTAATTGTGCCCACTGGACACGTACATAGATGCACATCTAATGTATATAATGAAAATGCCATTAATAGTACTAAAGATTTCTTCACCAGATCATAATTCACTAAAGGAGAGTTTGGACAGCAATCTCCATGTTCCCACATACATAGTTAATAGCATAGTGGTTAAAGAGATCATGTCCTTCCTTGTTACTGTATCCGTGCACCCTGGAAATGCTGCTCTTATTCAGCACTCCAGTGGCAGAGAAGCCACAAATGGTATTTGATTATCCTCAGCAACACAAGCCAGAGGCTGTACACTGACTTCAATAAGGAAAGCAAGTAGCAATGATATCAATAAACCAGAGGAGTCAGGTGAAATGGGCAAAATGAGATTGCGGGCTTAATACAACAAGACACAGTGATGAAGTCAAATGCCCACAAAATATGTACAAATTGCAAAACTAATAATAAAAATTCATGCTCACACTGCCAGCAAGACACCAGCCCTCCAACATTACCCCAGGAGAGCAAAATGAGCTGCTGAGGAGGTCAGGATGTACTGTAGCAATCATCACTTATCTCACGTGCAGCTCAATTCTCTAGCTGTAGAAATATTTCCCAAGTTCAGATGAGCTCTAAACTTTTGATTTTGCCCTTATACCTACAAGGATTGAAGGCTGAAATTGTTATGATAGCACAGCAGGGCTGCACGCTCTTTGACGTTACAATCCTGACACATGGCTTGTTCCATTTTGAAATACAGCACTGGACACGTCCGTATCTTCGGAAACATTTAGTCTTTCTGTTGCGGAAACAGTTCAACCCCAAATCTAATATTTGTAAACTCCAGTGCTGCTGCACACAACGAAGGACCATGAAATTAATCCAGGAGAGCAAAACCAAATGAAGAAAAGGATTTATTAAGAGTTTGGGAGAAAGGAATGGCAATTTGACAAGCTTTTCTTAGCACTCCAGGTCATGCTTGGGAAAGCAATAACTGAATAGGAAAAGAACGATTATTTACCATTTATTTTTTTTAAGTGAGGGAATGAAGGCCCACTAGTTTGATAAGTGAAGTTACAACACTGCCTTGAAGCAAATTTCCCTACATGTTTCCAACAAGGTTCAAAAGAGCGTGATCTGTAGCCAGTGGCTAAAAGAGCACTCCCTATGTGCAAGCGGTCGCGGGAAAACATGGTTCAGTCTGATCCCAGAGTCACGGCTGTACGTTCTAGAGGAGAGGATGCACTTCCGAACAAAAATATTCTCTTCTCAAAAATAACGGGGCTGATTTCACATCCGAGGTGCTACGTCACTTCACACCAGCTAAGGATCTGGTCCAAGAGTAAAGAGCCTCAAACCCCTGCTCACCTGGCTGAAGAACTTCATGCAGGAGTCCTCATTCGCAGCTGCTCTGGGATGCATATCACAGCCATGTCCTCTGTGTGTGGCTCTCACTGGGCTCCAATAAAACTTCACGATTGCATCCTGATGGAAGAATTTGGAGCTCGGACAGACAGTAATGGCATGCCTCAGTGATTTCGCGCTAAATTTCATCAGCGATGATTCGGTCCCAATAGTACCAGCTGACCATAGGGATAGAGTTTGGGGTAGCATGAAGAACCAGTTGCAATGGTTCTTGTTTGTTGGTTTTTGTTTTTTGCCACGTAGGGACAATTAAAGCAAAAAGGAGCTCTAAGCAGTAAGTGAAACAATAATGGGTTAAGATGCAGGGCAGAGTGCGCGGGGTTGGGCTAGTCCACAATACCTGTGGGAAATCAACTCTTCTTGGCTACTAGGGCAGCATGTGCTTTAATTAATAAAGGAATTAATTAATGGAAAATGCATGGAGAAGTGAAAGGGTGTTGAGTCCAGCTAAGCCTCTCTGTGAAAAGTGAACAGTGGGTGCATCAACACATTCATTAATGAACCCTAGTTATTGCTCATTGAGCTTCAGTACTTGGTTAACCAAGTACAAATCCAATGCGCGGTAACTTGTGCTACTGTTCAGTAGTGTCAGTGCGTGGTTTTTTAGTGATGCTTACTGTGCAGTAGCCTAGTAATACCACGCAGTAGTGTATTAGCATGTTTTTTGCCCAGCATAATAGTGTGCAGTGATATTAGGTTACTGTACAGTAAGCGTCTTGTGTAGACATATCCAGTTAGTCAAGGCATACGTCAACCCTTATTCTAGGCCCTTCCTACAAAGCATCCTTCTCCTGTCACCCTCTCATCCCACCAGATCCTCCCACCTAATCCCCCTCTGTAATAACTTCTAAGTATGGGCTCAGGGATGTCCCTGCTCTATCCAGCTGTGTTGCACTCGTGCTATACCTGGACTTTCTGGCTGCACGCACTCTCCCCATAAACTTACTTGCATTTCTCCATGGCAGAGCAGATAAGAGAGATTTCTCCTGCAACATTTAGCAGTAGGCAAAAAGCGGTTAAAGCAGGGCACTGCTGGCAACTGAGCTGAGAGCAATCACGCACATTTTTTTTTAGCTATGTGGAGCAGATTGTACTGGGAATTGTGCTTCTTTTGACTATTAAGCTCAGCCAAAATGACAATAGGAGAGTAAATGTACCAGCAAATTGTTAGCTCAACAAGGGTGCTGCAAGGTGACGTTTTCACAAATGCAACGTTTTTGATAAATTATGACCTTTTAATGTGATGACAACCAAAGTCTAGTGATTAAGATACACTTATAAACAGTGCACATGCAAAGTTCTGCTCAGATCTGACTCAAAGTTGCCAGAAAAATCTAATTTATAGATTTGATAGAGACTTCCTGTAAAAGTGAAGCCATAATCAGAAAGGCACTGGCTCTGAAGGACCTTTGCAAGAAAAAAAAAAAAGTAGTAAAATTGATTTTCAGTGTTTGGGCTTTTCTACAAGTGCCAAGTCCCTTTAGCAGCAATTTTCTCTCTCTCAGGCATTACTTATCTGAGCAGGTAAGGATCAGCAAGTCTTCAGATAAATAATTTATATGAATAACTAATAAAACCACAGTGCGTGCTGGGAGCATGCAACCAGTTTGCTGCACCTGTTTATTTCTGTGTTCTTCTAGCTGAAAAACAATGCAGCATGTAGTGACCTTATTCGCAAAAGAACCACTCTAAATGGATGTGGCTCGTCTTTAATTTTATTATGTAAAACTACAGCAAAAGGACTGGCACTTTTTATAATTATGTATTTTAGTCATGGCCAAAATACTATTTTCCAGCCAATATATCTAAGGGATCCTAATAGGAATCCTAACAGGAACTTCCCCTACGTAGGGAGTAAGGGGGTCTGGTTGTTAAGGTCCTGGCCTAAGACTCACAATCCGATTCATTTAAGGCTAGATCCAGATTGACTTTGGAGACATCTAAGAGGACACAGGTGGAATTTAGACCCTCACAAAGAAAAAACCAAATCATCCCTGCTCAGTGGTTTCACTTAGTCCAAAACAGAGATGCCCAAGTCATCGAGGGGTCTGAAAAGATGCCTGTGCACTTGGGCATGGGTTCACGTGCAATGCTCAGAAGCAATCTAGACCGGCTACTCCGGCCATTCAACTTAGAGTCCCATGTTGTTGCATTTATCTGCCTCCTGCCTTCCCTGTAATTAATACGATGCACTGACTCTCTATATAGCCATTAATGATCTCAAGCATGTTCCACACACACAAGGTAATTACTGCAGGGCATGTATTCCTGTCCTTCTATTGACTTTCATGGAACGATGCATATTCACCTCAGCTGAAGATCTGGCCCATACCTTCCAATTACAATTAATTAAGAAAAGGCTTGCAGAATCCTATAGAAATCCCACTGAGGCTACAAGGACCTTCCTCAAGGTTCAATATCGCTGTGTTTTCAAGAGGATCTATTGTCTTGGCATGAAAACTGATCAATAGGAAGTCATAGGAGCAAGGAATTCAAGTCTAGCTGAAGTCTCTATTAAATGGGGTGAGAATAAACAAGCCTCTTATAGAATTACTTTGTCAAATCAGTTGTAAGGAAAGTTTTTTCCTTTTGCAAAACATCCCAGGAGGTTTTCTGTCCTTGTTAGTCGATATTTATTGGAGGAAGAGACAAAGGAGTCCTGGGAGAATTGGACCCTCTAATGAAACATTTGCTGCAACATTTATACCGGTCACAAGGAAACTTTTCTCCATGCAGAAGAAAGAGGCCATTTCCCAATGAGGTCTGAATGCTTGTGTTGTACGTTACTAGCCCCTTATAGAGACCACGGGATAGTGATTTTCTGGACTGCTGTGGAAGCTGTTTGATTGAGCTCAGACAGAGCTGCATATTCACACGTGCCACTGCATGTGCAATGGGCATTCCTAGAGGGCTTCATGCCAAGGTTCAGACACAGGCACTTATGTCCATACTGGCACAGGAATCTCTCAGCCTGGCCGTCTCTTGTGCTGGCATCATTTTTCACAAAATCCAGCCACAAGAGAAGTTTTTGTGAAGCCAGTGCAAAGGAGGCCTGAGCTGGGTCAATGCAAGCTCATTTAAACTTACAGACTTTACTTGTATTCACCTGGCTTTAGTCATTGTGGGCCTGAGCCAGACACCCTTGCTCATATTGAATCTTGCCTTTCTTGAATTTCCACAGACATCATATTGAAAGTGCTACTGAACCTCAATAACAGTTGGACTCTCATGGACTTCAATGGATTTAGAGCAGGCCCTTTAGGGGTCATTATTCTTGTCACAGCTCAGTGAGCTTGTATGGAGGCATTAATTTATTTTGACTTTTGCATCATATAACATAGCAGTGACAGCCTGTTATCCTCTGATCTCCCCTTGCTAGCCAGAGCTCGACTTTTCTTGATGTCTATGACCACGCTCCCATGGCCTTCCATAGCAATGATGGCTATTCTGCACACTATGTACATGTCATCTGGTAGATCTCTGGACTCCAGTCTTTACTTATCCATATGTAGTAAGAAACACTGTGGCCACTGAAGTGGAAGCAAAAGGAGCAACTTTTTTGCACCTACAGCCCAATTAACCAATTGGTATGAATAGAAAACGCAACGAGCAGGTATGGATAAGGAAGGGAAATGCTTTGCTGTGTTCCTCACATCCTTGTATGATAACCTCTACTCCCCTGGGTACCATCAGCTGGCTTTGGTTTCAGGACCTCTGATACAGAGTGCTACCACTTGAATTAAAGAGCTATATGGGACCTCCTTCTCATATGGGACCTATGAGCTCTGACCGAAGACAGCAGAATAGCACGATGCATTAGAGACTGGAAAATGTTCAGTGCTGAAGCCACAATTTTAAATTATTTGTCCCATCTCAGAAAAAAAAAAACTAGAAAGAAATTAAGGAACAAGATGCAAAAGAGAAGAATGGGATCATTAGCTGGCATGGAGGGCAGAGTTTCACTGCCTTCAGGAGAGCGATGCCAGTTAGCAGCAGCTGAGGACGTGGCCCCTTGGATCTAGCCCAAGCTCCCTGCAATGCTTTCTGCAAAGCATTTGCCATGGATGTGAGCTAGAATAATGACTGCGAAATATTTGTCCTGGCTTCCTGTGAGTGTGAAATCTGAGCATTTGTTTGGGACAGCAGGATGCAAGCAGCCTCAAGAACCTTTATATTTTTAAACAGTGCCACAAAATGTGCCCATGACTCATCCCGCACATGCTCGTTAAGTGGGACGGCAGATTGACAGGGCCAGCACTCTTCAGCTCCTACTTTCTTGCAAGTGGGTGGACATCACTGCCTTGGTGACAAGGGCAAGGACCTTGCTGCGGCTCTGTTGCATCGATATAGTAAGCCTGGCTGTGTTGACGATTTCCCTCTTTATATCACCGAAGACGTTAGTTATTGATTTTAACACCTCTCGACCGAGAGTGCCTATGACGACTGCCTCTGCACAATCCAAAGCTAAATGGCTCCCTGGAACAGAGTCAATGCATTTTCCACCATAAGCAAGAAGTAATGCACTTGGTCGGCTCCAACATTTCTGTTTTTTCCTTATTGCTTTTTATTTTGGCAAAGCCTTGTATGAGAACCTCAACGGGGCATCATGAGAAGGCTTTGGTTTTAGCACCTCTGATACAGAGCACTACCACGCAAGTTAAAGGGCTACTGCCATTATCTGGCAGTAGAAAAACAGCTGTCATCCTCTGTGTAAATAGCCACTAAAGGTGGGAGGTGGTGAGGGAGTCACAAAATACCCAGTTTACAAGCATACTGTGCTTACCCATCTAGGACCTGGCTAGAATGAGCAAGCAAAGTCTCACGAGGAACAGAATCTGTTCTTCTGTCTGAAACAATCAGGCGACGCAGGAACTACGGTTGAGAGAGACTTGCTTTCTGTATCTATTCCTTTGTCATTTGCAATCGAATGTCCTTGAATGAAGATGCTATGTACAGTTGAGAGAGATAGATCAACTATATATATATAAAGCAATGAAATTAGACAGGAACTTACATGCGGTGAAAGGAATTAATTATGGAGCCTGAGTGGTTATTTCTTCCCCTCTTTTATACCAGAATAATTCAAGAGTGGCTCCACTGAAATCTATGGAGTGATGTTGACAATTGGAAGTTCAAGGGTCCTTAAGGAAAAGTCCTCCACTTTACCTTACTTTAAAAGTTAAGCAGGAGATCAAGAAGATGCTTGGGAAATTGCTCCAAAATGCATGGCATTTATTAGGGATGTATAACTTTGGTTTAGCTTTGGCCGGTTTAGCTGGGGCTGACCTGCCTTGAGCAGGGGACTGAACTATATGACCTTATGAGATCCCTTCCAGCCCTATTTTCCTATGAACCTCTCACCGATTCATTTCTGGAGAAGGGAAGAGATCGTTGCGTTCCCAGACTTAGAATTCTACAGGTTGGTTGAAAAACGCAATAAAGAGGTGATTATCCTCCGTTAAATTCATGGATTCAATGAGTTTAAAGCCAGAAAGGGACCATTATGCTAATTCAGTCTTACCTCCTGCGTAATAAAACCTAGAGAATTTCCCCCCCCGATTCTGTAAGACTTGTCCGCACGTGGGGAATCGAGCCGTTGCTCTCATGCTACTGTTTCCTGGACCTTTAAAGAGCAAGTAAGTAAAGCCGTGCGGTGCGGGCTGCGGGAAGCTGTAAGACCCCAGTGCCGGCAGCCTCCCTAACCATGACTTTCTCTCCCTCCGAACGTGCACTTGCCCTACTCAGAGTTACAGATTGGCCGCTTTATTCCTATTGACAGCCATTACATGCCTCATGGATGTAACATGTTCAGTCTCCAAGGAAGAAATTGATCTCAATTGACTGGCCAAGAAGGATTTACATTCATTGGGGAGGGCTGGGGGGAGCAACGCAACAGCCTCTTGACTTCCAGCGGAAGAGAAGATAATGAACAGGGATGTGTCGCTGCAGGAGAACAAGGACAGAGACAAAAAGGGCGATTGATTTAAAGGAAAAAGGAGAGGAAACATCCCAAGCCTTTTCCTTCCTGCCAGTCCAGTCTCTTTTTCAGGGTCAGCAGAAGGGACATTTCTCTGCTTAGGTGGGCTCCACAGTGGATTTCATGTATTGATTTGTGTGAGGCTCTGAATGATAGACTTAAGGGGAAAGAAAACCAATGCATGTAATAAGTAGAAGCCTGGGTTATGACTTCCACGCTGGGTCTTGGCTACAGAATAGCAATCAGCATCATTATATAACCCCCGATGCTTTCTAATAGATTTACGATAAGGAATCGTGGCAAGCCGACAATGGCCTCGCATTATAGTGTCTCCTGCAATTGTCTCCCGTGAACACGCTTGATTCCTGGTTACCTGCTTCCAGCTTTTGCTGCAGGGCTCAGGGGTGTGGCAAAGTGGTGTTACTCCTCTCTCCATCCAGAGTAAGCGAAAGGAGACTAGTGCCCACAGTGTGTTCTGCTCGTCATGAGTTCATGCCACATGGCAGGCTGGATCCTAATAGCAAAGTAACCAAGAAAAGGGGAAACTCGAATTATGCTCACCTGCCTCTTTGGGTGCAGAGAGTGTGCTCCGAGCTGCTTGGCTCTCAGCTCTGCAACTCCTGAGTGCTGGGATTTCTTGGCCTCCCGTATCCCCCGGTCCCTCGAGGGCAGCTGAACCAAAAGGTGAAAACAATAAGCCTGTCCCTGAGTCAGCAAAAGAAGCTGTCAGGCAGATTCTGTGTCACGGAGGAGTCGCAACTAATTTGAGTAGACAAATATGTATACTCCTGAGAGGCTCTGCAGAAGCAATGGACTTTATTGCTGGCTACAGAGACAGAGAAGCACGGATGCTCCTGAGAGGGGCCGCACAAAGAAAGCCAAACAAGACAGCGGAGAAAAATACAGCTCTTTTCCTTGGGGACCTGATTTTCCTTTCACTTCTGTGCGACTTTGACTTCTTTAAGTCCAGTGGGTCAGATCTCCAGTTGGTGTAAAGTCAGCAGAGCTCCATCTAACTCTGGATGGAGGATACAATCCAACCAAGAACATTTCCCAAAGATTGCCAGTTCCCTGGGGAATGGATCAGAGGAGCTCACCTTTGCATATGAAGACTGAGCACATGATTTTAGGAGGGTCTGAGCATGCACAGTCCTCGCTACTTCCACCCCAGGTGAAGGGGCTCAGCTCTTCAAAATAGTATCCCCAAATCTCTCTTCTGTTGAATGTATACAGGACCTGGCCATTTAAGAGCCAATAGAGATGGTTGCATAATGGTAGGAGCATTGAAGTTCCTGTAAAAAGAGCTTTGTAAAGGAGGACTGGTAGGCAAAGGATGCTCTGATCTATCTAGCTTTCTATCTACACATTTCCAAAGCACTCATTCATTATAGATAACCTTGTGCAGTTTGAAATATAGGCCATGTTTGTTTCAATTTGGGGTGACATTTTTATCTATTGACAGCAAATACCGCCACTCAGAATGAAAGACAGGGCAGGAACAATGGGAAGCATAAAGAAGTCCCCAAAAGCAACTGTAAATTCACAGTACTGCGAATCTGTAGGGGCAAATGTCATTGAAACTCCCCCTTACCTGCACCCTACAAGCTGGATAAATCACATCTTTCCCCATCAGCTCCTGATTGCTCCTCATGCATGCTGTATCATTCAAAATTGATCAAGGTCAGTATGGGAGGTTGTATCTTAGGGAATGAAGAGCAGCAATGTAGAGAGGCTAGAAAAAAAAACAAACCCCCAAAACAGGCAAAGGTCTATGATAAGTCAGTACTACCTCCTTCTTAAACGTGGCCCAAAATAGGCTTGTTCCATTGGTTTATTAGGCAAACAAATAGGTAGATTTCAGTAGAGCCTGGCAATCTTGCTGTCCATATTTAGGTGCCTAAAATGAGAGCAGACAAGGTCTTTGAGCAGGCGGCGCGTGCTCTTCCTGGATGGATCCAACTGCAGATGCTTCCTCAGCCTGACGAAGGGTATTTAAACCCAAACGCTCGCTAAGAAGAATTTTTTTTTCCAACTGTTTGAGTTGGTCTAATAAAGGATATTGTATTTACCCAAAGAACCTTGTCTTCCTATGTCCTTTGACCAACACGGCTACAACTCACACCCCTGTAAATGAGAGCAGAGCGTTTTTTGAAACTCCACCTCCAGTTGCTGGTGCCGATCCCTTGAAAATCAATTGAAAATCTGACCCTACATGTTTTGATTTGCAGATACATGGCATAACCACTGCTCCCCTGCACCTTCAAGGATGCATCTCTGAGCCCCGTGCCTCTAAACGCCCGGCCAATGAGCATTTTGACCAGCTGGGTTTTGAAAGGAAATAAACTTACAGTTCTGTGCCTAAGGCATCGCATTGCACTGGCACTTTTACATGTATGAATAAAGAAATAATAAATGCACAAAGAAGTCTATAGCTGTACACATCACAAGCTTGATGTTCAAGGAAAAATTAAAATATCACAAGATAAAGACTGCAAGGGACCCCTGTAGGGAAAGCCTCTTTGTCTAATGACCTTTCTAGTTCTATGATAGCGAATACAATAGCCAAACCTCATAAATCATAGTGCAGAAAAACATCCGGAGGGCAGGCTTTGACACTGTTTGCATATTCAAATGTCACCCCACTCATAAAAGAGAGACAAAATGTTTTTTTTCTCTCAAAAATGTCAGCACGGGCTGGATTAGAAAAGATAATTCAGAAGTACTTCCAGAGAATAATTACCACTGTCACCTACCTGCAATGTAGTTAATGAATGGGAAGAGGGGGTTTTTATTAGAAAAAAATTATGATTATTAGAGTAATTAATCAGCTGCCTGATGACAGCTTCCCTGAGAAAATAATCTCCAAAGGCCAAGTAGTTACAGCAGGGCATTTTGTTGATAAAGCACCAGAAGTGCAAAACATATTCTCCTACTATTAGATATGAAAGTGCTTATATGGGTGGAATTACATTATGTTCCTAGGAGCTGTGGATCTACTGCACTTTATGAGCTAGAAGTTTCATCATCTTCCAGCTTCTTAGAAAATAAATAATGCTTCTTTCCCCCCCATCCTTTCCCTGTCTCATCTATTTGGACCTGGATTTAGGAAAGCAATTAAGCATGTGCTCAATGTCATGTGCATGAAGCATATATGTAGCTTTGTCAGTGGATCTGCACGGCATGCCAAGGGTGCGACTGCAGTGTGGGCAGGCATCTCTGTGCCAGCTTTCAAGTAGGCAGCAATGGGGGGTGCAAATATGGTAGCAAGGGCTTCAGAGTGGGCTAGGGACCAGAGGCCAAGTGCCCTGAGGACTTTGTGTGTGTCCTCCTGATGCATCCAGCACTGTGGCATCCTCACTGCTAGCTACATGACCCGGTGCAATAGTCACCCCCTTCATTTTTATGTTTAGACAGCCCCAATAGGACAGAAGCACATGCTTTCCTCTTTCTGGCAGGGGCTTTTCTCTCTCATTCTCTGCACTATAGTGCACAGCATAATGCATTATTCGTCTCACTTGGGACTTGTGCAGGCTGTTGGAGTCCAAAGGCACCTGATAACCAAGGGGAAAAAGATGACAACCTTTTCGTGGTTATCTCTGTTATGTGCTAAAGCACAAACAACGTCATCAACTTGATGACTGAAAGCCCGTAAAGGGCTTCCCGATCGGGATTACAATGCCAGAGACCTTTTTCAGGGCCAGTAAATGACACTGGCCAGTCATTTCAGTCTTGTTCCATCTCCACTCTCAAAACTTGCTCAAATAACTGAAAATCGCTGAAAGCTTGTGGATAAGCAATGAATGGTTTACAAAGAAACCAGCCCAATTTCAAGTTAGGAGCATGCATTTAAAAAAGGTAGGAGGGCTGTAATTCCCATTCATTTTATGGAGCTCAGGCATGTCACCTTGTCAGATCTCCTCTTTGTTGCCTTGAAGACTGCTTTGGTTCTCTTTTGCACCACTGTCGGTCAGGACTTGCTCCCCTCCGGACTGGTGGAAAGCTGGGATGAGCAAGATCAGAGTCAGGCCCTTTATCTTTGGTGCTTTCTAGCGTACGACTGTAACATGGTGACACCTTGTGGGGAAGCCCATAAAATATGTAAAATCACCTCTTCTCTTCTAATAGCAGATGCATTCATCAGTGTGTGGAAGCTGACAGATTATCGGAGCTGGCAAGAAAAGCCACTTGATTTTGGCAGGAAATTTGGAAAAATGTCTTCCCTTCCTCTCCCTCATCTCCCATCCCCCACTGAAAACCTATGGAAAGTCCTGCCCTCCCCCCCAATGGAAATCTCATGCAAAATATGCAGCATTTTGGAATTGCTGGATGACAGGTTTGGGGTAACACAAATTCAGGATCAAGCCATCACCTCCTCTTCTTCTTCTTTTTTTTTTTTTTTACATTTAATAGATCAAACTCTGGTTGCTTGATGCTTCCTGAAAAATGTAGTAATTAGTATTCCATATATATATTATTATTGTAATTAATTGCTCTCTTAAATCAAGAAGAAGAGCCCACCCAACCATGCCAGAGAAGCAAAAACCACAACGCCCATGCACTCAGTTCCTCAATTTCTTTCCTTTGACTGGATTAAGCTTGCAAAATCTTTTTTATTGGCAACAAAGCTTCGATGCCAAAGTAACTCCAGTGGAACTAGCAGCCCTGGGATTTTCATTTTATTTTGGGCACAGACAGCATTTCTTTCTGTCTTACTAACAGGCAATAAAAGACCCTTTCCATTCCTGTGAAGAAAGAGACTGGCATGAAATGGGAGAATGAAGAATGGAGAGCCAGCCTCACCAGCAAGGACGATATTGGTAAGTAAGTAAATTAATTTCAGGCTATTAATAATGTTAGCCTGGAAAACTTCAACCTGGAAGGCCAAGCTGAGCTCCGTGAGACAGGATCCTTCCAGCAAAGAGATATCTCCCGAAGTCTTGATGCCAAGGACCCACACAAATTGCACCTTCCCATTTTGAGAAAAGAGGCAGAACAAAAGAAATCTCCTGGCTTTGCTGTGGTGCAGAGGGACGAGGAAGGGAGAGTTCAGCTACAAGCTGTTTCACCTGGGACTGAAGTTAGAAAAGCGTCTCTTTAGGAGCTCAGTGCAGGGAATCCCCTAAGAGGCCGCCTCAAACTAGGGCATTTTCTATCAGAGAAAATCCCTTGAGTCTTTTCCTTTCCTCTTCACAGAGACTTTGTCCTGGAACTGGAAGCCAGAGGAGATTTTCTTTTTGCCTCTGGGGTTTTTGAGCTTGGAATTGAGTTAAATCATCCAAGTGAGTTGCTCTGTAACTCAAGCATAGGATCATAAGAAAGTCAGGCTACAAGGTCATCGAATCCAGCCCCCTGCTCAAGGCAGGATTATCCCTAACTAAATCATCCCAACCAAGTGTCTATTCCTTCTGCTCTTGAAAATTTCCAAGGATGGGGATTCCACAAATTCTCTAGGAAAATGCTCGACCACGCTCATTGTCAGGAAGCTCCTCCTAATCTCCAACCTGAATTTCCTCTACTGCAGCTTGAGGTCTCGCTCCTAGTCCTTCCCCCTAGGGCCACAGAGAAAAGCCCATCTCCATCCTCTTTATAATCACCCGTCAGGTATCTGAAGACAGTTCTCAAATCCCCACCTCGGTCTTCTCTTCTCCAGACTAAATAATCCGAGCTGTTCGAGCCTTCCCTCAGAAGTCATGCCTTCTCAGGCCTATAATATTTTGTATTGCTCTCCACTGAGATCTTGCTTTTTACATCAGAGTCTAAAGTATGTGTATCTGAAGTCTAGGAACTTATTTCCTAGGCAACATTTTATAAGGCTATTCTGTTTGCGTGCGATACGAGTGCTATATTTCTCCCCTAAATGACTAACATTTCTACATGAAAATGGTCTTAATATTGAGCTGATCTGAATGACCTTCCTGGCATGTAAGTGTTGGAATAATCAGCTCTGTCTGCTCCCAATTCATCCCTTACTTGTCTCTCCCACCCTTCTCCGTTTCCCACTGCATATTCTGCACCTCGCTTAGTGTTGAGCCGCGGTGCCTGTTCCTGGTTACTTGTGCTGTCAAAAGGACCATGATCCTCCCAAAGGCATGGCCTTGCTGAAACCAGTGAAGATGTCTATACATGTCTGTCTTAAATCTCCAAGGGCTTGGATCTCTACAGAGTCTGATAAACAGAAAAAGTGATCCTAGTTACATGGCAGAAGACACAGCATGGGGCATATTATGCCCTTACTAGGTGAAATGCAAGCCAGTGCAGAAGCCAGCACAAAGTCACTAACCCCTCTTGCCCTTTAGCACCATCCCCTCTGCTTACAGCCACCAATATATCACTTTCCTAAGGACTTAGGTGGTCCAAGATTTTGCATTGGCCCCCTTCACCAGGGCAAATTTTACTTGTGGAAGAAATTATAAAGCACTTTGGAGTATTTTGCCCTCCCTTTCATCTGTTGCATCTCTTTGCCTTCATCCGAGATGGAAAGCCACTGTGCAACATCAAGAAAAGAGAAAAGGAAAGTGGATGAAAGGAAGCCACAACTTGGGTTACGGCTTGAGTACGACAACGTCATTCTGCAGCTCTGTTGGGACCGTGTACATTGCTTCTGAACACACGCGCGTGTTCACAGCAGAGGAGCTATTGCAGGGGGTGATGCACAAATGCAATGCCAAAGGCAACAGCTGAGAGATGTGGTATTTACATATTTATTAGAAATTCAGCACTGCCTGCGAGAGCAAGTCGCTTCTGATTTTAATTCCAATAAGTAAACAACCCATTGGGCAAATAAGAGAAGCGGGAAACATACACTAAAGGAGTTTACACAAGATAATGCAGCAAAGTAGCAACATTTGGAACATAAAACCATTTTGTGAGGCAGGGAAAAAAAAAAAAAGCCCACCCTGACACCCTTCTTTGGTTAAACACGCACAAAAATAATTACAAAGTAATTTAATTATACACGGTAGCAGTTGCCTCACAGACCAATGGCATGACAATTAATCCTCATTTATTTGTAATAAGTTGTATGTTTGTCTAAATTGCCCTCTAGTAATGAACAGCACTTCTGCTTAATCTGAACTATTGTTTGTCACTCCCTTCATCTTTCTTCTATGTTATGTAGGTTTAGGAGAAACAAGAAAAACACCCTTGAGACTATTGCAGAGAATTCAGATGAACCTTGGCCAGGATGCTCTTCCTACCAGAGATACTATTATCTGAAAACAAATCTAATGAATATAGCAGGGAATTGTGTTCTTGCAGTTAAACTTCTGCACTGGGACTCGGTAGATCTGGATTTAATTCCCAGCTCTGGCATGGCCTTCTTGGACAAATCACATAGAATAACGTTTTCAGAAGTATCTAAGTGATTTAGGAGAGAGAAAGTTTTTAAAGACATAAATGATGACTGGATATCTAGCTCCCATTGACCTTACAGGAGAATTACCTAATAAATTCCCAAGTCACTTCTGCAGATGAGACTTAGTGTTGCAAACCCAAAGTGATTTAGATAGCTGAGTGCAGCAATGACTAAATACCTTTGGAAATCCTGGCTCAAAGGGCCAGACCTAGATGACCTTGCAAGTGCCCCCATTTAGGTGTCAGAGGGTATGTCTACATGTGCATTAATGTGCTTCAGTTAATGCACGTTAAATCTAGTACCTCTATTGTGAGGTACTAAGGAAACGGGGTGCCTATACACGAGCAGCAGGGCTTCTCTGATGCGCTGTTATTACACCGTGTCAGAGCAGACTCTATTAATTGAGTCTGCTGGAGCGTGGTCATTGCTGTGCTCAAGCAGCCTCCGGTGTCTCACGTGTCAGTGTCCCTATGCTTAAAAATGGTGGTGGGGCATTTTATTGATGAACTTTAGATAAAGCGCCCCTGCCACCATTTTGAAATGCAGGGACACTGATACATGAGACACTCTGGGTTCTTTAATTAGAGTGGCTCTTGGAGCTGCTCTAATTAAAGGGCACCCCCCACCCCACGCACATACTTCCGAAGCACATGTATAAACACCCGTGTACATTAGCCTATTTTAATGCACATTAACTAAACAGCATGTTTGTTTCAGTGATGCTTTAATGCACATTAAAATAGGCTAATGCACATTAAAGCACATGTGTAGACATACCCAGAGTGCCTAAAATGTGGGCTCCTCATCTTGGGCACTCAGGCTTTCTGGCTGGTGAATGTGGTGCCTCCTAAGATTGGTCCAGATGTCTCCACCCTGCAGAGGGTCTGGGTTAACAGCTTGCCAACAGGAAACGCTGGGTCCAGGTTGTCTCTGAATTCCCACTCCTCAAAGCTCAAGCATCTGCCTCAGCGCTATAAGGGAGGAAGCTGCATCATCTTGAGTCCCAGGGCACCCAGACGGGCAGCACTGAGTTCATTAGATACCACAGCAGCCTCCTTTTAGTCCTCGGTGACATTAGTACTGGTATCATCCACCTTTTGCCCAAGAACCTAGTAGTAATTGCACATGCCCAGGAAATCAGAGGCCTGATTTCTAGGCCCCTCTCCTCCCCCATAGTGCAGGGATTCATACCCATACCTTACACCTCCCGAGAGGGTACCCAACCACCAGGCTATCAGCTGTGCAATAGAAAAGCCCCCTCCCCACCCTTGTTTTAACTGCCCGAGCGAGTCAGCTTAGAGTGAAAGTGTCATAGGGCCGAAAGACCGCTAGGCTACACAGTCAGGTTCTGCATTGCTGGCTGTCAAGGTCTTTTTCTATGGTGGCATGGCCCTATGCCCTGTGCTTTCTGCACGTTTTAACCAATGGCCATCTACTGTAGACGTACCCACTCCTCCGGCTAAGTTGGTAGCGGAGCTGTATACATGCTTACGATTTCTGGGCACATACTGTGTGCACCAGGCAGGCTTCCTTCTGCAAGCTCCCTGTGACTTAGGGCAAAGGCTGAACCTAAGTGCCTGTTTCAGTGCCTCCGAGGCCAATATGGATCAGCCCTTGAGTGCCTACACCTTATTTAGAAATGTTGAAATCACTTAGACTCATCTGAAGTGTTTAACCTTTTCAACATAAGGAAAACTTCTATACTTAGCTAAAAAATTCAGCTAAATTGGAAAAAAAACCAGAACGATTTCGACTAGGGGGCAATTGGTTACCAAAATATAAACAAGAAAATTTCAAAGAAATGTTTCAATACAAACCGAGATAAGTGTGCTCTGTCAATTTTTCTATGATGAAAAATATCTGCTCCTTACCATTTACTAATCTATATTACCTATAACAATCTCTAGCTGAATACTCTCACATTTCCCACCGAGAGAGAACACGAGAGCAATTCAAAACATGCCCAAAGATATATGCAAGCTTTTAGACTCCTTTCCAAATTCTTTATTTGCCTTCTGAAATAATTCCAGGTAGTTACAGAATGTGGAAGTCAGGAAGGGGAACAAAAGATTTGCAAAGACTATAATAAATGCCAAAATGTTAGAAACTGTTAACAGCACTAAGAATCCCTTATTTAAATTCATCAAATGTCATTTTGAAAAGAAGCTTTCAAAAACAGTCTCTCTCTCTTTATACACACACACGCTTTTTTTTTCTGAAGAGAACTCGTATGTAATTGTCAAGTAAAGAACACTGCAGGCCATAGCCCATACGAAATGTCAAGCTTTTGAGACTAATAATGCCCTTGTAGTGTTCCAAAATAGAAGACATAATGCAATAATAGTATGGAAGTCATGGCAGTAAGCAAACCCACAGCTCTCTCCTTTGAACCAGATTGCAGACAGGGGAGGCTTTACAATTAAGAACATTAAAGTTTGCAGAGAAATATGTTCAGGCTTTTCTCTCGGTGGTTTGATCCAGGCAACAGAAGTCACTGGAGCTAATTTAAGAGGGGTACTTCAGTGTCACCCCATGGATCCATTGGGATTCAGGCCCACAACCTTTTGGGTTGGGGAAAGAAAAAATGATTAACAGATGTGCCTTCACACATCCCAACATATTTCTTTTGAATTGCAAAGTGGTCTCCTGCTTATTTGAAGTACAATATGTCTAACCTTCCAGGCACAGCTCATTGTTAATTTCCTATGCTACTATGAATCTATGATTTATTTAACAAATTTCCATGCAGCAAATAAAACAACATTTGTTCTACCTGGAGGGTAGTTTCCCAATATCACACAACAGGCAGGCAGAGGCAACAGTTTGCACAAGAGCGGTGGTCACACTCTCAATCAAAATAATGAACTGGATGCCTTGCTCCAGAAGCACTGTAGGAATGCTCCGAGTAAAATCATATGGCAAAGCCCCAAAACAAAACATTGCCTCTCTCGCTGTGATCCCTTTGTGCAATTGCAATTATCATGCAGTCACTGGATTTTTTGGACTGCATTTGTATCATTTAATCTGTTGACACAGTATATAATGCCAGATGTTTTCTGCTTCCGAACATGCACAGAGAGCTCTAATGACTCAGGATTAAGGGAAGGGCAAGCCAGTTTGTATAAATTAAATGCCAACCTTGAACTTTCATCCAAAACTCCAAACTCAACTTTTTAAAGATCAAACTGATTTCCTTTCCAGTTGAGTTAATGTTTATTAGTGGTGGTGGCTATCTTACATTTTGTCGTCTCTCCACTTCTCGCTATTCTTGGCACAGCGAGGAACAGAGGATATCAGAAACCACCCAAGAAATCCCATTCATACAAATATTGCAGCCCAGTCTAGCAGACTCCAGACACTCTTTGGCGAAACAGCCGTATTTGTGAATACTGAGATCAGAGGTGGCCAACCTGAGGCATGGGTGCCCCATATGTGGCACGTGGCAGACTGAGAGGACAGGTGGCCCAATGGCATATACCACGGGAAGCAGAAAGCAGAGCATCAGATCAGGCAGGGAGCAGAAAGCAGAGCACGTTATCAGGCAAGGAAAAGGGATTCAAGTGGTACTCAAGAAGGGTTCAGGGCTAATTTGTGGCCAAAAATGTTGTGCCCCACTGACTTAAATTTTCCTAACTTCTGAGGGTTCCCCAGCCATTGCTATGCATTGCTTATGACTGGAGGAAAAAAGTACCATTTAGCAGTGAACAAACCATAACAAGGTGTGTGTTTTCTTTGCTAATGCAAGTTGCCTAGTTAGTATTACTTAATGTCCCTTCATCTAAGAGCCATGCTCAGTGGGGAAGGGCAACCTCCATGCACCTGTGCAGAGCTGGCTGGCAATCTTCTGCTGGGATGCTTTTGTGACTGAAAATGCAGCTTTAAAAAATGGAAATTTTCCATTCCGTGATTCATCATGGGAGTCGGAGCACTGAAGTTATAGCCCGGGAGATGTAATCCGGCCGGGGAGCCTGGTTCATGAAGGAGAGCGCAGATGAGAGGCAACGCAAACAAGAACTCCCAAGGGCTGTGCAGCACGCTGCATGCTGAACTGCCTCTGAACAAGGCAATCTGGGTCAGCTGAACAAATGGAAATGGAACATTTTGATGTGGGGAATGCTGAGGTTTTTGTTTAGATCGAAATTGTCACAGTGAATGGTTCTGATATTGCCAAGGAGAATGTTTTTTGAAATTGTTGTTTCATGACGTTTGGACACTTCAACACTTCATCCTGATCCAGGACAAAAGCATATGTTGAACTTTTGGAATGTCTCAACTGTTGGAAATTGTGATGATTTTCTTTTCTTTTCTTTTTTTTTTTTTTTTGATTGCTTTCTATCAGAATGTGATTTTGTGCATATGTGACACTTCACTTCCACATACTCTGCTATCACTCTCTTTTATGAAAGAGGGAGGAGTGAAGAGCTTGGGGGAACTGATAATAAAGAAGTTTTCAGCTCAAAAACACAGTCCCAACCCACCCTCTGTTTCTATCAACTCAAAAGCATTTCCTTTCAGACATTTCATAGTTGGTCGGGTCGGAAGGGACCTTGACAGATCATCAAGTCCGACCCCCTGCCATGGGCAGGAAAGAGCACTGGGGTCAAACCACCCCAGCAAGGTGTTTGTCTAACCTCCTCTTAAAGGCCCCCAGGGTAGGAGCCAGCACCACTTCTCTTGGAAGTTGGTTCCAGGTCCTAGCCGCCCTGACAGTGAAGTAGCGCCTCCTGATGTCTAGTCTGAATCTACCCTCTGCCAGCTTGTGACCGGTATTTCTTGTCACTCCTGGTAGCACTTGGGGGAACAGGGACTCCCCCAATACCTGCTGGTCCCCCTTGACTAGTGTGTAAACGGCCACCAGGTCCCCCCTCAGCCTTCTCTTGTGGAGGCTGAACAGGTTCAGGTCCCGTAGCCTCTCCTCGTAGGGCCTGCCCTGCTGTCCCTGGATCACGCAGGTGGCCTCCTGTGGGCCCTGTCCATGCTGTCCACGTACCTCCTGAAGTGCAGCGCCCAGAACTGGACGCAGTACTCCAGCTGTGGCCTGGCCAGTGTCACGTAGAGGGGGAGGATCACCTCTTTGGACCTGCTCAAGATGCATCGGTGTATGCACGACAAGGTGCGGTTCGCCTTCCTGACCATGTCCCCACACTGTCGGCCCATGTTCATTTTGGCATCAATAATGACTCCAAGATCCTTTTCTGCCTCTGCACTGACGAGAAGGGAGTTCCCCAGCCTGTAGGTCTGCTGCTGGGTCTTCCTCCCCAGGTGCAGCACCTTGCACTTGTCCGTGCTGAATCCCATCCTGTTCTCATCCGCCCACCCCTGTAACCTGTCTAGGTCTGATCACAGCCTATTCCTCCCTTCTAGCGTGCCCACCTCTCCCAACAGCTTAGTGTCATCTGCGAATTTGCACAGGGTGCTTTTTACCCCCTCATCCAGGTCACTGATGAAGATGTTGAACAGCGCGGGCCCGAGGACTGAGCCCTGGGGGACCCCACTGCCCACAGCCCTCCAGGTCGAATAAGACCTGTCCACCACCGCTCTCTGGGTGCGGCCCTCCAGCCAGTTAGTGACCCATCTGACTGTGTAGGAGTCAACGCCACAGTCCCCTAGTTTTTTAATGAGAATGGGGTGAGAGACAGTGTCGAAGGCCTTCCTAAAGTCCAGAATGACTATGTCCACCGCGACACCTGCATCCAAGGACCTGCCTCTAACGAAACCATGTTGGTTGCCCCTAAGCATGGTCTCCCCTGCTGCCTCTCGCGGACATGCGCCAGGATAATTCTCTCAAAAGCTTCCCCAGGACCGAGGTAAGACTAACGGGCCTATAGCTTCCTGGGTCCTCCTTCCTCCCTTTTTTGAAAATGGGAACCACATTGGCCCTTTTCCAGTCCTCCGGCACAACGCCAAATGGCAAATGTGAAGTCACTTGCTGGATCCCATTTCCCATGCGAGTGCCCAAACAGTCTCCAGAACTGGCATCAGTCAGCCCACTGGTCACGCCAGGAAAGAGACCAAGCTAGTATTACTGTGCAGATACGTTCCCCTGGATTATCAATAAAGCCCGCTTTCTCAGGAAAAGAGAGTCCCAGGAAGAATACAATAATGAAAAACATTCAAATCAAATGTAACAATTGGAATAAGCTATGGTCCAGGATGAGAGGATCTCGTTCTGCTGGTATCAACATCTAGCATTGCATAGTTCTTTAAAAAGCAAATTTAAAATACAGCAAGCACCGAGAAATATATTGGATAGCACAAGAGCCTGGGCAGTTGCAGACCCATCTACCTTTTGTCTAGGCGATACAGCAGAAGCAGCCCCAGGGAGGGATCTGATGGAGAAGGGCAGGAACGTGACTTTGTTTCGTGCTAAGGTCAATTGCTGCATTTCGAGATGTCACAATGGTAATAAAACATGTGTCCTGTATTCATAGGCTGAAGAAAGAACTTCCCCAAAACAAACACAACCGAAAATAGTCCTCTTATTTACTTTGTGTTATTAAAGCAATGTGTCTGTGCAAGCAGCACAGGGCAGGGGATTATCAGGCAGGAAGAATGGTGTGTGAAACCCAGTGTGTGCTTAACTTTTACTACACAACAAGCGCATTTCTCCCCTTCTGCGTCTCTCTTGTCTTTCCTTTGTGCCAATGAGACATTCGGGGCAGGCTGGCTGTGTGGAGTCACGGTAGCAATTTCTGAATGATATCGGAGGAACTAAAATAGCCTCCTTTACCTGGCGACCGAAGGAAGGAAAGAGAGAGGATGGCAGACAATCATTGTTGGGCTATGTTATTTTTGTTGTACACTGTGGTTTAAATGTAGAAAATATTTAGCTCCGGCACACAGAGACAAATGCACTAAACTAGCAATTTTCTAAGCCTATAAAAAGCTCACAGGGCCAACTCTGTTCAATTATTTTTTCTTCTTTCCAATATCTCTATAGGCAGCGAGCCGTAACCTTTGTGCAAGAGATGCCCCATTAAAACATATA
Organism: Alligator mississippiensis; assembly: GCF_030867095.1. Lineage (NCBI taxonomy): Eukaryota > Metazoa > Chordata > Crocodylia > Alligatoridae > Alligator > Alligator mississippiensis. Next base: position 43,320,817 of record NC_081837.1, on the reverse strand, counting down.
TAATCTTTCCTATCTTCTTCCTGTAGCCCCTCTATTTCCAGGGGGGAAAAAAAATATTTCTGGTAAAATAGAAAGAGTAAATGAAGCATCTGGGAAAGGACAGGGTAAAATAGTGCTGCAGGTTACATAGATAAGCTCATCGGTGTTGAGAGGCACTGATGCACACATTTCCAAACCTCTCAGGTCATCTCTGCCCCACTGCTACTATACATTTGTGCTGTCCCAAATCATCCCAACGATACAAGGCAATGAAGCCTTTGAAACAAGAAAAAACTTATAGATCTTAGCTATTGCTCTTGCTTTTCTTAAATGGCACCCTCATGACCCTTTGAAGGTTATATGGTTGGTATGTAGGTAAAAAAACTACAAGGAAAAGTTAGGATTGATTCCCTGCTTTCTTACAGCTATATCCCATGGTTTCAGTGAAGCTGCACTTGTATAAAAAAGGGTGTCAAATTATGTCTGGGTCTCTGAACATAACTCTCTCCATCTTAGCTATACAGCTGAAATACTGTTCGGCTGTTAAGTTCTTTGCCCTTGATTCATCAGAAACTCTGTCTCTGCCTTGCATGAAAGGTATAACAGATGATGCAAGTCAATTTATTCATGTCTGCGGACTCAGACACGCCAAATTGTTTGAGGAACAGTCACTCTAAATCAAGTGGGCTGGTCGTTCTCGCAGAAGGATTATCTACCATGTAAATAGGAGAGTGATAACATTTACATAGGCAAAATGTGCAATTAGTCAAACTCAAAAGAATTAAGTTCAAGTCTCATTGGTTAACCTTGTATCCGTCTTGTATATCCTATTTTTTTTCCTTTTAATCCTGCAAAAAGGTCCCATGTAGACAAGAATATGTGAACTTCCAAGTCTGAATGACAGGCAGGGAAGTCTATAACTCTGTGAAGCATGTGGATAAAGTGACTAGGGAACTGCTATTCACTCAGTCCCAAAATACAAGAACCAGGGGCCACTACGTACTGTAGATTCATCGATTGTAAGGCTGGAAGGGGCCCTGGAAGATCATCGGGTCCAGCCCTCTGCACCAGGCAGGTAAGACACCTGGGGTCAGATGACCCCAGCAAGGTGACTGTCCAGTCTCCTCTACTCAGGAGACAGGTTTAAAACAGCCAAAGTGAATACTTTTTACACAGTTCATGATTATTCTCATTGCCAAAAGAGGTTGTAGAAGCAGAGGTATAACCAGGTTTAAAAAAAAGGGGATTTAACAAATTCATGGAGGACAGGACCGTTGGGAATTACTACCCAGAACAGTCAGGGATATATTCATCGACATCTGTAAAAAAATGTAAATTGATGCAGGACATGTTTAGAGTGATTTCTGCCATATGTTCTCGCCTTTTAAAGCATCGGCTACTTGCCATTGCAGGGATAGGATACCTGGCTGGATGGACCATTGGTTTGCTCCACTATGGCAATTCCTATGTTCAGTGGTGGCCTTAGGGATGTTGGGGCTCTGGGCAAGAGAGAGTCATTTGAGGCCCCTTAGAGGCTTAATTTTGATGAGCCACTTCCTTGCAAAAACTTCACTCCCCCCAAAATTTGGGCCCCTTGAAGTGTGGGGCTCCAGGTGGTCTCCCGGTTTGCCCTCCCCTAAGGCTGCTACTGCTATGTTCTTATGAGAGCAAGGGTAGGAAATCATCGATGTTAGGGTCAGAAGGGACCTCAATAGATCATCGAGTCCAACCCGCCAATGGATCATTTATGACCCAATGGATCATTTATGATCCATTTGGCTGCTGGTACAGTTGCTGAGATGGCCAAAGTGCCATCAACCCACTACTACAACAGGCATTTATGTGACATGGATGCTTGTCCACGCATAGTCAGAATGAAACCTCCAACCCAAAGTTGTCAAAGAGCCTCCAGACACTAGCAACTTGCTCTCATTATTGACCTACAATGGGTTTCAACTCAGGAGAAAGGTCCTGTATCCACCTCCCAATGCTCTGAGCCATCCTGTCTATCATGAAATGTTCTTTAATAATAACTGGGTCTTAAATCAAGATATTCTGAGCCAACGGCACAGTGCCTTGTTTCACAAATTCTGATTTGTAACTGGCATTTGCAGAAATGATATATATCATAGCGTAAGCAAAGCCTTCTGTTTATAAAACAGTCAATAGTATTTGCAAGGAGGTTTTTTTCCACCACCCCCCTCCCTCCCCACCCCCACCAAGGACACCTTTCATTTCAGCCTCAAAAGGACTTGGGAACAAATTGTTCCTTCCCATCAGCGGCCAGTCTCTCTGCTTGTTTAAAATGTGGGCGTTTTTAGAACAAAAAAACACCATTTGCCAAATGAAGCAAAACACCATAATAGGTTTAATGATGTAGATTTATCTTCTAACAGTTGTTTTGAGATCACAACAAATCATTAAAATCATTAACTCTCAGAGCTAAATTAGATTACAGATCTTTGAGAATGTCTGGCCACTACGTTTGCTAAACAGCATCTCTTCCTGCCTCTACTGATCATTAATTCTGCTCAGATTCCTTTGCAAACAATGAACCAATTCAACATATTCCAGTCTGATTTTTAAAGAAAAATCCTAGTGTGTGGGTGTGTGCGTGCGTCTCTTTTTGTTTCCCCATCCCATTCCCAGTGTTTGAGATCATGTCCTCAATATGTTCTGCGGCATTGTTCACGGGGACACTTCCAGGAGGGGTGGATATCTCAAGTAATATAGGCAGGTGCGGTTTCCTGGTGTCAATCAAAATACACTCATTTATTCTAGATGCAGGGGATTTGATCCAAGGAGCTCTTGTGTTACAATTAAATCAGAAACTCATAGCTTTCACCATCTTTTGCAGAGGATCTCATTTGTCTTCCGGCGAGTAGGTGACAGTGTCACTGCTGTCACCCAAAAGAACATGCTGTTGCTAAGATAGCTTTAATTGCAAGCTGAGTAAACAAGTCTCGGGCTCCCGAGTTTCTGGGAAGCCCTTGGTCTTAAACAGTGATGACACAGTCTCTTTCCCCATCGGTCAACCTGGAGAGGGAGGAATCCCGTGGAGAATGCATGTTGCTTGGAGGAATAGGCATGCCTTCTTTAGGAAAGGTGCCTTTTGCAGGTCTGGGCTCTTGCCTGAAGCTCCTGCGTTACAGCTGGAGTGACATTGCACCTCCAGTTTTGGAAGGAGGGAGAAGGGATTACATGGAGCATCTGGAGAGGCCTGGGGAGACGTTCTCCAGGAGTTTTCACCTTGTAGTTTTTGGGGGGGAAGGGAAAGACTAACTCACTTCTCTCCTCCCACATCAGCCAGTTCTCCAAGCATCCAACCATGACAGCTACTTTTTTTACGTTGCAACACCTGGACATGCTGCTGTTATGGCAATGCCTAGGAGCTTCATCCAAGGATTACAGCCTCCATCAGATTAGGTGCTGCTTAACGAAGCTAGCCCCCTCCCCACCCCAAAGAGTGGGGTACAACCTAACTATGCCTCTCAGCTCTTTCAACAGCTCTAATACCCTAATCCAACAAACCTACTGGTTGCCTAACCTATCTTCCTCGTGCCTTCTTAATGCACCTGTCCATTTGATGCAGTGCACAGTCGGTTCGTGTTTGAATCTTGAGAGGAGTCTTTTGGAGGACACGGAGGAGCACAGAAAAATGGGGTCTTGCTGCCTTTTGAATGTATGCTTCCTCACGCAAGGACTTGTCTTCTTGATCAGTCCATAAGGCTCTGTGGGCCTGTACAAACAACATTTCTACAACTATGTAGAAAGAGTGCTGCTTTATGGCTCTCTTTCTTTTACCCCTTTTGAAGCCATTTATTAATCTTTCGCTCTCTTTCTTTCTCACCTTTTTAAATTGATTTGTTCACCCTCCACACTTCCTATAGCTTTCTTCCTTTCCTCCCCGCCTCTCCCCAGTCCTGTCTTCCACACACTTGCCATGTGAGACAGTTTAATCTTTGATTCTGTATAACCCTGGGCAGATTTCACCACGTTCCCACTGTGCTTCATTGCATAGAGCTTCACACTTATTAAAAAGGGAATAATTTGGGAAATGTGGAAAGATAGAAAAACAAACCAGGGAAGCATAGTTTTATTCTTTTTAGTGGAACATAAGGGGAATCGTTTAAAGGAAAATGAACCTGACAAAGGACCTGTTCCAAAGCCCACTGCAGTCAATGGGAGCATCTCCCCGAAAATCAACAGGTTTAGATTAGGCAGCTTGCTCTTCCCACAGGACACAGCAGGATAGCAAGCAATTGGGTAGGAGGAAATAGATTATCCTAGCCTTTTGTGTGTGCAAAGAAGTGTGTTAATATTGGCTAATGAATTATCTTTTTCTATGGAGCAGAGGCTAGTAGTGCCTGGGGACCCTGCCAATGGACATGCCAAGTCCCCAGAGATAATGGTGTGTCACCTGGCAGACACGACTGTTTCTCACAGCAAAACAGATGGGCTTTGAATGGGCTTTGGGAAATGCAGGACCTTTGGGCAATGTATTAGGGAAGGAAAGGAATGACATGGGAGCAACATCATCCTCCAGCTCTGTGTCCATCTAGGTAGTTATGTGGCTCCTATTATAAAGATACTCGGTTACCCGAGGCCAGACACAGTTAGACTACACTGCCCCAATTATCAATGCATTACCCCTATAGTGGTAGTTTTAAAAATCTTTTATTTGACTTTGCATCCAGAAACAGCAGTGCAGGAGCAAGCTGATGCTAATGGCTTTTCTGCGTCAAAGCCATTGATGTTTTGGATATTTGGTTGACATTTTTAAACCCACCTGTGGGACTTCCAGACATATCCTGCATTCCTTTTCCATGCGTATCTTGGACATCTGCAGAAGTTGGTTTCTCCCAGAGCAAGGGGTGCAACCAGATTTTTAATGCAAATAAATTAAAAATTAGCACGCAAATCCCCTAGGTGCTTTCCCCAAACTGATCCACACCTCCGCCCCTTGGAAGGAACATCCGTCACCAGCAAGTTAGTTGTAAGGTCCTTAAAATAGGCAGGGCAAGTGTTAGGGCATGATTCTGACTTCATGTCAGTTTTAATCTGGTTTAGCTCCACTAACTTCACTTCAGCTGTCACTGTTAATAACAATTAATAATCTTGCAAAGTAGTTGTCTCGTGGCAGCACCCAGAGGTCAGGATCCCATTTTGCTGTACAAACATATAATAAAACAGACAGCGCCTGCCCTAGATCATCACTGATCCACGTGTAGGCTGTGGACAAGGGGTGGATCACAGCAAGCAGCTTTGGGGAGCACCAGGGATCGTTGGATCCACCGTACGTCGGCTGCCCTAACCTCTGTGGTGCAGTGAGAAGGGGCTCAAGCCTTGTCTCTAGTGTCAGCTCTTTGGTTTGGCTTCCTTTCCATAAGCTGGGTTTCGTTTAAGGAAGCACCTGTAAAGAAACTGCACCTTGCAATCCCTCCTGCAGTGACTCAGTAGTCCACGGCTAGGAAGCCTGATAATAACTGTCCTGTCACCAGCTTTCCTTTTTTTCCAAGCAGCTCATGCCGTTTTGGTTGGTACCTGTTTCTTTGCGTACTCCAGGAAAAAGAACCGAGTTGGGAAAGCTGTTGAACGAGGTACATCTGGCTGCTGGGACCATGATGCCAGTGCCCTTCCTGCCCTCCAGCGTGTCTGAAACACCTGCCAATTGTCTGCCTCAGAACGGATCCACTTAGCTTTCTGGATTTGGGGGGAAAGGGTGGGCAGGGAAACAAGTAACAAGCAACCCAGCAGCAAACATCTGATTTTTAAAGCAGTCATGACACAAGCACGCCAGCTGACTCTCATTACACCAAAACTGAATGTAGGCTTTAGATTCCCAAGGTGCACAGGACTTTTGCAGAAGTTAATATTATCAGCAAAATCTAAGTGTACCATACTGCATTGATGCAAACCGCGCGATGATGGAGCGCGTTACAGCAGTAGTAAGTTAACTTGATGCTTTCCGAAGAAGCAGTTTTTAACAAGAAAAAGCTCTGCTTGCACAGCCCTATATTAAATATGTTGCCTGGAGATGATATCCCAGTTCTTTTTCCAGTTGTCTGCCTCAAACTCTTCCTTCCGGTTAAGACTTGCCCTTCTGCAAATCCTCTGAGAAGCGCTCCTTGTGACAATGAGAAAATTGGCCTGTTCGTGGGAAGCCCTGATTCTTTTTCATTGTATTTGGCACCTCGATGCTGCAGTGAGGGGTGGATTACAAACGCTTAGATGGTAATTAAGTTTGATGTTGAAAGGGATAGCTGGACGTGAAACCATAAGAGTAGGAGAAATATAATTGCTGACACCCAAGTGTACATATGTTCCCTTCCTCCACTGCTACCACCCCAAAAAATTACAGATGATCAGAAGTCCAGCAAAGCTCCCCCTTGCCCATCATTATGTGCATGTGTTTTGTACATCTGCGTTTCACTAGAAGTTTTAGGTTCAAACACTTTCAAAAGTTCAAACGAAATCTGAGACACAATTCACCACATGTCTCCCATTTTGGCTGAACTTGTGATGCAAATTTGTGCATTGGTAGCAAAGGATGGTCAGGTTTGCTTAAACGGCCACATTAATCAGCAACTAACTAGTCTCTTGGCATGCCATTGTCACATTTTCATTCACCCCCCTCTCTTCTCTATGAGTTTGGAAGAAGCCTGTTGGGTTGGAAATGATACGAGCACTAGGCCAGAGGACACAAATAAAAGGAAATACGACAGCAAGGAACACCCAAGAGATGAGCGGCAGCGAAGAGGTGGGACGGAGGGAACATCTCAGGCTGGAGGCTTATAAAAACATGAACAGAAACGTATTCTGTGTTAGAATGATATTCAACACCAAGACCTGGGAACATTAAAAAAAAACCCCAAAACCCCTGGAAAATATCCATCTGACTTGTCTAAGGCTCTCACAACCTTGCTGAATTTGGAGAGCAGAATGAACTGTTTACAACAGCTGAACTTTTGCTAGCTCGCCACCTGATATCCCACCCATATTCAAGTCAGTCCCAGCATCTCCTCTGAAGGTGGACCTCCCCACCCATGTCTGCATGTTATGGCCATAGCATGAAACCCTGAGTGACTATCACTCTGAAGCCCACTAACTTCTTATCTTCTGCAAGCATAGGACTGTCCCCTGCAAAACAGTTGGAAAGACACCCATGCTTTTGTTAACGGTCCATGTGCCCAGGAAGGGAGACTCTTACCCTCCCTTACAAGACAAGTCTGCACTCACAGGGGTACAGATAACTGTCAGCAAACATCCGAGCGGTGAGTCTCCTAACTTCACTGGAGCAACACGGAGGTAAAACTATAATGACACAATGGAGAAGCAAGCTCACTTTGCCTGTATTTCCATTTTCTTGACTCCATCAGCAACCCCCTAGCAGTGCCCCTTTGACAAAGCTAGACAATCCCTCTCTGTCCTTTATGCTCATTAAATATTTGTATTCTGACATGTTCCCACCTGACCTCATTTGTTGTTGCCCAAAGAGGCTGCACACACTCCCTTCCTTTAATCATCCTTCATAAATCAATGTCTGCCCCCTTATCATGTGTGCTGGTCTTTAAACCCCCAGCAGCTCGCACATCGCATGGGCCTGGCGGGACCTTCGTTGCCTGTCACCTCCTCGTCATCTCATCATTTACACGTATGCACAGGATGGGCGAAGGGCTACCGCTTTGGTCTGAGAGTGCCTTGCTCCCACTTGTAGGGAGGTGCCAATACCAGTGCAAGGCACGACAGAGATGAGCTTCCTGGGTCCTCGTGGGGGTGCCCACAGCATTCCTCGTGCGACGGCACAACTCTTGTATACAGAGGAGCAGTGACTTTCCTCGACACTATTTCCTTCCTCCTTGACATCATACATTTGTCTTAGAAAGAACGCAATTACTCAGAGAAAAACAGATCACCAGCATCCACAAAGATTGAAGTGTCTTTCCCCATTGTACCTGCATAAAATACACCCAGAGAAGAGCTGTGCATCAAGAAGCAGAGCCCAAATAATTCAGGTCCTTCTCAGAGCTCCCTCAGCACCACGAGACAAGTAAAGGATGAGGACTGACTTTTCTGGGCTCTCAATCAGGCCCTTAGCATAGCATTTCATATAAACAGATGCAAATCACCATGCCCAGCATCCTATCTGCATTCAGAGCTCTCACCTCCAGCTTTGCCACGTCAAGATACTTCACAGAAGGAGCAGCATTAACACAGGCCAACAAGCAGGTGTTTCACCCTTTTAGAGTATGTGATTACCACAATGCGCAGCCACATGGTCTGGGCCAAGCAAAGCTGTTCTTTTCTCTCTTGAAAAAGGGAAATAGGCAACCCAGGAGAGATGGTGTGAACACCAGGAATCCATCAGCCCATCTGTCAGACTGACAGATGTGGTCTACCCATGGTCCAGGCTGGGCCCTGGTAATAGATAAGGGATGTCAAGCTATCTTCCTCCACTACCTTGAGCCAGGAATTGGCACAGAACAAAGCTCAACTGGAAAATGCAGATTTTCTGCCATTTGTGAAAATTAACTCCCCTAATTAACTTACCCATATAAATGTACTTAGAATGAAGACATTAAGTTGATTATCTAGAAAATTGCTACCTTGGTAGAATCCCTGATGCCACCGCTGCCTCTAAATATGCCAAGAATTAAATTGCTCTTGTGTCATTGTTATGTCACTGCTATTGAATGCTTGATGATGGAGCACAACCCTTTCTCCCTTGGCTGCTCGTAACCCTTATTTTGGCCAGTGTCACTAGCTGGCCACATGGGCAGTTGTTCTGATTGATTTTTTTCCTAAAGAGAAGAGCTTCTGTCAGCAAAACACAAGCCTCCCCTGTTTTCCTTCAGGAAAATCCTGCACCATACATTATTAAAGATGGTGTATTCATCCTGGATACCTCCTAGCTTTATTCGTCTCTACCCAAGTCACACTGAAATAAAAATAAAACTTCAATTTGATGAAAATTAGGAACCTAAGTGCTATATGTGCCTTTGGAAAGATCTCCCCAAGTCACAGACATGGTTTTGAAAATGCTACCCCGACCGATTCAGGGGTGTTGGTTGTAGCCAGGTTGGTCTAAGGACAGAAGCAGACACGGTTCTTTGGGTAAATGTGATGTCTTTGAGTAGTTGGTCTAATAAAAGATATCACATTTACCCAAATAATTTTGTCCACCCAACTGATTCGAGTCACTTTTGAAACTGTTCCCAGGTCATCTAAACACTTTTATTCTGCAGAAATCAGACGGCAAGATCTGACATTTGGTGGCCAAGGGTATCGGTTATATGAGACAGCAGCTTTCCTCTCTGGGTCACTAGGTGAAATCCTTTTACAGCTGGCAGTGAGGGAACATTATTTAGTGGCTAATTCACAAGCCTGCATAAAATAAATGAGTGGCTCCAATCAATTCCCTACCAAACACGTGCCCGGCAAACAGGAAAACGCTGCTGGATTCAACAAACTGACTGGCGGTTGCAGCTCACAGGCCAAGGGACTGAGCACCCATGGATTCAGAAGTACATGCTCACAGTGCCAATGGCCTGTATTTTTTAAGGGCACCCACAGAAGTAAATGGAAAACTTTACACTTGCACCCATGGACTGGGATCAGACTGAAAATCCTCTATCGGTGTTTGCAATACAAGCGTGTCGCAGAATGAGGCTCGAGCCACGACTGATGTTTCTAGATATTACCATAACACAAGAAAATACTACTACTATCATTAAACAAAGAGACGGTGCTTAGGTTCGGCTCATCTGCTATTCAGCATATAATTTACGTAGCTGGATAAGAATGAAAGTTTTATGTTCCCTGCTTAAAAACAGAAAAAGACTTTGTTCAAATGTTTTCTAAGTGATGTGTCATGTTAAGTCACATCAGCTATAATGCATTGTGATGGCTGGGACCCTGAGACTGAGAAATTTCAGGAACGCACAAGAAATAGCAGCCTGCTCTTGGATGTTGTTTGACAGTGAAAAAGCAATGTGACACTGCCTAAAACTGCGGCCTTGAAAACCAAACATGCCCCAAAGTGATCCGCTGTTTTCAACTTGGAGTAAGAGTGTTTCAAAATGCAGAGCATGCTGATGCACTGTCAGCTTTGACTGTATCAAGCAAACATTTTTTTTCTTCTACAAATAGAACGGGATGAAAAGAAAATCCTTGCATCTTGCATTGCAAACAAAGGAGGACTGACAAAATTTGCCTTCCTAAATGTTCAGTCAATAAATAATAGGCAAGGCTGCTGGTTCCAGTTTTCAAATGAGTTGCTGTGGCTTTAGAGATGCTGCCGGAGGTACCTGGAGGGGAGAGGCCAGATTCCTCTTGCTCTGTCATTTGGTTTTAGGTGACTCAGACGCAACACTGGGAATGCCCGTAGTCCCAAAATGGGGGTTGGCAAGGGGAGAAGCTTTACATGTGAAACACAAGGACAGAGGAATAACAGAAAATGTGCCCCAAATCGCATTTTTATCTTAATAAAAGGTTGTGTTCATGTTCTGCTGGGGTTAGGTTCTGGGGTAGAGGTGTGAACTGGTGCTTTTAGGATGAATTTTGGCCACAGGGGTAGTACAGGGGTCCTAGAGTCGTTCCACTGAGCTCATTGCAGAAACAGAATCTGGACAACAAAATTCAGCCTAAACAAGCCTTATCCATGCTTATTGAAGAAAAGGGCGAGAGAAAGGCAGGAAGGAGAAAGGACTGCAAGGATAAGGTAGGCCTCACTTTTGAAATCAAAATTAGATTAGCAACAAAACTTCCTTTGGTTTAAGTGGGTCTAGAGGTGGCAACTTCTTCACAAAAGGGCTTCGTTTCAGTTAATTTTCACTGGGTAATATCTTTCCGACCCTACTAGAATAACAGCATTCTGCTCATATCAGATTTCTTAGCTAAGAGCTACCAACTTATCTCTGAAATGCTTTGGTTCTCAATAGATGGTAATTAATATAGTCTTGAGTAGCTGATAAATCAAACTCTATATTTTGCAGTGCAAACTATCCACTAACAAACTTAGGCATGTTTTATTATTATTATTAGGCAGTTGCTACCTGTAATTATTTTGATAAATAGTATGTCAATGAATGGGCTATGCCTCTGGGTCTAGTATTATATACAGATCGGGAATGCAAAACCAAGGGTTCTGAGCAAAACCCGCCTTGGTTGTCAGAGCTGCTTGTATTTCAAGGTACTCTCTCCTAGACTTGCCTGAAGGCCTGGGATTCGACAGCAAGGATGCCGCAGCCCTGAGAGCGCTAGCCCATCTCAGGATAAGCAGGTGAGGCTTCCTGCTGTGCTATAGACTTCTTTCATGACTTTGGACAAGTCCCTTACTTCAGTTTCTTAATGGCAAGGAGGTACAAAAGAAGCAAGAAATGGATGTTAGGTGTCCAAATGCTTAGGTAAATCTCACTATGCATCTGTTTGCATCTTTAGGTGCCCCAAAGCCTTTAAAAATCCAGCTCTTAGGCTCACTGTGCTAAAATTCCCCATCTGTAGAGGGATAATAGCACTTCACTTTCTCCAAGGGGAGCTGTAACACAAGTACATCAAACGCTGCAAGGCATTCAGATCATGGTAGCGAGGGCGTACGGTATAATCGATACACTGTAGTCTTGATATCCTTGAGGTGTACCCGATACAGATGATATAAAGCCCATCTTTTATTTACTTCAGGGCAAACCAAGTAATTAAAACCATTTCTCTAATTGGTCTAGGTTGAAACGGAGAACACCGCCAGCATCTGAACTAAGTTAGATCACGGCCCTCAAATTTCTGACTCTATTCTTACTTCGTAGGAGAAATCTCTTTTACATATTACAGGTGTCAGAAGGATTTGCCAACACCAGCCCCACACTTGCAATGCTCTGAGAATGGCATTCCTGCCTGATTAGATGCATCCTTTAACATGAGTATCCGTGATTCATTCTTACGAGAGGAAGCCTTTGAGTAGAGCGGTTTCGTGATGTTTCGCTACTTTAACAAAGTGGCTGACTGCACTTGGAAATCATTGCTGCTTTGGGCTTTCCTTATCCTTCCCCCCACTTCCTTAAGTAGAGGATAAGTGTATTTTTAGTGATATCTGGAAATGCCCCTTGCACTAGGCTCACTAAGAGTCGGTTCTGCCACAAAATCATTTACTGACTCCATAAACAAGGTAGTCAAAGGAACGATTCTCCTCATCTTACACAGAGATAGAAGCAGATTAAGTGACATGGTCAGTCAGAACAATAAGCCAAAATCTCCACATAGGATCTCTGCAATACATACCTAATAAGCGATTGTAGAATGACAGATGGCTCGAACAATACCGTTCTTTGGATTGACTTTCAGGTAGTCCTGGGCACAATGACTCAAGAAGAGTCCCTCCTGCAGTGACTCAGTAGCCCACGGCTAGAAAGCTTGACAGTAACTGTCCTGTCACCAGCTTTCCCTTTTTTCCAAGCAGCTCATGCCTCTTGCATATCGCCTCCCATTTTCTGTGCCAAAGGAATACATCAGAAATCAAACATTTGGGAGAACTTGATCTCTAAGCCAACGAGGAGTAACATTTTAACCCTGTCTGTCCTGTAGCTCAGTATTCCCCCAAATCTTCCCATTTGGGCGAGCTCTCTGGCTGAGCTGTATTATGATGTGACTTCCTAAATACTTTTATTTTAAGCTTTTGACCTTTTTTGCGTGTCCATCAGTTGGTCTGAGAATTAATAAGTTGTTACTTGCCTGGATCTCAGAAGTCTGGCTAAATACTATCAATGGCCTTAGGGCTGTGGAATATTTCACTTCAGACAGATAAGACCCAATGTCACAGTTCTCCAAATGTCAGAAAAATTAATTATGGATTCCTGCCAGCTCCCCCCTTTCCCATCCTGCTTAATGTCATGTTTGGAGACTTAATTTAGAAAACTATCTCGTTAGCTCCAGCGAACCAGTAAGAAAAGCATTGCTCACTAGGCATGTTGAGCCCTGTCCAATTCATTGCTCTCCCAGTCTGTACTCAGCCAATATATAACTGGTTGGCTTCCTGCTCTTCACTGCTGTACCGTTGCTCTACAGCCTCCCTCTAGTGCTACCTTGAAGATGTAGATAAAAATATAATATTATCATGTACGTCATACTACATCAGCAATCATTTTCAATGACCGGTATATATGTCAGTAAATTGGTATACTACCATACATTTATGTGCACTATTGAATATCTTCTCAATGCACTGTGTCCAGACATGGCGCCAATGCCCTTACATCTACAGTCATACTAGGTAAATATATTCTAAAAAGCTCAGCACGCACACCTGATTTCCCCACCGGCTCAGCTTACTGCATGCACGTTGACTGCTGAGCACTTGGGAAGATGACTACACTATAGGGCTTTTTTTTTTTCATTTGTGCATTTATTTGTTTGTGTGTGAGAAGACAGCATTTGTGTTTTAAATCCGAGTCTGAATGCATGTTTAAAGCATATTTCCTGTGAATTGTTTCAGCAGCCGGTTACGCTCATTATTGTTGTTCCATTGCATCATCGTCTAAATATTCTTACCGTGAAAGACGTTCGTTGCCTCAGAGGATTGGTACCTGGTAATTCACCGTTAGGTCACAATTTCAAATCCAGCCACGTGGCCAAGAGTCATTACAGGTTAACGGGATTTTAGTGATCTGTGTGAAATGAGTCCAGTTCCTAGCAGACAGGTGTCAACATCATTCACGTCCCTCCAGCTGCTGACTCCCAGTCTCACCCTCATTGGCACTCTGCTCCCAACAGAAGGGTTATAAGAATTTATGCCTGGCTTTTCAGGAGCTAGAGGAGCACACACAATGAAAATAATAAAGTACTTAAAGCACATGCTTAAATTCCCTTTGACTTCCAAGATCTCTGAGCTTGCATTGCATGACCTTTAAGCCCCAGTTCAACTGAAGACTGCCTGCCTTCTCATTCCTAGCAGCTGTGCCTCCTCCCCATAAATGAGAGAGGTTCACGTGGACGGGGAAGCAACCCTGCCCTTATAATATCCATGCTCTACCTTTTCTGAGACTGAGAGGCCCTTGCTCTTCAGAGCTGTCAATCGGATACGTGGCATTAAATGAGTAGGTCAGTTCTCAAGAGGCCCTATCTATTCATCTGCCTGTACTTAGACTTCAGTGGGAATTGCAAGTGTTCAGCAATTTTCAGGACATGGCCTATTAAAAATATAAACCATGACCTTTCTATGAGTTTATGTCCCACAACCAAGATAAAGTTCCCTTTCACTGAAAATGTGGAACTCCAAGTCATTTTTTCCCTTTCACTGATAGATGGATTTTCTAACCCGCTCGGGTCAATATAGTTCTGTGCTCCGCAGCACAGCTACCTGCGCGCAGTACTTTCAATCCTCTTCGATGTTCATTCTTTACCACTAAATATTCTGCTATCAAGACTACATGCACTTGATCTCACTCCAGGATTTAAGAGTGCTGGTACACAGAGTTCCTTTGTAAGAGATGAGACACTTAACCTTTCCAAAGAGGAGAGCTGTTTTTAATCATTACCTCTGATTTGCACGTACTGAGCATGAAGCCCAAAATCTATAAGCATCTCAGGCTTTTTGCGGAGAGTCTTTTTTCCGCCGTTCCTGCTTTCTTAAACCGGTGTGGGTTTTTTGTTTTTTTTTTCTTTCTTTCATTCGGTGCTTGTAGCTGTGAGTTTTGTTTCAACCCTCTGATGACCAAGCCACACCAATGCTCGTTCCCAATCCATCATCAGGGGCTGCAGAGCCTGCATCTGAGAAGAGTGGAGCCACTCAGTCTGCTTGGGGTAGGACGGAGGTGGAAGAGCAATTTGTTTAATGCACTTTATTGATCTTAAGGCTAATGAACGTGGAGGGCTAAAGCCAGCCCACCCCTGGTTTTCTGACAGCAAGTCAAAATCACTTACAGCCTCTTTGTGTAAATTCAGAAGTTAAACAGAGATAAAGTGACAGCCTCCAGCAGCTGAAATGCTGCTAGGGTAGATTGCGGAGGGCCTGCTTTTTGCTGAACGCTTTGCAGTCTCCGTCACTGACCATTTTCATGGGGGCCAGCTGCACCTTTCAGCTGATTTTCAAGCTTACAATGCAAAATCTGCATGGGGAACCATGCCCTGGGTCCCACTAGTTGCCTGGCCCTCAGTCCCTTTCGGGTCCCTCTGTGGAGCTGGAAGGTGAACTAGAACAATGTCAGGGGCACATGCAGTTGGCAAGGGGCATTTCAGTAATAAGGACTGGCTGGGCTGAATTGGCTTTTACTAGTTTGTGGATGTGGTGGGTTATTACAAACTGGTTTGTACTGGAGCAACATGGAGGTTGCTCTGACTTCCAACAGCTGCAAGAAAAGAAATGCTAAGAGGCGCCTTATAGCACCTTTGCTTTCCCTTCCCATTACCCAGCTGAGGACTGAGCTGCACGTGTCCATGCACAAAATGCATGTGTTCGTGTGCAGATCAGGAAACAGCCTCTGTAGCAGGTATTTGATTGCCTGATTTACCAAACCCAGTTCAACAGACACATGGAGCTGGTCACAGAGAGCTAAAGTCTGGGACTCTCAAGACCAGCATCCAAGGCCCATTTCTGTCAATTAAGGAACCTGGGCAAGTCACTTCAGACCAACTTTCTGGAATCTAACTTATTTTCAAAGGGTTTTCTTAGTTAACTTCAGACATGCAGGGCTAGACTCTCAACAAAGCTCAAAGCTAGCTCTTTTGAAGGCCTCCGTTGTCTATGTAGGTACCTGAAAAAAGGCTCCATTTGCAGAAATCAGCATTCAATTCCCCCCAAACTACCCAGATGAGCTCTTCTGAAAATACAGCTCCAGCTCTGAGCTCTGCCCTGAGCATTGGCAGGTGCCATTTATTTCAACAGAATTGCAGGATGCTAACCGCCTCTGAAAAATCAGGCTGTACCTGGGTACCCAGATCCCATATCCTCCGTGTGTCAGTTGCCATCTGGAAATTGGGGATAACAGTATTGTTAAAGGACTGCAAAATGTGTGGCTGCAAGCCCAATCTAAGTACAAGGTGTCAAGTACGGTGATTTTATGTTTATTTATAGTCACAATTTCCTATCCAGGATGGGGATCCCAAAGGAAATAGTCATATGAAAACATCTGCCTGGAACTCTAAAGAGCTGATCTGGCTTATTGGATCCTAATTGAATATTATGCATCCGGCCAGGTTCACCACTAAATATATCCTGCCTATATATTTAGGAAACTAAAGGACAAAGCAGCGAGTTTTTGTTTCTTCTCTTCTCTCACAGCCCTCTGCACCAGCCTGGCCTTCTTATTTCACGCTGAATTACCGGGGCCTCTTCCTCAGGCCTGCAGACAATGGGATCCTGGAAGATACCGTGTAGATAATAAATTAGGGAAAAAACTAAGATCTGTCTTCCTAATATTGCCTTATTCTCCGTGTGGTCATCACGCCACCTGTTCCCACCTGTTTTATTTTGCTCATTTTGTATCCCGCGCACGCCGACCTTCCCCATTTCCGAGTCACTCCAAATACAACGAATGATAAATCATGGTTATTTTTAAAAAAGAAGAAATTTCTTAGTGTTTCAGTGAACGAATGGGCCTCACCTCCACTCTTCCACGACATGCATTCTGCTCCAAAGAAGTGTAATTACAGTCAGGCTCCTGAAGTATATTCTCACGACTGTAATAGGATTGCTGCATGATGAATAACAAGGAGGAACAGATGTGTGCAAGGATTTTTTTTTTTTTTTTTTACACAAAATATTCACTGCTGCTTCTTTTCAGATGATTTCTACCTGATCCTGCCACCCCCTAATCAAATTCTATTTCCATGCTAGTTTGGGCTAAATCACTTTGTTTGCATTGTCCAAACTACATAGAGATATGGATTTGCCGAAGCTCTATTGCATGCAAGTAACTGTTCACAGAAGCCAAGCTTGGAAATTGGTTGTTTTAGGGTTTTGGTTTGGGGAGGGTGCAATCGTCTTGAAAAGTGTCTCCTTCCTCCAGGAAAATGGCCTTATTGTACTTGGGAAAACATGTATTCTTTAGAAAATGGGCCTATAAAATGGAAGATGAATTTTGAGTAGTTTTGCATTTAATTGCAAATATTTTCCATCCATTTAGTGATAAGGCAATAGTTCTGGAGAATGGGGAATTATTTCATTTATATGTATATATACACACCTACACAAAGAACATTTGGGTAAATGAACGTGGCAGGCATATATCAACGGTTTAAGTGCATAATAACTTTCAAGGATGTTACACTTGGAGAAATGCCAGAATTATGAGCTAACCTCAGTCTCCCATGAACCCCCAGCTCTCCGCAAAGGAACCCGGGGATGCAGAAGAAGAATGGACGCTGGGATGAAGAACGAGGCTGCAAAAGATTGAGGCGATGTTCCCTGCCCTGTCCCAACTTGGGAGACCCGGAGAGGTGGGGTGAGGGAGAAGTCCCAGTAACCACTGACCTCCCAAGGAAGCTTAGTCTGAATTTTGTGCGGGGAAATGCAAAAGCAAATCCCGTTTGGTCAACCAGACAGATGCAGCTTGTCTTTGTGCCCGAGTCAAGGAGGCAATAGCACTAATAGGGACGCTGCTGTTTTTCTGTGACTGTTTGTCCATCGATACCATCGTTCAGAGTCCTGAAGAGCAGCTCTCCAGTGGCAGACCAGTGGTTTCTTGCTTGCTGTCCCCGAGATGATCACGGCACTGCTCCTTATTTACTGACATTTACATCAGCAAGGGAGTGTATGGCAGGGCAGATAATGGTTATTTGCTACAACTTCCACTGAAGTCACAGACAGTGTTATCACTTTCTCCTCTATTAAGCAAAAAAAGAGAGAGAGAGAGAGAGAGAGAGAGAAAATTAATTTTTTAAAAAGCTACTGATGAGATACTGCAGTCGCTGCAGAGCACAGAGCCACTAGGGTATTAAGCAAGCTAGGCTGATGGCTGCTGAATATCCCAGAGCATATTTTTCTTGAAGAAGCTGGAACAGATGATGCAGACATTAAGAGCTCTGCAGAGGGACTGCAATACCACATCCTTAACTGTTTTACTGCTTCTGAGCTGTAGCCAGGAAGCATGTAGCCACTAGCCAGCACTATGTCCACATATTTTGCATACTTATAAAACTGTAACCCTGGCTTTCAGCTCCCACGGGGAGCAGAGACTTGCATGTTGGAAGCTTGTGTTTTCCCCGTCTCCAAAGAGGCACGAACCGATGTTTGAAATGGAGAGAGAGCACACGGCTGGGAGTCGGGGCGATGGAGTCTATTCCTGGTTTTGCCAAAGACTCGCAGAGTGAATTTAGCCAAGTCACGCCAGCTGTCTAGGTAGAGGGCCTGAGCTGGGAAGGGGAGACCTGAGCTTTTCCAAAATCTGGACTATTTGATTTGGGATTCTGAATTGTTAGATACAAACCTGAGTCTGAATTATCCCCAAACCTCAGAAGGGAGGCAAGGGATGCATCTAGATACAGCTAGCCCCATTCAATCCTCTCCAATCTTCAGCTCACCCTTCAGTGTGCAGCCCAGTGCAGTTTCTCAGTTCATGTTGCTCTCTCCTTTGGACTCAGCAGTCCAGGGCGGACGAGTGCTGCGAGGCGGGTACAGAAAGCAGGAGGAAAAAAAGAGAAGCACACAACTTTAACCCTGCAGACACTGAACAAATGCCTCTGGTGTGGGAGGTTACACCCTTATTTCGCATAATTTTATCTGAGCCTTTTTGTCAATTAGAAGTATCAGACAAGACAGCCCTAGTATCATTAAGAGCCTGGTTGTCATTTAGCATTAAGTGACGCTGCTTTTATATTCAAGTGGCACAACATGTTTGCCCAGGAGAGTAACTTGCAGAAGAGAGAGTCCTCCCTATCCCAGTCCCTCTTTCAAAAGTCACCTGTGCAGTGGCATTAGTTGCACAGGTCTTGGGTGCCGATGTTGGTAGAGATGGGTGTTGCGTGTGGATTTTAGGAGAAGGTTCAGTCAGGAGGAAACTGAAGAGTGAGGTTTTAAGGATGTACTCGAGGGCAGTTTGGACTATTTTCAAACATATTGCAATTCTCAGGAGTATTTGTTCAGAGAGCAACCGCAGAGCATTGCTCTGTAGCAATAGATGCATGCACACCAGGTGGCCTGTAAAACAAGGCATCGAATAGTAGGAGTTATATAGTACTTAAGGGCTTCCATGGACATCAGCAGCAAAATTCCAGTTGACTTCATTGGGACTGGGTCTTGGCAGACAGGGTTTGACATTGCCCTCGACTTGGAATATTACACAGCCCTGCAGAGAGAGGGCAAAAAGGATGGGAAATGGCACCAAATCAAAATGACAACCATCTGCACTCACTTTGCATTTGTGCAAATGATTTCACAAGGTGCAAGGCAACAGAGAACCTGTCTGTGCATCCCCAGTGCACAGTCACAGATAATAAGCACCGATGTAGCAAAACCCCTCTGCGCTTGATTAATCGTCTGGGGACTTCAATTCTCAACGTAAGGCTTGCCACCAAACAAGGTGCTAACTAGCTTATTTTATCAGCATGCACGAATGAAGGTGACAAAATCCTGATGCCGATCAGAACAAGAAAATAGGAGAACCATTTTCCACAGCCTGGTTTGATACCCAAGAAGTCCTAATTCCAGGAAGATCCCTGTCTAGAGAAGCCTAGGAAAGAGTGGCTAAGCGTATCTGATAAGCATGCAAGTTTTTGGATGTTTTTTCAGACTAAACCTCCATATCCATTACTCTCTCCCACCATCCTGCCAAAAAAAAGCACCTAGAAAGCCAGTAAATAAGACTAAGCCTCTATAATGGTACCATTTCCATTAGTCGCCCATGAATCAGTACATTGTTTAGTTAAGTCAGTGATAGCTTCAGACAATTGTTGGTACATCTAATAGTTTTTTTCCTCCATTTCTTAAAATAAAGCGAGCCTTACAAACCACGTGACCTCTCTTGCTGATCCTTTATAGAACCAGGCATGTGTTTAAAGAGCTCATTTACATAATTGGTGAGATATTTAAGATTTGCTATGCTGGAAAAGCATGCGGGAAGCTCTCTGTTTGCTCAGGAAGACTAGCAAGCAGTTGCATAATGTCCTCAAAGCTTACTGCAGAGCCCGCTTCCAAGTGAGCCATGCAGGCAAGCCTAGAACCGCTTGCGAATTCCAAATATCAAGCCATGGACGTGGTAAATGAGCTCGCACACGGGGTGCACTTCATTTTCTTTACACCGGAATAACTGTTGAAGCCAGTGCAATAACATCAGTGTTAGACTGGGGTGAGAGAGAGGAAAATCTAGGCTGCAGTGGGTTTCCAGGTGTGCAATAGCAATTGCATCAAGCACCGACTGTAAACGTACAGAGCTGAAATGCCTTGCTCCACATCCCTCAGTGGGACTGGCAGAGCAGAGCTAAGGGGTCCCGCCTCCTATTTGAGCTACTTGAATCTGCAAAATTAGCCTGTGGACTTCATTTAGTGGCTTTCCCACAATTCCTGATTCCAAGCAACATGAAAAGGCAAAGAACCAGCCTTCTTCCAGTGCTACTTCAGCGTTGCCATGTTCCCCATGAAACGGGAAATGCCAAATCCAGGTGCAAACACAAAACAAATAAAATGGCAAGCTTAATCATATAGGTTTATTCTGGGAGTTGGTTTGAATTTGAGATGAAGTTTCAGTCTGTTTTGATCACATCTAAGGTTGGCTGGCTATTTGTAACCTACTTACCCAAGTTATTTCCAGTTTTGTCAGTCTGCCTATCTATTGATCTAATTTATACGTTGTCTAATACAGTAGCCTCTTACCTTGACAGGCAGACACTTATCAAGCTCCCTATTTCTGTGTCCAGAATATTTCTACTGAAAATATTTCTGGTCCATTGCATTTGGGCTGGTGGCAACCAGCAACCCAAGGCTGTTGGCTTCATACTTGGCCTGAGCACAGTGTGGGATCTGGGGTTCGGGTGGCAGAGCGGGATGCTGTTCCCACAGCTCAGCCAACCTTATTTCTCTTGCATTTTCCATTCTCAAGTAACCTGACTCTTGTCTTGCAGGCAGCTCCCAAACATGCTTTTAGCAGCCTGCCACAGGTCGATTGCCAAGCAGTGCCTATTTCCTGCAAGGAAAGCTTGCAGTGGGTATCTGCAGACTACAAAGAACAAAGGTATTTCCCAGGAGCTGTAAGGAGTACAAATTTCCTTAATTAAAATGGAAAGAGCCACCAAGAAAATGGTGCAGGAGGGGGCTAGGAGTGGAGGGGATGGATAAATATTTCAAGAGTATTTTCAAACACAGCCATCCAAGGCCCAGTAGAAAATGCTACTCAGTAGATCGTGTTTGGGGTCTGAAAGTGAGGCTAATTCAATGTAATGAGAGGTGAATGGTACTCAAGACGCTTCCACTGCCACTGGAGACCCCTTACAAACGATTTTGCTCTTTCAGTCATTAATTTTTTATGAAGTTTAATAGGCCTGCAGCCTAGAGACCTGCCTGGGTGTTGATTAGCTTCATATTTTCTCTCATTAATGTAGAATCTGATTAGCTCTCGTTACAAGCATTTCATCTGACTTGGCAAACGGCATTGTTCTGATATTAGGAATTACAAGTTTACTTCGTCTGAGAAAATAAAATGTTTGCCCTCTCCAAGCTCCACGCTTCTCATTGCCTTATTAAGAGGAAGCTGGTAGGCAGAAGGCTCCCGCCTCTTCAAAATTCCTCAAGATGACCAAGGTCAAGGATCGCTGTGTGAATTAATAGCACATTGCATTGGCCCAACTCCAAAGGGCGAGTCTCTCCTTGCATTTCTAAATGGTTCGCTATTGTGCAAAGCTTGGCTGCTAGCAAAGAAATGGCTCAGGTTGTGGGATATGGCATCCTTCATCCTGAGGTCACAGGCTTGGCTCTTGTGGAAAATTTTAATCATTATTTGGTGGCCAAGGTAAGATGGTACCAGTGGCCTTGATTTATTGCTCACTTTCACATATACATATGTGAGGGTAAGTATATGTGAGGATAAGCAGTAAGTCAAGGCCACTGTTTTCATCTTATCTTGGGCACCGAATTACAATCAAATTGTTCCAGGCTAGTTTATGTATTTACACACACACACACACACACACACACACAATAACAACACACTGTTTGGTAGGAATGAGTGGAAAGCCAAGGAATGATCAGGCCCGGAAGATGTCTAATATCCTGCCCACCCATGAAGGGGTCTGATCACGTTATGGCTTGCAGAGTCCAAGCTGGGAAGCTCGTATTGCTGCTGCCTGGACTATGTCTTTCTGTTAACAAAGTAGAGAACTTGAACTTCATATTTTCCATCTTCTTGTCCTAACCCGTCATAGCTCCTCTGGTTCTCAGCTGACTTGGATGTAAATACTTAGGGCACTCATGGCTCAAATAATGGCTGGCAAAATGCTCTCCATATAAAAAAAACCATGGGGCCACAGTCACAATAGTGTTCTTCATGGCAAGTTGCCTATAGCTTGTAGGCAGTGGGATTAGGTCACTGCACTGCAGAATATTTCTTTATTCAAAGCAAAGTCAAGCTGCAATGATTTGACAGCCAGCTCAGTAACACTGCCTGGAGTTCAGATCTCCGACACCCCAGGTCAAAAAGTGGCTCTGCAAGTAGTGTCAGCATGGACCTGTAGAGGGAACATCATCCATCTTTCACCATGTAGAAAATCCCTGTAAAGATCCCTTGAGGGAAGAAGGTAAAGAGACACGTAGGTTTGCCAAAGGAACTTTGCTACCCCGCTTCAATAAATGTGCTTCGTTCATCCAATAAATGAGTGCAATAAACTGCAAAGGTGGAATTTTTCAAAGCTGTTTGGAGGATTTGGTGAGAAGGGAACTGAACATCCCAGTTGTTTAGCTGGCTTTGAAAATATTCACTTGGAACCAGTAAAATATTTTACACTGACACACTGTCATATGGACAAAAAGTGTATGAAATTTGGAACTAGTTTGCAGACTTTCACAGAAGTACCAAAGCCTCAAACCTCAAGTACATCAGCAGTAAATATACTGGCTCTTTCCTGGTCTCGGTGACAGAGTAGTAAGTGCATGGCAGCATATAGAGAGCACTAAGAGCTTTCATGCATGGCTTTTGCTCCATTTCTGTCTTTGTGTTTCCCACGTTAAAAGTAAAAGACAACCTTAATGAATGACCCAAGCTATTCTAGCTAATGGCTAGAGCTGAAATACACCCATCATTAATCCCAGGTGAATAATGTTGTCTCCACAGACTAAAGGAGTCTTTTACCTGCCTGACATTATTATAGATGTTATTAGTTAACAAGGAGTCAGAGGTTTCAGTGTAGGCATTAAGTGCGATTGCTTGGGTCATTATTAATTATGCAAATTCTTCATCTTCGTTTATCAGAAACACAGGAATTAAGTAAACACAAATGGATCAAACTGCTAGGAAGTTAAAACTTTGCGTTATTATGGAGAAGTGCATGGCAGAAGGTGGCAACTACATTCATCTCTGGTAGTTGGAGGAAGGCAAGGGCGTAAGAGAACATTTCTTTCTGCTCGCTTTGCAGTGCAGCAGGGGCCATCGTTTTTTATGCTATGGTAGCCCCCACGGTCCCAATGCGGCAGGCACTGACTGCATGTCTGCATATTCAAAGGGAGTCCCTATCCCAGAGTCGAACAAGGCAGTGGGTAGAAGGGGAATGGTGTCAGAGAGGCAAGTTGGCTTGTCCAGCATCACACGGCAGTTCAGGAGTCAAGGTGGGAGTAATACCCATGTCCAGTATACTTCCACTGGATCACTCTTCACCCCAGAAGAGAACAGAGGATGTCAGAAAGATGCCCTTAGCAGGGTTCCTAATTTGCAACCATGATGGCTTTCAAGATGGGTGTCAGAGCAGTAAGCACATGCATAACTCAAGCTGGCATAGAAATTGATGGGTTTTGCATTGGACACCTTTATTTCTTTTTCCTTGCAAGGCTTAAGCATGTCATTTGCTGTCATGTGTGCCCTTGTGAAATCCTGGCAAGAAATCAATGTGATGTTCAATGTCAAACAGCTTGCTTTAATGGCTCTAGATAAGGGTTGCGTGTATGCCATGCCAGAGGTGTTACGCACACAGCACCTGGGGGTCAGCTGCAAAGAACTGGCCGTGATCGAGGCGTGCCTTGAAACGCCAAGTGAGGCTGTGCTCGCTCCGCTAGTACCGATGGCGATTCAAAGGACCGCTCTTCTTTCAGAGATGGTGCTGATGGCCCTGCCTTGGTATGGCCTAAGGAAGCACTGTGCTGGTCTATGAAGGAGATGCAACGATTTGTGATCATTAAAGGTCTCGTGGTACTTTCTGTGGAGTGTGCATTTAAGACCACGCGTGACGTTCGTCCCCCAGTTTGCCTTGGATGTGGAATTGTCTCTGCCGTGCAGTACCGCTGTGTCCCCGTCTCTCGACTGCTTTCCCTTTGCTTGGTGAAGTGATTCCTCCGTGCATCTGTTGTGCTTTGGAATTAAAGGCCTGGAACAGTGTAAATGTGAGATCATCATTACCAGATCAGAAGTCACTTCCCCCATGGGACGCATTGTTTCTTTTCAGCTTCCATTTCATCTCATGCTGCCCTTCAAACTAAATGGTTAAAAGCTGTTGCTATTTATAATCGGGCTTCACATTTAATCACTGTCAGATTGTCAAGCCTGACACGGGCTCCTTTGGGAGACCAAGCATAGAGAATGAGTTTCCTTCTCACCCCTGAAGCTGGTCTCTACAGGACAGGACACAGCAGGATGGGAACGGTGCCTGTACTGGAAGCTATCCTGGTCATAAATAAAGGATTTACACCCCCTGGAAGGATATTAGCTTCACCTGAAAAAGTTGCAAATAAATGCATTCAAACACCAAATATTTGAGAGTGACTGACCTCTTTTTACTTCCCTGCTAAGTCTTAAGTTTGGAGGTCCAAGCTTCCCCTGGAAGAGCACCACACGCTGCCCAAACTCTGTTCAAGCTCCTTGAACAGTTTAGGCATCAGTAACTATCATGAGCTCTTTCTAGGATCCCTGAACTTTCAGGGTCTTGCCAGGTAAATAAGAGCTAAGAAAGGTACGTATGGAAAATGACAGACCCTGTGAGAAAATGGAAAGCATTTGAACTTCAAAGCCTTCTTTCCCATCAGCAGGCCTGAGTGTTTGTCTAAGCTACACAGGAGTCTTTTTATCCTGATCATTTCAGCTTTGACATGTGATTGAATATGAAAGGTAATGCAATCATTCGGTCCTAAGCCTTTCATATTATACAGGTTAAAGCAGGCTACCCGCCAGGACTGCATTTCCGCTCAGTTCTTATCAAGCTAGTTCATGAATGAAATGTAAAGCAGACACCTGTTTACAGTAGCTGTCTCATCTGCCGCATCGCCCAGACATCATCCATTAGGGTAAGTAAATTCCCCGCCTACATGTTAGTCTTGGTTACACTGCCTGCCAGTTCTCATCTGGAAGCGGGGACGGTACAAGAACTAGGTTGTGCACACCCGAATGCAGGCATCACTTCTGCACGGCCTCCGGATCCCGGCCTCCATTTCGAAGAGCACTTGCCTAACCTTGAGCCTAGCCACGAAATACTGACAGCTGACAGGTCTGCTTCTATGGCTTTATGGACTATGGATTTATTCCTTAAACCACAGCAATTAGCTTCAAAACTCCCATAGACCTTCTTTCTGGAGATGTGCATTGCTCTTTCCCCGTCTCGACTCACCCCTCCCAGCACTGGTTGGACACTTCTCTGCAGGTTCTGCACTTTTCACTAATGTTTTTGCTGAACAAAAGCTGTCGGCTTCCCACCACTGGCACCTTCTGCTCAGGGGTAGGAGGAGGACAAGGGACGTCTGGAGGCACTTGGCTTCTCCTTGCAGGGCCTAGATGCCTGGTGCTGCAGCCCAGCGTGGGCCCTGTGACACTGGAGCTAGTATAGGTCACCTGAAAAGACAGTGATTCATTCCCTCTGCCCTTTCCAGCTCATTATGGTAAGATGCCCGTTACATGTGGTGCCCCTCCACAGAGCTTGCACCTCACATACATTAGCGGCACTAATTAACCGCTTGCTCCAGTACCTCTTTTTTGCTGGCTGTTTTGTCACCTGCTCTGTCCTGTCTCTTAAAGCTCCCCTGACAGCGAGCTGTTGACAGAGTATTAGGAAGAGTTGAAATCTCTAATGCCCCGGCTGTGACGGAGAATTTTTCAGTTCCTCAATAGTCCCCATCTCGGTGCTATAACACGATCCCATTAAAATCAAAGACATTAGGAGTCGTCAGGCATTCAGCTTCTTGCTTCTGATTGGGGAAAAGCACACACATGCTCAGCAGAGGTTTCCTTATTAATTATTCTTGTTTGCTAATGAACAGGCAACGTTAACCAGAATAAGCCTTTATCTTGATCCTAGCTAATAATAGATTCATAGATGTTAGGGTCGGAAGGGACCTCAATAGATCATCGAGTCCGACCCCCTGCATAGGCAGGAAAGAGTGCTGGGTCTAGATGACCCCAGCTAGATACTCATCTAACCTCCTCTTGAAGACCCCCAGGGTAGGGGAGAGCACCACCTCCCTTGGGAACCCGTTCCAGACCTTATGTAATATGTAATTCATCACATCCCTTAGGAATACACACACTTTTAAACCAAGAAGAGTCTGAGAATTAATGTTTAAAAAAATACATGCAACAAAATCCTATTGAAGATACAGGAGTGCTCTTCTTGTCCCCAACAAGAGAGCCAACAAAGTCCTTGGTGCCTGAGTTTTGCTTTCTTTCATCAGAAGATTGAGCAAAGAAAAGCTGCTTTTTCATGTTTTTCTTTCCCAGCGGGAAACTACACTCTAGTCTAAAGATGTCTGAGATGCTCTTTTTTTAACCTGGGAAATGCACATATTATGAATATTTCCAGCTATTTCAGAAGCCCACATCAGCACACTTATTGAGACAGTCCCCAGGCTGTCTAAAATTTGTAGGGGCCAGATCCTGACATACTTTTCTCTGTTCCTCAGAGGAGTGAGGGAAAGGTCATTGTTTGGGTGGCAAATAGAAGGGTTTGCAGGGAGATCAGGTCAGACTAGGTCAGTGGTGCTCAACCTTTTGGCCCTGGGAGCTGGAGGAGTGGTGCAGGGCTGCTCTGCAAGCTGGATCCTGTGCAGCCAGACTGGGCCCCACCTTGCCCTGGCCCAGCCTTATGCACGCAGATGGAGCCGTGCCGCCGTGGCCTAGCCTTGTGTGCCTGGACTGGGCTCTGTGCCTCCAACTCTGAGAAACTTGCTCTGAAATTCCCAAGCCACCTTACCTTGGGGTCCCAGTTCCAGTTTAACAAAAGTCCTCAATCCATTCATAAGTTTGTAATGCAAATCATAGCCTTGGAGGTTTTTAAGACCCGGTAGACCACGCTTTGGCTGGGATGAGATAATTGAGAATGGTCCTGTTTGGAGGTCACATCTAGTCCAACCCCTTGCTCCTGAGGTCCTGCCCAACTATTTCTCTTCCCAAAGTCCTCTAGATCTACTCAACTGGCGGTGCCTCTATTCTATGACAAGATGGAGAACTTTTGTTAAACAGGAATAGGAGCCCAAAGTAAGGTGGCTTGGGAACTTCAGAAGAGGTTTCTGAGACTTTGAGGGTTCATAAGTGCCCAGAGCCCAGTCCAGGGACACAGGGCTAGGCCAAGGCAGCATGGGCCCCATCTACGTGCTACCGACGCAGCCCAGGATGCCGTTGGCCTTCTTCGCAACAAGGGCACGCTGTTGGCTTATATTCAGCTTATTGTCCACTGTAAATATACCCCTCCAGGTTTGAATCAGCATTCTTCAGGACTAAACGTGCAACCCATTCCTCCTTTGTATCACGTGCATCTGCAAAACCCCCATTGTGCGAACAGTTTTTTAATAATAGTGTTATGTGCATGGCATCCGCTCAAGATCTTGGGAGGAGGTGCGTGCAATGAATCTTCCCTGGATTCAATTATTATTATTGCCTATTCATCATTCATATTTACGATGAAAGCTTTTTAAAAGGTGTGTGGCTGCGTTGGGGGGTGGAGGGGAGGGTTAAAGGCTTCCCCATGAAGTTTTTGGGCCAATGGTATCACATCCCCAGTGGAGTTGGTCGCTTCTGGGAACCGAAGGCAGGGGTATGATTCTCTGGCATTCATCGGGGTGTTTGCTCCGGGCATTTGTTTTGTGTTTGAATGAATAATACCTTGCAAACTGTAACGATGCTCATCTGCAATGCCCTCACTCAGGAAAGCGTTTAGACAGTTGCTTGAGTTCATCTCTGTCCAGAACAACACTGAAGCACACGCTTAAATGCTTTGCTTAACCACTGAAGAGAGCTTGAGGCACAATCTCATTTTTGTGCAGATGATGAACCTGGAGCGCAGAATATTGAACCGAGGATGTCCCCGTAGCAATGCGGTGAGTCGGTGGCAGACAGAGCTGGGAACACAACCCAGAGGTGCAACCCTGGTTCTGCTAGGCAGGCAAACTGCAATTGCCTTTACTGGGGCCAGGGTTTTACCCTAGTCTGATGATACTCCAACACTCCCTCCCTACTATAATTACAGGGTGCAGCACTCCCTCCAATCCCATTGCAATATGATCTGGAGCCTGGCATTGGCAGGTGGATGCGGTGGGAATGCCTCACGACCTTGCAGGGATGCATTGTATATTGGTCCAGACGCCCTGAGCCGTGAGATCTGCAGATCCTCCTCCTTCAAAGCACGAGGAAAAATGGAGTTTGCTTGCTATCGCTCGCCTCTAGCCCTGCTTTATTTTGCCGTTAATGTTGGATGATGGTTATGTTAATTTTTACTGCACTCCAAATGATCAGAAATGTTTGGCAGATTTATTGTCCTCTCCCCGGGGAGGTGGGAGAAGGGATGTGAAAGCAAGTTCTTTGCCAAATGCAGCCGAGGGCCAGGATGGGGGTGGGATAGCAAAGGACTGAAGCAGGGGGCAATGAGTCTACAGAAATTAAAAGCAAATGAATGGGGAAAAAAAAGAGAAAGTTCAGGAGCCCCCTGCCACCTCCAGTGAATTTTACCCTTTATTAACTGCTGACAGTCCATCTGTCAGCTCCCAAGCACTGCTTAAAAGGAGAGTACACCTGTCAACACGTCTGTGCGGGAGAGATGGAGCAGATGTTGGAATCTGCACCGCTGAAGCTAAAATTTATCCTACCTAGCATAAAACTGCTAATAAAAGAGAAAATGGTGGCTATTTCATCCAATGCTCCCTTCTCTCACTCTTTTTCTAGTTTCTGGAACATGTCTCCTCTGCTCAGCCTCACAGATGGAACGATGGGACTCGGTGAGGAAATTTAATTTTACTAGTATTCCATCAAAACAGAATAATGTGTTTAATATCTATGCAGCATAGGGGAAGTAGAAGATTCATGCACTCCTGGGAGGCGAAGGAAGGAGATGCATTAAAACCAGTGCCTTGGTACAGTGCAATATAAATTCACACTCACACATACACACAAAATACATTAAGGAGAGGCTGCGATACAAATCAACAAAAGCAAGTGAGTCCCAGCTCAAAGGGAGAATCAGATTAGGGGCTATTAAACTATTGCTATTATATTTTTTAATGTCTATTATTAATGCTGCATAAAATACACGCATACGGCATAAGGGTATAAGTAGAAGCAATGGGCTGAAATTAAGTAAAATAAGGCTGAGTATCAAGGAATGCTCCTGAGTAGGGAAATCTATGAGACTGGAGCATAATCTCCCACGAGGAGCAGTAGGGACCTCATCAATTAGATCATTTAGAAGCAGACTGGACAAAACACTAAGAAACGGACTGTAGGGAACAATCCCGGCATGGCATTGAGAAATAGCCCAATAACCTCACTTTCCACTTACTTAGCACATTTCATCTGCAAAGCACTTAATGTACATTAAGTAGCTAATCTTCAGAATTCCCTGAGAGCGATCATAGACAAGTATTATTATCCCCACTTTATAGATGGCTAAACTGAGGCGATAAGAGGTCAGTTGACTTGTTCAAAGACACAGCAGGAGTTGATGCTGGACTTAAAAGTGGAGATCAGCACTTCCCGGTCCCTTCTGCCTTCTGCTCAGATCATCCGCGCCCGTGGACATCTGCCTAATCGGCTATTTCCTATGACTAACTTCCACGGTTCTAGTGAGATGAAGGGTGTGACCATACACTGTTAAAAGGTCTGATACCACGTGCCTACTCCTCACTCCTTTTCCCCCAACCTGCACATACGCAAAACCACAACTGCTTCTTCTATTCCCAATGAAACTGGAGCTAAGCATTTAGTGACAGATGGGACTTTGCATTTGCACGAAGACTTTGGGAATCCATAACATTTAAGAACTAATGTCAATGGAATTGAATGCAGCCACTGGATAATAGCCTCTCACTGCTAGAAAAACTCCAAGGAAAGCTGAGGCATTTAGTTTTTGTTTTAAAGTGGGAGTTATTGATCTTGTAGCAGCATTCTGTTCCATTGGCATTATTGCTATCACATTAAGTGACTGATGTAGATTTAATCATTTAGGCTGATGGGTTCTGGCGCAAGGAGAGCGACAGTCATTCCACTACTCTATGCGCTTTGCAGAGCTCTGAATGAGTTGAGGAATAGATTCGTGGTGTACCAAAGCCAATCAGATACCAACTTATTTCTAGTGTATATAGTTTCTCTTTTTATAACTAATCATGCATACGTGTTAATAGATACACAGAATAAAAGTGTTTAAAGTACACTGTGTTTCTACGCTTACACTGCTTTCCATCTACTGAATTTTTATTTACATACTCATTTACTCAGGACATTACTTTTTCATTTGCCTTTATTGTTAAATTACTTACATTTTGAAAGCAGGCGTATCAATAGACGAGGATCTGATCAGAATCCATCATTCCGATTTCTTTGCACTGATTCCATTTTTTATCATATGAATTTTGCGATTGGAGTAAACTTCTTTATTTTATTTTTTAATCAGTGTTAATGTAATTGTTTCCCGGTTGGTTAGTCTGCCATATTAATAAGATCAGCGTCACTGAAAGACTAGGAGACTTCAGGGAACATTTTTACAAGCTCCTATTGACAAGAACGTCTCATTTTCAAAAGTGAGTTAGTCACTAAAAAGATTAAATCCTATGGACTTTCAGTGATGCTTTGGATCCTAAATGCCCAAATCACTTTTGAAAATGTTATCCTAAATCTTCCTCTCCTTTCTCAGAGCACAAATAGCCCAGCTGCAGGAAGTCAAACAATGCATGCTTAGGACAAACAGCATTTTGCTGATAGCCCCGTATCTGGGTGCACACTGGATGTATATTTAATATCTGCTCTGTCTCACTAAACAGGGACAGGTTCCCTTCTCCCTACATTCATGCTACACTGAAGATGTCAGTGGTGCTCCTCCCCACAATGTATACCAGCACACCTAGAAGAGGATTCAAGGCCACTTCTTTTTCCATTGATCCAAAATGGAAATAAAATAAAGGAAGATCATGATGTGCTCTGCATGTGCAATATAATTAGCAGCATTACTCTTTCAGCATGATTCCAGCAATGGGAAATTGTTGGACCTCTTACCCTTTATTGAGCACCCCTGATGCTATTGAGGAAGCTTTGTGTGTGGTACTAAAACCCAGCATGCTTTATCGGGGAATTAATTTGCACCACTGGTTGCAGGTTCCCAATTACCAGAGGATTATTCCTTCCAGCTCCAGCACATTAGATCATAGCCTTCCACCCTGGCAGACCTGAGTGACACAGGCCTCTTCAGCGTGTGAAAAGGCTGCTAATATCCCATGCTTTTCACAATGAGGACCTCAGCGAAGAATGACAGAGAGGAAGGGAGGGAGGCGGATGTGCTGAACCGTCTGGATAAAATCCTGGCCCCGGTGAAGTCAACAAGACAACTCCTGTTGACTTTAGCGGAGCCAGGCTTTCACTTGGTTTCTCTAGCTTTTTCTAACAGACCCATAGCCCCCGCGTCCCACACACCATTGCTGACCCACCTCCTATGACCAGTATCCTTCCCATCATCATTTACACTCTCAAATGACTTCAGGATAGGGCAGGACTTGGTATCAACTTTTGCTTGTTGTCTGCAGAAGAAAAAGCATCAAGGAAACGGCCAAATGCTGAAGAGCAACAACTACCGTGTAGCTATTAGGACTCAATCCGATAAGCGGCAGATTCATTACGAAGATGAATTCCCACTTTGAGTGTGTGTGGGGGTGAGCGTGGAAAGCACGGGTCAGATGTTCCCAAAATAGCCTCATACCAAATATGAGGGGCAAGCACATCACTGGTGGAGACTGCTTTTTCCAAAGAGATACCTAATGACAAGCCCGTATAATGGGCTGTTGCCTATATGAGGAAAAAGCCTTGCTCACCATTTAAACTGCAGCATTGCTCTGATAACTAGAATCATAGCAAAGGTGGTGGAAACCAGGGATAATTCAAAAAAAACCAGCACAACCAGCTTCACCCACTGCTGGCGTAGCAGTGTGTAGAAGGTGGTCTTGCAACATGAAAACCAATTAAAAGTCAAGAAGGAATCATGTTCTTCCCTTCCTTCCATGCTTCCTGGTATCCCAGTATGCTTAACATCTGTGGGTCCTCAAGATACATTTCATTCATCATATATGCCATTTGCATAATGCAAACATCATACTTTATGCAGATGCATCCTTGAATATTTCACAGATTATGATTGCTATTTAAACCACCCATCAATAAAATCCACAAGGGACTAGCCCACTTCTGAAAGCGTGAGAATGCAAGACCCCAAATGTCTTGTTATTTGCACTGGCACCGTACACATTCCCTTCACATCACAAGTAAATACAGCGCCTTTCGTTTTATTTTCTTTCTAAAGCCATTAAAATTCTATTAGCTGTTTGTGAATATTATTTCATGCCATCTGCATTTAGTCCTAAAGTTGTGATAGCGACAGCTGCAATAATTTGTATGCGTTTTCTGTGTACAGTTAGTTATTGAGTAACAGAACCTTCCTCTTGTGTTGCCATAGAAGATATAGCCCAACACAGAGACGGTTTGTTTGTAAAGCTAAATCCGCAAAGTACTATTTTATTTATTAGGACAACAGGAGGGAAAATGGAGAACGAGACAAGTGAAAATGTTTGATCTTAAATGACAAACAGTAGCATCGCTCTTTTCGATGTATTTATTTATTTTTTGCATTTCGACCGCAGCTTTGGGCTGACATTAATAAAAATGGACAACCTAAGAATAAACACACTTCATGACTAGTCGGGCTCTGGCGTATTTTGATTTTATGGCAGGTTGGAAAAAAGAAAAAAATGTGAACGGTACCATGCAAAAAGCAGTCTAATTATTGTAGAGCTGCTGTAAAGGAGCTTATGCCTCCAGGTATAACAGGCTACATCTTCAGCTGGTTTAAAATGATACCTGCTTTTATACTAGCTGAGGATGTGGTCCAGGAGGTCTAACCTGGTAAATAGGGTGCAGATTGCAGGGTACTAAGATGGAATGAGATGCGATTCTCCAAAGAGGGAATATTTAATAGAAAATGGGCTACAGCGTTGATGCTTGAATCTCCAAATGCTGCCTCACCTAGGACTTTCCTCCATGAGCAGCTTTGCCACATCACCCCTTAACCTATCATTTTAGTTTCTTAAGACCACTTAACTAGGACTTAAGTGCTGTACGGGCTGTGGGAAAATAGGGATGAAGGCCTGCATGCTCCGGACCGTGTACATGTAACGTCAGGTCAATACAAAAAATATTTGCATGATTTAAGGCTTGAGCACGAGAAAACGTGGCTCCCTTTGTTCTGGTTTCATGTGGTCTGGGGCTTGCAAGTGCATCGGTTGATGAATGATTCAACATTTAACTGTGATTTACCTGTAGTGTGCATAGGAAAGAATTATGCAAATGGGGCACGAGTCACAGCATCGAGCCTTTTTACATTCGCTAGAACGTGTCATCGTATGTTTTATGAATCACGCACTCGGAAAATAAAATCCTCCTTTTTTTTAGGTGCTCAAGATTATGTCTAAACATAAATTACAAGAGAACAGTAGCCAGATTAGCATGATGCCTGGTGGCACGAAGAATTCATAAAGAAACATGACTCTGTGGTTAGGAGGGTTCCCCTGACTTCTGCCGTCTTCATTTTCTAAAAATCCTTCGGCAAGCTCCTGCGACGATGCCAATTAACACCAATCACCACAGGTGCCCTTTCTAAATATTTTAAAGAGCCTCACATTCAGCACTGCAGGGAAAGTGCAAGTATGATTATACACCCTATTATATAAGGATGATTGTCTTCTATGATTGTCTTATTGTGGGCCTGAAGGTAGGTGATGAGGCAGATCTGGGACTGACCGACTCGGTTGCACGTGTTTCCATGCAGGGTGGGTGGCTCCGGATTCTTGATTCGGTCCGTGACATACTGTTCCTTGCTCTCTTTTTGTTGTTGTAATTAATATATAATCAGCAGCAGGATGAATTGAACTCAACTCTATCTCTCTCCATGGGAGGGGAAGATACTGCAGGATGCAACTTCCCTCTATTGCTAGCAGAGCCCAGACACCAGCAGTCCCTGACAGCACAGGCTAGAAGAGCCCTACATGATATTGGATTGAGAATCACCCCAGAGGGACTGGAGCTTGCAAATATAGTGTAGTGCTTACTACCACTGGCCTTTCACATGGAGAGAGCACCCGTTATAGCACAGGCTCTCTTCTCTCACTGACCTGGGTGCAAAGATGGACAATTTCTGCCAGCATCAGTGGAGCTGCCTGAGACACAGGAATACAGCCTGCTGGGTTTTTTTGAATGGGAGCAGAGTATTGCATTGCTCCTACCCTTCCCTGTGGCCTTGTGCTTGCCTCTGAGCCCCATTACACCCCATGTTTGCTCAACACAAATGGACACCAATGTACTAGGAACAATAGTAAAGACGCTATAAACCTTACTAACTTAGTCAGTCAATGACATGGGAAGGAATAATGGAAGGGGTGAAAAATCAAACTGCAGTATTGTTAAAGTGGGTCTTTTTCAAAATGCCATTATAATGAAATAGGTCCTTAAAAATGAAGCAAGGTCCTTTGGGTGAAGGTTTTATTGGGTTGGGTGTCGATAAAATGGAGGTCTTTAAAAGAGAAGCAACAATGCCATGCAAAATGCCTGCTCTCCAGGGGGTTTGCTCGTGTCCTCTTAGGTGCTTAAAGGGGCTCCAACTTCAGAGGAAAGCACAATTCAGAGAATCACTTCGGATAATCCTGCCTGAGTCATCAATTCAAATACCTCATTTCCATTAGCACTTTTAATCATCTCTTCTATAAAGCTTTGATGAGGTTATAGCCACTTTCACCAAAAGGTCATGACAGTTCGTGCCATGTGCTGTAATTCAGCACTTCCCTGACACTGCCTGTTTCTCACAGAGAGTGTTAAAAGATTACTGTTGAATACGCAGGGAAATAAAAAATTGTGATTGTCCTCACGATTAACTAGTAAAAACCTGAACCTCACCTATTGTGAATGGCTCGGTCTTCCTAACATTTCTATAGTGCATTAAGGAAGAATGGATGAAGAAATTCTGCAGCAAAACTGTCTTTCATCCACCCGAGTTCCTCTTTCGCACCTGCCATAGATAAAATACATGGTTAGAGAGTCCCCTTCTCAGGCAGGAGAAGAAGGGAGCACCCATTGTGTTTTGTGCTATTGCTGTCTTAAGCAGAGCCCCTGCAAATCAAAGAGAAATAAGTGGACTCTATTAGACCACTACTCTATAATCCCCTCACTCAACCTCAAGTTAGTCTTCACCTTAACCCATATTTATAGGCTTGAAAGCCTGCTATTTGGGCCTCACTATAACAGCTCTAAAGGCTACCTATAGATAAAAATCAATGTGAAATGAACCCAGCAGATACTAAGTGACTGCAAAGATGAAGTAGCTGATTTCAACCTGGGGACCTCTACTGCAAAAATAACTCAGCAGCGCCTTCACGTCCGCCCTCACTAACTCAGATGGCAGCGTGAGATCGAGCCCACATCACTTTCATCCATCTGTCTGTTTTTTCAATAAGCCAGGCAGTGTTTTTTATGTTCACTTTGTGATTGACGGACCATCGTTGTGTGGTCCCCTTTGGAAAAGAAAACACAGCTTCTCAGAGAGACTTGTCTGGATCCCAGGTGCCTAAGTGCTGCCATCCAATCTTGCAAGACAGGATTGGTCTGTAGAACTGATAGACCTCTAATAGACTCCAAGGTGTCTATAAATCTAGGGAACAGGTGTACTTGAGTTTACAGGTTCATTAATGGAGTGATGGGCCTTGCAAGAGAAATTGCCTTTTGTGCAGTTGTCATAAGCCAGTTTGTTGACAATGAGTCTTTTGACCTTGCTGGTCAGCAAGGTGACAAACTACAGGTTGGGAAAGATTCAAGAGTAATTACCCCCGTGATGCGTTTTGGTGTAATTTTACCTAAAATAAATAAATAAAAAATAAAGGCTTCCATTTAGCTGTCCCCAAGGTCACAGCTTTATTGTCCCTGGATGTGAAGAGTGAGTAAAGTTGTACAAGAAGACTGCCATAGAAATTAAACGTGTAGTGGGAGCGTCCTTTCCCATTTGTAACCGCAATGAATGAGCACGGTGGCAAGGCTGGCATTGCTGTTGCCCATGCCGTGTGCCACAGACATAAAATTTCCACAGGACATTGCAATGAAAAAAAAAGTGAGGGGGCCAAATGATCTTTAATCTCCCCTCCGCCCTGCTGCCAGTTGGACATTTAGGGGGAAAAAAATGGTTTTTGGGCATCTACTTTGGAAACCAGACTCCAGTTGGTGCATAATCTCAACACCTCCCCATGTCAGGGGCATTGCCTTTGCTCACCTGTTCCCCAGCTCTCCCCTGAATTAAGCAGCAAACTTGGGAAGTAGGAGAAGCAAGGCTTATAGTAGTCCTATCACTGGTGCAGCATGAAAAACATGATGGCTGTCTCCTACCCAAAGCTATGAGGGGAGGGCGAAGAGGTGTTACAACAGGATATTAGTGCAAGACAGCTGGCAGAGATACTTGGCCATGGCTACTATTAGACTGACAGTCATGGAGGCTTAGCTTTTACCTACAGAAGAAGTGTAGCATTGAAAACATGCCCACACCATCCCTGCAGCGCACTTGGACCCGGATGGAGCGGGCCTCACCTCTAGAAGGAGCATTCAGCCAAAATGGCCCATTCAGCCACTGGCCTTTCTGCTGAGTTTGCCACTGAGGAGCTAATTAAAACCATTTGTTCTGGTCACTTATAACACTTACATGCTAGAAAATGGACTGCATCTTTGCTAGAAGATGGACTGCATCCTTGCAAACTTAGTTCACCCTGGACACCAAATGAACGGCTGGAGGGGAACAATTCTGAGTCATGACTAATCTAAGAGGTGTAAAAGAATTAGAAGTGAAAGAGCTTCAGGTCTCTATTATTTTTAAGTGTGAATGGAGTGGAGAAGATGGGGAAACTATTACTGTTATATAAACACTTCCTATCTGTAGCTTTCCAGAGCATGGAGGAAGCTTGCACATGCCCAGTGTTGTGTCCCACTCCCCTGTGTTCCTCCGTGTGCCTGCATGCAAGGTAAGCGTGTAATCCTTCCTACTGTAGGATTACCGGTGACTGACAAGCGTTCCTCAACTACATCAGCTCTGCCTGTAACTGGTCCGTGCATGGATGCTTCACAGTGACAGGATTAAAAACTGATGCTCCTCCAGGGACAGAGCATGTTCAGGGTGTGTGTCTGAGATACTGTCAGCTGCGACATTCGGAGGGATTACAAGGCACCAGGATCTTGCCCAGCAGAAAACCTTGCCCAGTTTCACAGCTTTGTTTTGTCTCTGAAACATCTCCCACTCTTTCACACACCCTCGCTATGCTGGGAAGCCAGGGATTAAATGTCTAGAAATGGGACATCACAGCTTGGTCTAAATGGAAAGGGTTATTAAAGAAATTAGCTGCAAAGTTTGGACCCGAGCAGATGCACTGCTTGAGTTCTGGCTTCGTCTCTCTTGTTTACCAGGGATCTCATCCCAAAGTACTGCTGTGGGTGGGAAAACCCAGGTTCAAGGTCATGGACTCGATCTTCTGAGAACCCCGTTTTCTGACGCATGCAAGCCCTCTCGGCCATAGGGAGAGCTCGGCAGGATGCCTTTTTCCCATTCCCTGATATTTTTCAACACCACAAAAAAGTGTTCCTGTTCCAGACTAGGACAAAACCAGGGAAGTAAAACCAAGCCTAGCCTTTCCTTACCCCCTTCTCCCTTTCCTCTTCCCGTGGCTTACATCTAGATCCCTTTTAGGATGCCACTGTGAGCATCTCTCTTCTCGAATCCTAGCCCAGGATCTGCTGCTAATCACTGCCCAAGGTCACACTCTCCCTCCTTAAAAAGGTCCCTAGGAAAGTGGAGAAAAGGTGAACGGATAATTTTTCATGCTCTCTCGACATTTCACATCAATAACCATCTCTCAGGCTTTCCTAGCCTGGAAGCCACCCTCCCCTAGGGATAGTTTAGCGACTGACTGCTGTTCAATTTAGGTTTTTTAATGGTTTGTTCTTGTTTTAGAGCACCTGGCTGAGCCTGTCCTAGTGCATCGTACCAACCATCGTATTGCATCCCCCGAACACGTCTGTGGGCCTCAACTTTAACCGTCCACATTTGGTTTTTCCTCCTTTACTTCCTTAATCATTCTGCTTCTTTCAAGGCCTGGCTCTTAAGATTTCTCCCCTCCTTTTTGCAGGTCTCCAAGCCTTGGAGGTCACACCATAGCATGGCCTAGCATCAGTCTGTAAAATAATTCAACTTTAGGATACAAATGAACAGGGACTCAGTGAGGTTGATGATTTTATAAGGAACTGTAAACTGGGAAAGCTTTGCAAGGTTTGCAAAGACTGAAGTCTTTCAGCTTCATTACATTCCTCACAGTTTTCTCCATTGCCCAGAAATTAATATATAGGACAAGGAAGAGGGGAAAGGGGGCAGGCATGATGGGTGTCATACTGAGAAAAAGTGTCAGGTGATCAGCCCTACAGAGTGACGTCCAAGTATCAGCAGTACAAACCTGCATGCACAGTCCTCCACTGATGTACTTTTATTGTGCTCCAGACAGGTCAGTCACCCTAGCGCATTTGGTCCTGGATCTCTCTGAGAAAATTGGCTGGTGTGACGTTTTTTGTCATATATGTAATTGCCCTAACGAGGTCGCAGTCTCTTGAGACCAACCTCTTGTTTCACACTGGTCAGCATTGGGTACAAAACAGTAATAACCATCAATCAGCCATGACTTTCCTGAACACAAAATGCAACTCATTTTCTTCTTCCTCCTCCTCCTCCTCCTCTCCTTCTTCGCTCTTTGCTTTTATGTTACTGCAAGGTAAAGTCAGCAACATCAATCAGGGCAGAGGTATAATAATCCTAACGTGGTCTGCCTTGGCTGTATTTTACTTTAAGGGCCCTCAAGCTGCTAGAGACCCCAAGGTAACAACACAACTTTTGATCAGCGAGTTCTCTCTAAGGAGATAAGGGCTGAACACGGCACCACGGCCTCTCTCATCTGAAGGCAAGGACTGGAGCCAAGTGACGGGCTCAACACCATGCATCATTGATAACATAGCTTCCCATCAAGGGAGAGGCTACCCTCAAGATGAAGACATCCATCTACCCAAATGCTCCTCAAGAGCTGGAATTCCTCCTGACATGTCTTACTATCAGTTAGATTTCTTTTTTTTTTTGGAAGAACAGAGCCTGTTCTAGCAGCATGCTTTCCCTGAAGCGAGTTTGAACTCATTTAATGTGCAAATGACAGTGAATCAGGAACCTCCCGCTGCTCCTAATGATAACACTTCCTGTAATTTGCATGATAAAATTCTGCTGATTTCAGATAGCATTTCTCAGGACAGATATTTGACACCCAGACTACATGGAGGGGAATAAATTATTTTGCTGTGTTCCTAACTGATTTAGTCATGAATTCTGATTTGCTGACATTCAGTCCCAAACAAAAGCACAGAACCTTGTCTAATAGCGCCATGAAAAAGGATATCCAGGAAATATTAACAAGTTTCATATGGTAATTTATGCAAATGCAAGCCATAACTCAGTTGAAAAGGTTTAGCTAAACCTATAGAAAAGATCTGAACACGCCAAGGTTTTCATGATAAAACATAAATTGACACTAAGTCTTTACAACCCAAATGTTGTGGGTTTTGGCACAAAACAGAGAGGGGAAGAACAGAGGCCTCTCTTCACAAATACTATGCATTTTCCAGCTGTGTTTCTGAGGTCTCCAGTCCTGTGGATTTCCAGCACTTTGGAATGGGCGTGCTTGAATTAAATCCCCACGGGGAAGATATTGCAATCATAAGATTGTCACTCATTTTACTTGGCTGCACTGTGAAGCAAGGGGACATAAGATGCTTATGACTTCCACACGTGCAGGACCCATCCTAGGCATCTCAGAAAAAGGGGAGGTAGCTTCCATAGACTCCTACATCCACTTCCACCAAGGATGGGCTCTTGTCTTAGTCCTACCCCTCACACCGCACATCTACACTGCAAGCTTCCCGTGTCCAGGGGCAAAGCCCCATTGCCAATGCCAGGCCGCTCTGTGTGGGCTACCCCTTCTACTGAACACAGTGGCGCTGTATTCCCACAGGGCTGCAGGCTGGCTAATTAGGCATCTGAGTGCCATGGCTAATTAGCCTGCCTCCAGCACCCTGCAAACATAGCTACACAGGAGTCGGGATGGACCCTAAGAGGAGCAGCACTGTTTGTTTGAGGCCTCTGCTGCCTGGCACCATGAGTGCATGTTGTAAATACAGTTTTGAGCCCAGGTACACTTCTCTGGCAATACAATATGGTCTTAACATGGTTGTAAGTAAAGGGTGAGAGCCAAAGCCTGCTGAAGGCAATGCACTATGCATCAAACCCTCTCTCAAACGATCACAAGGTAGCAAGAAGGGAGTTTTTAAAGGAATCCAATACAAATTGTGGGAATATTTTTAGCAGAATCCACCCAGCTATATTCAATATTGCCCTTCATTGTTATCCTTTGGACTTAAAATAGCCTAGTTCTGGCTCACTTCAGGTTTGGACTGAAGTTTGGGTCCATTCCAACTGTCGCTGAACCAGCTTCCCCAGCCTTCATCTGCGTTTTGCAACAACCGCTCCTTTTCATGAGAGTCATTTTCTGTTTGCTTGTACTCTGCCCGTAACGAAGCAGAGCTCTCGTCTTATCCTGAGGCAGAATTAAAATAGAGGTGCAATATCTGATACATTCCACCATATGCATGTTTTCATAACAAAGCTGTAATTATGTTTTAAGTGACACAATAATAATAGTGATACTTTGCACTTTCTACTGCAAGAATCACAATCCTTGGCATTTACCCGGTCGCGCTCACCCCAGGCTGCCCAAGCGATATCAGTGGGAGCCGTGTGCATTCAGTCCTTCACAAGATTGGATCCTCAGTGTATCATCAGTATTAATCAATTAGGCCTCAAAATTAAAGCTGTGTGAGACTCTGTAGTTTCACTCCGTGGGGGATTCTGTAAATGTTTTTTTTTTGGTTTCCAATGGAGACAAGACCGAGAATCAGGCTTTCACTATCTGCCAGGCACTGAAAGCCACGTGCTTGGAAAAGCTCCCCACCCGAAATCTGGGACGGAGGTTCCCATGAAAGTCCACGCTCAGTGAGGCAGTGAAACACGGAGCTCAATTTTCAGCAGTGCTTCATGTTGCCAAGAGGGCTGCACCGCTTTGGAAATGCATCTGGTTGTAGTTGGATGTGCCGAGCACCCGGTAACCTGGGCCCAACCTGCTTTTAAACCACGTGGCAGCATCCAGGGTCTGGAACAGACATTGCATAAGCCGGTTTGAGCCAAATCAGTTCAATCTGACACTGCATTCAACCCGGTTTATCCCACACCGGTTTCAGCCATTTTCAAACTGGTTTCTGTGCACTGAACATCTGTTCTGTTACAAGTTTAAACCTGTTTCTGATACTTAAACTGGTTTGTGTGTAATGTCTGTCTGCTCTACATTAACAGAATCACGGCCTTAGATTAACTAACCTCGTGCGAAGAAAGCTGCTCACTGAAGCACAAACACATGCGGCATCCTCCATTTCTTCTTGGTGGTCTCCCACCTGGGCCATTGCTAGCCGAGTTTAGGCGGGTCTAATAAGACCAGGGTAAGATAACAAAGACAAGAAGGAAACTCTGGGATTCACAAAGGGAACTTGCTAAGAAGAGAGTGGATGCATTTTGCATCTTTAAGAGCAGAAAGAAGAGTTTGACTAACCCCAGTTCAAGGATGTAGCCATGGTTCCCTTTTATTCAGGTCCCTCTCTCTCTCAGTCTTATTTTCGAGCCTCCTAAGGTGGCACAAAAGCAGTTGCTGATCTTTCCCTTTGTCTCCCCTCCTGCCTCCCACCCTGCTCCCTGGCCACTGCAAATGTATTTCACATTAAGGAGAATATTCATAAAAGGGAATAGCCGTCATTTGAGCGATGGGCGCCCAGACAGCCCTGCTGCCGTTGCGGAGCCGATGCTCAGAGGACTCGGCCCTCGTTAAAGATGGTGGGATGCTAAGACCCTAATTGCCTTTTCCAGGGCCTCGCATAAATCAGCCGCGGTCCCCAAAGCAGCAGCCCGTGCCTTCCGTAATTTTGGAGACGGCAGCCCACGTCGTAGCCACCCCATTCTTCATCCTGCCTTCCCATTGTACTGCTGGTTTTTATATGTTAGCTCAAAATGGAGACCCAGAGGCTCGTGTGTTATTGTGAGTCACTGATCCAGCTGAGTCCTTTATTATTATTAATGATGAAATATTGAAACCAGGCTGCTAATGAGTCTCAACTCCCTCCTGCATGTTTATTTTTCTTCCCCCTTCAAACTGTCACTTCAGAGTAAATTACTTTTCCCTGTGTCTTTGTCAGGCAACACCGTACCAGTGTGTCCACCCCCAGCTCACCCTCTGCTGTAATTTCAGGCTTATTCGGTTTCTCTCAATGCAGTTTACTAAGCAAGGTACGGAAGAGCTTCCCATCTGTCTTACT
The DNA here is from genome assembly GCF_030867095.1 of Alligator mississippiensis. Lineage (NCBI taxonomy): Eukaryota > Metazoa > Chordata > Crocodylia > Alligatoridae > Alligator > Alligator mississippiensis. The sequence continues at coordinate 43,277,744 of NC_081837.1, read as the reverse complement.
TAAGTGGTGCGATGTGCCTGAACAGCAGATAGAGACATCATTTTTATTACACTGAGTTCTGGTACTTGTTTTTTCCCCCCTGAATTATTTACCACGCTGTTGCCAGAGAGAGGGAAGGCATGGGGGGCAAAACACGAAATATTTTTTAAGGGGGGGGAAAAAAAATAAATTAAGAGCTAGTTATTATCTCAAGCATCACTCAGGTAATCAACTGCAATCGTCTCCTTTTTGGCTCATGCCATGCTAAGCACGTTTGTGTGAGGCATGCGATGGGTTTTTACATCGTCAGTGTTTTATATTAACAAAGACAGTGCAATTCTGGCGAAAGCCCTGCAGACCTAGCCGTTTTCCTCTGGGTAAGGTATCCCTCCGTGGCCACCTTTGGTTGGTCCGTTTTATTTGGAAACAAATGGCCAGAAATTTGTAATGCATCTTGTCAGAGCTTCGTTGGCTTTGATCCTGAAGACTGACCGTACCCGTGACCAGCCGGACTCTTGCTGGTTCCTAGTCTTACGGCCTCAAAGTCCGGTATAAATGCGACCACGCTGACCAAACCCAAGTTTTAGTAGCTGTTTGAAGGTCAGGAGATCTGTTCTGTCACCACCTGTCCATATCCCTAAGCCATCACACCGCAGAAAGATTTAATTTGGTCAGAAGGGAAAGTCTTTGCAGGTCAAGCAAAAGGCACAGAACAATAAGGGAAGTAGGGCTGTGAAGCAGCGTGGCCCAGGGGCTGCACTTCCACTATCATATATATTTTGCCAGCTGGTGCCAGGACTCTCCGACTGACTTGCGGGTCACACATACACAGAACAAACAAGATTGAAGACGAGATATTGATGCAATTTTAATTTATAAAATCTCAGAGCCATCCCTCATTGGTGTTTATAATACGTACAAATCAGCAAAGCATCTCGCACACAATAAACACAAGCAGCGCCAACAGGGAACAAAATCTATACCTGATTTACGGCAAGAAAAGAACATTGGCACGACAAGCTGGGTGGGGATCGCACCTGTCTTCGTTAATAAGGCTTTGCTTTTAAAGTGATCATCAATAAAAACTGAACATATGCTGACATTTATCACGTCGTGGTATCTGGGATACCACATTTATTTCCAGGTGGAAGTTCTTGGAATTATCATGACATCTCTAATTCTCTTCTTCATTACAGATATCATCTTTTCACCGGATACGTGTTCTTTTCCCCATCTCAGCTCATTTTTCACCGTCCACCTCTTCATCTATCCATCTTCAAGTATTGTTCAGCCTGGTCGTATTTATGCACTGCATTTCCTCCAGCAAAGAATGGGAACCCGTTAACATTTGAGTGAAAGTTGCAGTTTCTAGCTTCTGACAACCAAAGAGATTAGAAGTTAGGCAAAAATACAGGCTGGGCCATAGCTTGAGAAGGACAGAGAGAGAAAAAAAAGCAGTAGTTGAACTGCTAAAAGATTTCAATGCAAATCAAGCTTGTTTTTTAAACGAGCCTATGACAGTCTGCATCTTAATACCAAACTGCTGAGCCAGTCTGTTGTTATTAATGCACCCGAGTTTTAAAAATGCCAGTCACAAGATTTGGAAAGATTTCTCTGATGCAAGTAAAAAAACTCTGGAGCACCATCTTTTTCAGTGACAGTTTTCATGGCGTGATCCATAGGAATTTGTGGTCGGTTTTTTTCTTTATTCATACAACTTCCATTTTTCATTAGTGCTGCTCCACTGTGCTCTGCGGCATATGGTTGTCACCTCTAGCCATGGCCAGCAGCAGCTGGGAAATGAAAAGTGTTCCCATATAAAGTATGAAAGAGAGGAGGGAGAGCAGAACACCTGGCACATGGAGTCTACATGAGCTTTGTTGCCATCCACACTGTGTGTGTGTTTACAGATCATGAGGGTAGCATGACAGGCTGTTGATGGGAAAACCTCCTAGGAGCATCGTTTAGATCCTCCTCCGAAATTTGTCTGCAAATTGGACTGGAAATTTCACGGGCAAACCCATTTTCTTGTGAGGTTTCCTGTGTTAGGTGGTCACTGTAGTAGTAACGTGTATTATGGGTTCAATACCATTGTGCTAGATGTTGTACGAGTAGGAAGACAGCAGGTCAATGGCCGTCTGACTTCCTCCATCAGCGCCTTCACTGCCAGCCCATCCTGTATCTCCAATTCAATAAGGTTGGAAATACCACAGGAATGGGTCCTTGTTAATCACTCTGGCAGTCAGCTGAGGTATGCAAACATTTAAATGAGCTTCAACATTATTCAAGACCAAATAGTGTTGAACCCCAGTAAAATTCAATTAAGGATTGTTCCTCTTTTCTCCTAAGCAGCCTATTATCTCCTTGTAGATTGATTGTAGATATATATTTAAACCTCGATAGAAAAAGAGGCCAGTATTTCCTGGGTGAAGATCTTCAGGCTAACATGTGTGCCTGCCCTGATTCAGGTCTCTGTTCCTGCAGGCACACACACGGGTACCTCCAGATAAGGTGTCTGCAGTTATTCCTGATTTATGCTGCAGTCTGAGGGACACCCCAACCCATACCACTGTAATCTGGTTCTCCCCCAGGGACAGTCACACCTTTATGACTGTCCCCCTAGTACAGCCTGTCTAATGGGTGTGGAAGACCAGGACTCTGTGATCACTCTGCATACACCTGTGTGCACATTAGGAAAGTCTGGCTGAGTGTGCTAGTGTCAGGATCCATGGACATTTCATAGACTAAAATAATCCTTGTGGGAAACCTTCTGAGTCTGTGCAAGAATGTATTTGGCCCCAAAAGTTTGCAGTTTTACAGTGTAAGATGCTGGGTTTTTCATGCAGTAATTGAGACAATTAACACAAGCGTCCTTTCGGCATGCTGGCAGTAGAGTTAGAGTACTGCTCGTCTCGTTAACTGTTCTTGGCACTGTTACTTCCCCATTTGCAATAGGGTCAACACATCCAATAGTGGCCACTCAAGTTTGGCAATTTAATCCATACTTAGACTGATTTTCTATAGTCTGAGTTTCAGAAGTGGCTAACAGTCCCCAGGGGTTTCACTGGGACATCTCTAACGCTTGCCAAACTCAAGTCACAGTTTTGTGCACCACGCTACAGATTTATCAACTCACGTTTGAAAACTGCCTTCCATCTAATCCCCATTCATGTCATCCATTTAACTTAGGAACACATCTGTTCTAGATAGATTCATGCTATAGACAAGTAAATGGTAGGAGATCTCTCTCTCTCAGCACTCTTTGCTGTGCAGAGGGAAAGTGATGAAGCAGAGAGGAATTTATAGACATTTGCAAGAACCTGCTGAGGAAGTAAAACTTATTATGCACCACTAATATTGCCCTAAATGAGAAATACTGTGCTCAAGAATGCCTTGTGCTCCAGGACCATCCTCTCATAACAAGGGGCCTGGTTATGCAGCGTGCTCTCTTTACATTGTGCATACGCGATGCACGCGCGGTTAATTGGGTTCCAAACGTCAGTAGGCATTTGCACAACTCTTTCATTATTCCCTTATGCGAGCCTTTCGATGTCTGCGAATGGAGGAGCAACAGAAGGGGCCTCAGGGGGTGAGGGAGGAGGAAGAAAGGGCTTTGTCGGCCTTTCTGTCTGTGCCAAAGACTGTGTTTCATATTCAGAAGCCACCTGTCTACCAGCCGCTCTTTCCCTGGCAAGAATCCTCCTCACCTCTTTTAACTAAGTCTTGCCTATGCTAAATCAAACATTTGGGAGGTAAGACACATGCTGACTCCTGCTACATGAAGAGTTGGTGATTCCTTCACAAAGTAGGCATATGCTGGGAAGAAGCCATGTATGCTGGGCAGCGTGCTTGCTATGTTTAAATGTGGACCAGCCGCTAGCATATATCCAACTCAACGTACTTCAGTAAAATGTGTGTTCTGGGCATAGGTGCTGACTTATTTTTGCCTCTGGAGGGAGCTAAGTTGATGGGTATGTGGAAAGTTTTACATATTTCAGGTGGCAGTCCTCTTCCCGAGGGGGACCAAGGCCCTCGGGCTCCCACGTACTCAATGCCTGTGGTTCTTGGACATAACCAAGAAACTAGAGATGGGCAGAGCAACTTGCCAGCTTTCAGGCATCCCTAAGAGTGGGGGGGGGTTTAGCCTGCCAATTGCAAAGGGCTCAGGGTACTGCTAATTGATTTTAGTGCAAGCAGAACTGAGCATAAGATAGGAGCTATTTGCAAAATGCAGCCCTGAATCCTTGCAGCTGCTTGGATCGAAGCATCTGAAACAAATACCATGACTTTCTGGACTAATCTGAAATAGTTATTAACCCTAGTGCGTAGGATTTAGCAATCACAGGAGCACCACAAACTCAGGTCTGGACTCCACACTTACTGACTTCAGTGGAAGTGCTCAGTGTTTTCCAAGATACAAGACTGGGCCTTTGTTGCATATAACCCACGGCAAAATTATGACCTAGTCAGGTGTGGAGATGGGATATGACTTAAATTCCTAGTCAATAAAAATCTCCATTTCCAGAAGTGAGACACCTAAATCAACATTTGAGCATGGGAATAGGAGCAAGGAGAGACTTGGGAGATGTAGACAGCCCAATGTTGCCATCACCTATCAGTTAGGACTACTGTAGGTCAAAGCACCTAAACCTAGACTTAGGCTTAGGGTTGTTCCAACTTCAGGTTCTCCAAGTTTGAAAACCTCACTCAGATATTTCAATGTGCATAATTCATGAAAGCAGAGTCTATTCTATCTGCTTTACATTAATTTGTATGACTGATTAAAAATACCGGTTGAAATATTATAGCCACTAATAATTTCTCCACATGGTTAGCTCTTAATGGATGTGGAGGAAATTAAGAATAAGGCTTTTTATCAATTTTCACAGGCAAGCTTTGCCATAATCCTTTTATTTATTTGAGAAATATGTTTGCTTATAATCATTTTATTTGTCTTATAATTTCCCTCTTTCTGCAGGTTTTGCTTTGTGCCATAATTATTTTCCTCCATTAACATATTCATTCCTGCTGATTTCTTCTTTATAATAATAATTACATAATACTTCTTAATAAATCATAGTAATAAGAGCAATACATGTTATAACGATTTGTCCAATGGTCTATAAGACATTGAGATTTTTATTCCGTAAGTGCAAAAAGGACCGCATTCAGTCTCATGCCCTGTGGTGATAGGCGCTGTACATATTTATATTGAGAGGTATTCAGTACTCCAAAGAACATATTAGTGTAGACAGACCAAGGAAGCACAGAGGAACTGAAGCACAGAGAGATTAAATGAGACCATTTAAGGAATTATATGGAGAATTAAAGGTCATATAAGGAACCTAAAGGTTGATCACAAATTGAACCCAGATCTTCCAGCTCACCCCTCATTGCATTGACCACAAGGCCCCCTTCCCCTTGCCTGTTTTGCCGATGGCGGCCTGCTTTGGAAAAGACTTATCTTATAAACTCTGCTGAGTATAGGGGCTTCATATGCATCCCTGTCCCTGGCTCATTTACTCGTCATACCTTTCTTCTGTGCATATCCCTGGGCTAGTACAGTGTTGTCACTGCGTTTCCAAGCATGATGGATGCTGTTCTGGAACTGGCTGAGTTTTCATCGACTCATAAAAAATTAGGGTTGAAGGGACCTCAGGAAGTCACATCTAGTCCAACCCCCTGCTCAAAGCAGGACCAGCCCCAACTACATCATCCCAGATAAGGCTTTGACTAGCCAGGGCTTAAAAACCCCTTCCTTTGCTGCAGGTAGTGGGAGGTCTTCATGAAGTGGGGTACCTCTGCTTGTGGTCTGGCAGAAGTAGGATACATATAAAAGCCTCCTTACCCACATCAGAGAATGGACATAGGAGCTTTCCTCCTTGGTTTGGTCTTGAAGACCCAGCTGTAAGCAGCTGGGAGCGGGTGCACAGCTTGAATCACAGCCAGACCCCAGCTGCAATCCAGCTTGACCGTGTTTTTTGCATGCAAAGAGTCTTTGTGTTTTCTGTTTTCATGAGAAAGCTCTGATCGGTGTCTGCCAGATTTTCTTGCTCCCAGCTTCCCCCGCTACATACGGACCCAGGCAGGGCTTTGCCAGGCGGGGGTGCATAGCAGAACTTTTCACCCTTTGTTTTCTCATCTACCCCGGTATGCTCCTGTCTTTCCATGACCTAAATTTACACTAGCGTGGCCACAGCCTCACTGACCCCAGACCCTCCATTGCACATCAACAACAATAGCTTCATATGCAGTTGGGCTTGGATATCAGTTCTGCTTAGCATCACCGGTTTATTAAGGCTCTTATTGTCATGACAGAAACATGTCAGAGGTGCAGCCTGTCCACTGAACAGAAGCTTTATACAGATCCTTGTAAAAAGAAATGGCCAGGCATTGCAATAATAATAGCAACAGCCATCACCCTCTTCAACTTAAGCACATTATTATTATAGCAAATTAATCGTGCATAATTATTATTGCTGCAAATTAACAAGACTCACAGTGATAATATTAATAATAGTGCTGAAGTTATTTCCTTTCTGCTTCAAAATAAAGGGCAAGGCCTAGTGCACAGAAAGTTGGCCAGATCCTTTTGGACTGGCCTGATTTGGCACAGCTCCAGCACCATCTTCAGTGCCCATAGCACTGCCCTGCTGCTGCTTCTCCTCTGGGACAGAAGCGCCATAAACCAGTTTGATGCAAAACAGTTAAGTCTGATACTACATTCAACCAGGTTTATCTTAAACCAGTTTCATCCATTTTGAGACTGGTTTATATGCACAGAACCTATGTTCTGTTACAGGTTTAAACCAGTTTCTGATCACTTAAACCAGTTTATGTGCAACTTCTGTCCCTAGCCTTCAAATGGCATGAAGCAGTCAGCAGTCAGACTCCGGTAAGCAAGCTAGGCTAATTGACTGTTTGTTTTTCAAATCTGCAGGTGCTTAAATTACTGCTATTAATTAATCGTTTATAATTTATTAAGCCTCCATGGTAATTGCTGCTGAGTTATGCTTGCAGGTAATCCGCATAGGGATATAATGATAGCAGGAATGGCTCTTAGGAAAGGATCATGGCATAGCACACACCTGTCCTCCTGTGTCCCCTCAAATAAACAGGCTCAGGGAGGACATTCAGGCCCGCTCTGTGTTGGTGACCTACAGACACACCTGAATGCGAGGGGAGCGGGTACAAAATCAGTGTCTGCATACTTGGTCTTCAGTCCACCCACAAAACACCACCTAAATTCATGCCGCAGCAGTGCATTTGGGCAGCTTTTGGCTGCTGTGAGGAGCGATGAAAAGACGGCGTTTCATGCAAGCCTGTTTCAAACCAGGCTTAATTTACCTACCACAGGAGAAGTTTCTCAGTGGTCAGGCGCATGCTTACTGCTTCCTTGTTGTGTCTGAGGTGAGATTCTTGCTTCACTCCAAAACACCTAAGATGGAAAGGTGTGCAACTTTACCAACCCACCCTTTGATATTTTTACCAACGGTGAGGAAAGGATTTAAGAAGCCACATCCAACAGGTACAAGAGGTCAGTCTTCACCAACCGGTCCTGTCCTAGGCCAGGTGCTGAAGTTTGCTCTAGATGTTAACCTACAAGATTGCTGTGTCAGGCCTTAACAAGCTGAAAAGGGTCCCTCTGGCTAGTCCTCTCTTCCTTTTGCCTAGGGCCTGCCAAAACATGATTTGTTTAAGGACCTTGCTCTCCAGCACTCCCAGAAGATGGCCAAGATGGGACTACTAGTATGCTCCATTGGGAAGAAACTCTGCTTCCCAATTCCTTCCTTCTTTCTTGAATGGACAAGGGGAAATAGCAGCCTCCTTTTCACTAGACAAGCTGCATGCACTAATCTAATCGGCCCCTCATTTTCCTCTCTTGCTGGAGTGCATTGCATCCTCAGCGCTTTCTGGAGAGAACTGTCCCTCTACTTCCCCCAAGTGCAAAGTCACAGCTGTCTCTAGCCTCTAGGTAGGATCAGAGGAGCAGAGAACACTTTCCTGAAGTCCCACAAGTTGCTGATGAAGCACTTGGGGATCTTTTAGGATGAAGGATGCTCTACAAATATTAGATTCAATTCAATAACCCCTCACTGCACTACTAGTTCAACACCCCTCAATCCTGCTATAGGAGAAAAACCCAAACAGAATACAGAGCAGCAGAAGATAAGTTTCATTAAGAGCAACAGTGACATCAAATATATATCTTATAATTGCTGCTGTAACAGTAAAATCAATAGCTACATTTACACGCGGGCTGCAAGGTTTCTGAAAAATCACACGCAGGATTTTTATTTAAGATGAATGTGACCGAGAATTGGAAAAGTATCGTTTGCATGAATGATCTGCCCAGGTTGCTATGCATCACTCATAAATCTAAAAAAAAAGTGCCTCCAACTTGTGTGCTACACAAACCTACGTATTAGATTAGTGGAAGGAGGCAAATATAACAGATGAAGGCTATTAGGGCTGGCTTCGGTTTTGCTGATTTCATTCTTTGAATGTTTCCAGTCTACTAGCTTGGAGAATCCATCTACTTTTGACCCTAACCTTTCCACAGTATTTATTAGATAGGGGGAAAGCCGGGAAATAAGATGTCTCTGTGCACATGTATTAAACAATAAACTCTTCCTCATTTTAGCTGACAAGTCCCAGATCTGTTCAGACAACAAAGCTTTAACAAGGTCACCACACACTTGTGATGAAGAACATGGGGTTATCTGGATTTGGCTGGACTGGGTTTGACTCTCTACCAGGACTATGCATGCAAAATTAACCTGCAAATCACCCCCTGCTGAGATGGCTGTGGCTCATATAAGCCATTTTAGCACGTGACCCTTTGAGGTTTGATGGTGGGAATCCTGCTAGACAAGAGTTAGGTTTTTGAGGAGGTAAAGTCTTTTTTAGGCAAGACACTAACAACTTTAGCCTTACTAGCAAGTAGAAGGCAAGCCTCACGGCCATGACATTGGACTTGGACTCCACTGATCCGTGTTCAGTTCCTGGAGCTGCCACAAATGTCTTTTGTGACCTTGGGCCAGTCACGAGGCCCCAATTCAGGATACTTTAAAGCATGTGCATAAAACGAGCTTATTAAAGTCAATGGAGCTCTTCCAGTTCAGACCAGCTGATAACCTGTCCCTATAGATCTTCATTTCGAAGCCACAGAACCCAATTGTCTGTTGCCCTGTGGTGTGTGCAGTCATTTAAAGGGATGTAAAATGCTACAAAATCCAATTGGCAGTGTTTTACACTGATTTAAGCACCAACATGAGGTGCAAAGCAGTGGGGGTTTAATCACTCTTCTGTGTAGCTTTGAAACAAGTTGCTGTTGAACTTCTCCCTCACTTCTTGCTATAGACAGCATAGTGGGGGTCTGTGCTTCTAGAAGGGATGACTGGATTAAGAAAATGGTTTTAAATGTAGATCTACATGAGCCTATACAAAAACTAGTCAAACTTGCATAATGCTTCCTGGTGTGTGTGTGTGTGTAGGTGTGTACGGGGGAGAGGAAAACAGAGAGATGGCTCCAGGTCATGAAGAGGCTCAGATGTGCTGACCCAGCTCGGTTAAATGCAGCCTCTTTTTCGAGCCCACGTTGTCAAGTTTCCCATTCGCATGTTTTTGTTGCTTGAAATGACACATCTATTTTAGCACTTGCATAAATACTGTTACCACTATCAAAGACCTTGAGGCCTTTATTACTATATATACTATTGCCAGTAAATGTCATCGTTTCTCACATTGTGCAAATGCTACTGTATGTTATGTTCCCATTTTTCAAAGGCAAGGTTAGAATGAAATGACAAAAGGGATAAGTTAAGGAACACTATTAAATGAAAGCTAGAGTTACAATAAACAGGGGAACGACAATCGCTGATCAGGAAGATGAAGAGAGGGGCACGGGGAAGCCAGGATTAGCATTTGCTTTCTACAGCAAGAATATTACATCTTTGTTCCTGTAATGAAGCCTTTCTGAAAGCTCTATGTTTCTATATTTCCCAGTGTGATGGGATGCATTTGCCTTCCAAAACTAAAGCAAGGCACCTCACTCACTTCTGCACCAACCATGGATCTTTTGAACTCGGTGTTAGCCAACTTTCCATTTTAAATCTCCAGTGTCATCAGTTCTTAATAAAGACAGATGCAACGCGCAGCCTTCTTCACAGTACCATCCCCTTTAATGGCATGCAGGATCTTAGGTTCAGCTATGAGGAGAGAAGATGTGACACTGAACTCAGAAAAGGGCAAAAATAATAGAAATTAGCATCAGGAAGATGAAAGCCACTTGTTCGCTGATTAGATATTCATCTCCAAATTAGTGGCTACCTTCTCACTTAGGCAGCAGAAGGGAGAACTGGCTTTTCCAGTGGAGACAGGAGATGTATCATCTACATCCCCAAAGTCTGGTGCAGGAAATGGGTTCTAGTTAAAAAAAAAGAACAAAAAAAAAAAGCGAAGGGCTATCACTGATAGCCGTCTCTCCTGAGCAGTTGAGTTCAAATCTCAGTTTTCACTGAATTGCATCTCCCAGGATCGGGCCCTTTGGGCACATTCAGTCTACCAACTCTCAGGATCTGAGACCATTGCTTAGTGTTGTGTGTCTAGCCTGCATCTTCATTTTCTTCTCAATAGTTAGGAGCAGGCCACTTGGCTGTGAAAAGGTAAAGTCAGGCTGAGCTAGTGACACTTGCAGGCAGGAGAAGAGGGAAGACTCGGGCGTTGAGAGGGAAGTGGTGGGCTGGTATTACTTGTAAGCCCACACTGAGATGGTGGTGACTCAGAGGGCACCAACTCCACCCTTACTCCATCTCGTAGATGGATCTATTTCTAGCCTGTGCAGAGTGGATGGAGATGCATAGCTGCCCCTGCCTCCCCAGCATGCCTGGGGTCAAGGCCTGGGTAGCATGTCATGATGGACAGACATGGGATGCTGTTCCCCTGGTACGTGCCAGTGCGTAGAAGCCACCTCCCCACCCGTTTCTTCTCTTTACTAAGTCACCCTCCATGCTTTTTCCTGCTCATCTGCTGTACCAAGGTCAAAGGTGTTCCTGAGCCTAGCAGCCCCTCGGACTAGTGTGGTTAAGACATCAGCTCCTATAGCCAACAGTACACAAGGAAACCCAGCCAGCTGCTGTTGACTTCTCAGGTTGAATGGCTTATTTACAGCTGGGTCACTTAGGACCTTCAACATGAGTCCAAAGCAAGCCTCAAACTCATGCCTTTGAGACACAGCAAGACGCCTTAACCTCTGCCGCTGCACCCCATGGGGTGCTCGTCGAGAGATCCTAAATGGGTTTTCATCTGTGCAATATATCATAAAGGTATGTACAAAAGGGATGACTCTTACATGGAAATAACTTCTTTGAGGCCAGGGGAATGAGGTGACCAGAGCCTCTTCAACCTCAGGACAAATAATGCCTTTACCTAAATATTCTTGTAACGGGATCATGAGTGACAGCTGCTTTTAGAGACAAATGGCCGGAGGTTTCTTCTTGGGATGCTACCTCAGGCTGGGACAAACCCACGGTTTCTTATTAGAAAGTCTTTATTAGTTCCAGCTGTGACATATATGACAATAGAACAAAAAATAGCATTTGTTGTTGACTTGAGGAACCATGCCCTCCCCAGTGCAGCAAATCTCTCTCTTTCATATGCAATTAGATCATGTTTCTTTGAGATCACCACCTTGTCCTAATCTTCAGCTCTGCAGGATATATCTTAACTTAGGAGCTCTGTTTCAATGGCAGCCAAGACAAAACAAAGCTCTTAAGGAAAAGCTATTCATAATATGGACCCACATCACAGACTGCCCAGCCAGGAAAAGGTGAAGAGACCAGACACAAAATTGGGCAGTGACAAGGTTCAGCCCTTAAAGTGCCACTAGCCGGGTAATGGGAAGCTCAGTTATTCAGTAACTGGAAGCAAAGGTTTCCATGGTGGTCACTGCATATATATTAAGTTTGGGGAAAAATTGCATCTGACTGGCGATTGCTAGCCATGGTTTCTGGTCAACTCCTTTCTAAACTATCCTGGCTCAAACCAGACCCAAACACCTTCAGACTTTGGATCTAGGCATCTATTTTACCCTCTCTGCAAGGCACTAGACATGCTGTGTTTAGTAGTGCCCCATATGTAGGCAAATCATTTACCGTATCTGCAAAGCCGGGCTTGTTTGTCCCTGTAGCCAGGTGCATTTACACGGGAGAGTCACCCTAGGTTTTTCAGATGCTCATCTGATGAATGGTAACACTGTGAATCTGGATAGGAGGAAGACACCAGGTTGTTCCCTTTAAGATAAAGGTGATGCAAAGACTCCTCTGCGGCATGTCTGCCGGGACAGAGCGAAATATGGCCGAGCTACAGCCGTCACAAGGCAGCACCGCCAGCTTTGTCATCCCTGTCGCACTCTGAATGCTTGCTGATAAAAATCAGCTGAGTTGAGGCCATCATTTCTCAAGCTGCAATCTCAGAGCAGGAGACGGGAGGGAAAAAAAAAGCACTAGGTTCTTACTTTATCCTCTAAGCCACTAAGCTGAGCAACCAGTAGCGCGTGCTATGCCTGCAAGGAAAACATTGTATTTCATGAAATTTAACATCCATTTTTAGTATAGGCTTAAACTGGAAGGGTTCAGTTTCACAGCATTTCTCTTTAGGGCGGGGAAGAAGCCCTTTCACACAAAACAACTCCTCAAGTACTTGCTCAGATCAACCTGTGTAATGTTAGCACGGCCAGTATATAAGCTTTAATGGTGCTTCTGGCCATGGTTCTCTCTCCTGGAAACTATAGTTGTGGTACTGGCCTTTAGAGGGTACGCCAAGGACCCCGAGTGAGGGCTAAAATAACAACAGCCCATGAAGCAGGATGCTATGTACTGTGGGGTCCGTTCCTTTGGGAGCTGATCTGAAACCTCTTCCTCCACCTGCATCTTCACAATGAGGTGTTCCCAGTGCTGATCATTTTGTCACCTGCAAGAGTGGGAAAGCCATAAAGCAGAGCGGCAGCAGCGCGTGCCTGTGCAAGGGCAATAAATGCAAGTAGAAAACGAGAGCTCGCCAGGAAGGGGCTCAGGCAGGAGAGGGTTACTTCCCGACTAATGGCCCGTGCCACCCACCAAAACTGCATTTGTCAGCTGGACCATTTCTTACACGTAATTCACAGAGAACAAGGAAAGCCACTGTACTGGGAGCAGCAGTCACACATAGGAGAAAGGGAAGAGGAGGATGTCCCACTTAGAGAGAGAAAGCCCCTATCACTTAGTAGACAGGATACACAGAGGGACTACAACATGCCAGATGCTTACTGGAGAATTAAAGAAGCCACTTTGCTTTATATTCATTTCCCCGTGTCTCAGAAATTAGCAAGAGCGGGCTCCGTCATTGGTGACGAGAGGGAAACATTGTCCATATAACTGCAATTCCTCCCGTTTCAGTCTGCTATTAAGCTCATTTAGCCAAAGTCATTTAAGGCACTTGCTCTCTTTCTTTAACCACATCTGCCGAATTAAATTCCACGCACTGACAGTGATGCTTTCAAAAGCTCCGAATCAATTCTTCAATCACTCCACATTCTTAGCTGTGATTAAAAACATGTGTCCCCTAATTAAGCTAACGAGAAATTGTTAATTGACACAAAGCCCCCCTCTGAGCATGCTTGTTAATGTCACCATCACTTTGACAGGAGAAGGAATTTAAATGAAGGGCAGACTGTCTTAACAGACTCAAAATTGGACTTATGGATGCAGGCTTTGTTTGCAAAGCGATAGCCATCAATTTGAAGGACAAGGGGCAGTGGAAGAAGGGGCGTTTCTCGTCTAGCCAAGGTCACAAGGAAGTAAATAGACGAACGCTAAGATGATAATCGCTTCTAGTACTTCCTCACTGAGCCCATTGCATCTGACTTTCTTTTCAGCCCTCTTCCTGATGTGCTTTATGAGCAGCCACTAGCATGCATAATCATGGCTGGTGCCAATTGTTCCACACATACACACGCACGTGCGCCAGACCAGGCACCTGAAAGCTGGTAGGAGCTTGGTGCCCGTCCAACAACCAAATCTACTTTGCAAGCTTCAATGCACCGAGCTGTGAGCCTTGAGCTAAAAAGGGTGCCTTCCAGCTGCCCTCTCAGCTCACTGCCATCACACAAAAGCCTTCTGTGCTCTCCCTTGCTCCTGCTGTCTTGCAGCCTTGTACGGAGATGGAGCAAAGGGGCCGAGCATCCTGTGATCTACGTTGCCGCCTGCATCAGGACTCGGCTAGCTGGCGTAACTGGAGCTCTAGGCCTGGTGTAAAGAGAGAGGGGAATCCACACCGTCATTTTGTTTTTGTATTAATGTAGCTCCCAGGCCTCAAAACAGTTTGCCATTGACAGTTCTCTGTTGAGTCAACTAATACCTTCTTTCTCAATCGCGCCAAGCCCCGGGGGCATTTTAAGAGTTCATAATAATGTTTTGAAATGAGTCAACTTTTTTGAAGAATCATTTTTGTAGCCGTGTTGCTCTGAGAAAAAGAGATACGTGAAACTCTGGGGTCAGAGGCAATATCTTTTATTATACCGACTAAATAGCAGCAAAATAATTACTTCCTTTGCAAGCTTTCAGGCACATACACCCTTCATCAGGCTGAGGAGGATTCAAAGATTGTAGAAGTCCTCCTAGGTAGAAAATAAGCTCCCTTTTGCACAGGGGAGGCAGGGGCTGGGGGTGTATTTCCTTGCGGAGCCGAGAGTCCTTTTGCGAGCGTGTTGCTTTGTGACGTGCAGATTAGGCTGTCTTCTTCCCTGGAGGTGTCTTGGAAAAATAATCTTCATTGCTAAATGAGAAAGAAGGATTTTTAAGCTCCCTGGCTGCCTCTGACTCCAGACACCTCCAGGGAAGAAGACAGCCTAATCTGCACATCACAGAGCAACACGCTCGCAAAAGGACTCCAGCTCCCCAGGGGAAAACACTTCCACCCTCTCCCTCCCCTGTGCAAAATGGAGTTTATTTTCTATCTAGGAAGACTTTCACAATCTTTGAATTCTCCTCAGCCCGATGAAGGGTGTATATGCCCGAAAACTTGCAAGGAAAGGATTTTTTTTTTTTTTTTGCTGCAATTTAGTTGGTCTAATAAAAGATATTGCCTCTGAGCCAAGAGCTTTGTGTATCAACTTTTCTTAAGCTTTTTGAAGAAAACACAGACCATGCCTGGGACTCCTAATTGCCAGATTCATGCCAACCCACAATGTTATCCACCTGAAGTCCATCATTTTTCTGCACTTTTTCCAGTGAGAAAGTCAAATTCCAAAACAACGGTTGGTCCGGTATTACAACGGAGGCTGCAGCAGTCATAAAAGTTCACCTCTGCTAAATGAATGTTTGCCAATAATGTCTTTCCATCAGGATGCTCATCATACCTCCTAAGCTTTATTGTCATTTCTTCCATTCCCTTTCCATTGTAATATAAATAACAGACAAATTGGAAATCCACATCAGCCAGCAAAATGCCAGTTGCTATTTAGGCCACGTTGCCTTTTATTGAGTTAGTAATACAATATGTTGTTTTAAGCTATTTTTTCCAGTGACAGAGAAAAAATACAAAGTTATATCAAGAATGCATCAGTGGTACAGTGCGTGTCTTTTGCTGAGAGGTAGTACCTTGGCTACAGACCTTAAGGGGAGGTCTGGGAAGGAGAAATAAAATGGATTTTCTGGTCCCCAAAAATGTTCTGATGGCCCAGGTTTGACTCAGTTAAATTCCTGTTGCTCCAATGGGGGTTTATCTTAAATAAAAGAAAATGAATATATCCCCTTCCCCACAAGAGGTTAGGCTTACAACTGGAAAGAAGGAGTCAGTGGCATTGGAAAAAAAGTTCCTAGGCTATTTTGATAACACGTAGGCTGTTCATCATTGTTATTCCTGGCAGACAAGTACCCACCATATTCCCTTGAACTGTTTATATGGTGTGATGTCAGGTTGAAATCTTACCTATTTAAGGCTATTGCATTCATATCAGATGCAGTTGCTTGCGTCTCTGGAGAAGAGCGACCACGTTGGATAAAGAGGTCCCATCCGTACCCCACCTGCTCCCCCAAGTTCTTGGAGGGATGCTAATGTATAATTATATACACCATCGTGCATCTGCACAGGGACAGAACGATTGAGACACTAGGACAAAATTTATGGGCAGGCCACAATTATGACGAATACCATCAAGGTATGGAAATGTACCCTCTCCATCTCCATCACTGTCTTGACCTAGTCTTGCAGATCCTAAGGGAATGGGTTGTGGGCTGCTCTGTTTGCCTGTTTGTTTCATTTTTTTTTAAAAGGCCTCATTGATATTCAGTGGAATTCCCTTGTAGGACAGGAGTAACTTGAAAAGTCCTGGTATGTGGCTAAATTAATTTACTTCCACTTCTAAGTGCAAGGAATACTGCGAGAAAGAGGAAGCTGCCGTGCATTATTTAGCGGTGCACTGAACTGCATGAGAAGGCCGGTCCTTCGAAAGTTTCTAGCTTGCTTGGGAATGGATCTCAGCACCTTAAGGAGGCATGCAAAACGGCATCTGTAATGCACATTTGTGACTTCCGCTCCTGGGTCATCATTTATGAAACCTCCTAGGACCACAACTACAGCCTTGCAACTTGATTTCCCATATTGCGTGCATGCTGCAGCTGGTGCAAGTGGAGTCCTCTGCAACTTGAAGGTGCAGGATGGGGCAGGCAGCAAGACGACAGCATTCCCCCCTCACTTCAAAATGTAACAAAAGATGAACCTGGCTGCTTTTCTATAGAGATAGGTCTGTGTGGCAGTGTCAGGGGCTGAGAGCTCCAGGAAATAACCGTCTTCAGAGGGACCGTGAAATACAACCCAGCTCGTTTTCATGTTACCTAAATTAAGTGACTGAGAAATAAAGGGATTGCATACTTTTCATACCTGCTAACTACGCTCAGCTGGAAATGCTTTGGAAAGCCTGCAAGACTGACAGAATTGTCATAAAACCCAGTGCTCTGTCAAGGTTTATTGGGATGCCATCTGAGGTTCACTCAGGGGAGGGTGTCTCTCCGAGATGGAGAAGCTCATATTTCTGCTCACTGAGGTGTCACTGACACAGTTTAGCATGCGGGATCCAACTCATTTAGGATTCAATGCCAACTTCATCCACATCATAAAGTGAATCCTGTTTTACAATTCCCTTGAACATTCTCTAAATGATGACATCTGAAAACAAGCAGCACAGTTTATATGCTGGAATTGTACTTTTGAAGTTAATTCTTAACCATAAAATGCCAGGTTTTTAATAGAGATGTACAAACAAAGTGAGGCAGGTGGCGGAGAATGGGGCATGGAGCCATTCAGTGCAAGGTTACTGATGGCTTGAAAGCCCCCCCAGGCATCCATTTATCTGTCTCATTTCTAATGTGCCCATTACTTTGGCGTGTCAGCTGGATGCAAAATGCATGCAAATATATGTAGAAAGAGAGGGGAAGGTGGCCTTGTGGTGCAGGGTCGGGACTGGTACCCAGCGGTCCAGCTGCTCAGGAGTTTTTCTATGAAACAGTTTCCCCCTAAGAAGTGCTGATGGAGCAGAAATTTTTTTTGTGGGGATGTATTTCTTCCAGTGAAATTCAGGTCCAAGATGAAATTCCCGGTCAAGCTACATGGCACAAGAACAGCCACCAAGGACACTTGGCAAAAATGAGGGAAAGCCAGATTCACGTCCCTCTCTTGCTGGATGCTGACATCCCAAGAGAGTCCCCAGATTTAGGAGGTTCTCTTTTTCACTGTCTCCTGTTCTACTTGGTTTAAAAAAAAAGTACCGGTAGGATCAAGAACTCGAGTCTGGTTGTCATATCTCACCGTGCCGTTACCACTGGGCTACAAGATAGTAGACTCTCCTTCTTGTTTTTATACAAATCATTTTTAAAAGACCTTGATTTCACCCTGATGCAGACTTGGAAGACAACTGACATCTCAGATACTTTCACAGGCCTGGAAAAAACTCCTATGAGTTTTGTTAGGTAACCTTTGTCAAGTCACCTAATCCCTCTGCCAGCTCCCCATCTGCAAAGTAAGGATAAGAGCATGTCCTCTCTCTCTTATGGCCTCTGCTTATTTCCATTACTATATGTTTCTATAGCCATCACCGCAATGGGACTCTGATCCCAGCAAAGGTCTCCAACTTGCTGTCATTATGCAACAATTTTGGTTAAGTCTTTAATGAGTCCATTCCCATGGTGTGTGGTCCTGACCCAACCCCCCTCCCCAGACACGCACACACAACTCCTTCCATTTGCAAATCTATTTTGGCCTTCCCATATTTCAATATTTCAAAGACGAACAAGATTTCACCAAGAACCAGAAACTCAGTAGCAGGCAAACTGGCTGTCAGCCAGTGACTGCTCGTCTGTGATCCAATAAATGATAGATAAGTATGAGTTAATGTTAGGCTTCCAAAACAGGTGTTTACAAAAGCTATAAGTGCATATTTCTTCTAATGCATTCTTCATAAATTATTTGCCAGGACTTTTAGCTCTGCTGTGGAGCAGCACAGGATGGATGTGGAAAGCAGCTTTTATACAGAGATAAAGTGAAACACTTTCAGGGTAATAGTTTGCTTTAAAATTAGCTTTACATCTCATCTATTATGAAATGTGAAGACACACTTCCAACTGCCTGTGAGATACAGTCAGGCAGGCGCAAGCTACAACAAAGACCTACTTTCCATAATTTTCAATCAGTGTGTGCGAGTCTCTTATTTTCTGCTTTCAAGGATGTAGGCATGGAAGATCCCTGACAGGGTAACCACGGCTGCACAGTACAGTACATCACTGTGAACGGCACTGAGACAGACCAGCATCATTTTGGGGAGCTTTACTCTTGGCTTGCTGTGCTCAAATTGCCTACAGCACTGAAGCGCGCTCACCTGCTTGGATTCCCAATGGCTTCGTAATAGCACAGAGCAACTAGGTCTTTCCCGTACCAAACTATTTTTTATTATAATTGTGGCAGAAGCAAGGAGAGGACACGGGGTGTGGGGGATGACTAGAATATTTGTAACCATCAAGTTAGTACACAGTGTGTGAAGTTGCTTTCCTGGCATGCACTGGGTATGTATGTATGTATTTATAGCGACTTGCATTGTGGTAGCAACACAAGGTACCAGTCAAGATCAGGGTCCGTTTCTGCTGAGCACTTTATAAGCCACTCAGACAGGGTCAGACTCGACCAAGAAGAGCTGGAGTCCAGCATTAATGAATCCCTTTAAATTGCAGCAATTGCTATAACTAAGGAGTCTGCATCCAACGTGTCATCCTCTCTCAAGTCGTCTCTACAGCGCACTGCAGACTTGTGCAGGCCTAGCTGTGTCAATCGAGGGTATGGAGAGACGCGTGTAGGTTGTAGCCGTGCTGGTCTAAGGACATAGGCAGACAAGGTTCCTTGGGTGAATCTGGTATCTTTTATTAGACCAACCCAAATGGTTGGAAAATAATTATTAAGCAAGCTTTCAGGTATGAAGAGGCATTTCACCTACAGGCATGATATCTACCTATTGAGTCAGGTTCATGAGAGACTGTTTTTACTACACCAGGATGAAGGATAGAGTCTCTTGTTTGGCTGCATCCACACTTGGACTGCATTGCCGGCATAGTATACTGGTACTCCTGTATCTGTAAAGTATTCCTAATGGAGACAGGTTGTTTTAGATAGCCTGACTGCAATTGCCACTCATTTCTTTGTAAATACATAATTGCCGTTCCATAATCTCATATGCTTGTGCCTGCCAAATCTACACCAACCAAGCCATTTGCTCTAAGCAGGATCCAAAAATAACCTGTCTCATTGCAGCAGTCCTCTCCACTTAGCCCGGCTTCTTACTGAAATCAGGTCTTTCCCACTTCCCTTTAAACCCTTTTTATGGACAATGTCTAATTTGATCGAGAAGTAAAAAAGGAACAAGGAGCCGTATAAATGCGAGTCCTGCTAAGTTCTGGGAATCAATCCCCGCTGAGCGTCTCGCTGCAGTCTTGTCAGCATCAACTCTGAGTGCAGGGAGCTGGGGAAACTGATTGCAAAGTTTCAGGGAGAAAGGAACGTGCGCGTGATTTATTCTTTTGTAACTAGACGTATTAAAAGCAATTATTCCAAAATTATATCTCCGACTCCATCCCCATCTATCTTTGAAAACAAATGGAACACATTTAAAAAAAAAAAAAGAGCTAGACCATTTATACTTCTGAGGCAGAAAAAGTGTCACTCTTAAAGGCAATTTATGGCTAATTACACAATTGCTCTATTATGAAGTGCTTGCAGGAAGACTGTGTAGTAAAGAATCAGCGCTTGAAAGGAGAGTTTGAATCAAGTCATTCTTTTGTTGAAATTCCAAGATTTGCCAAGAGCACTTAAAGTAAGTTATTACTTTTTGTGAGATAATGGCTAATTATGTAATTAATTTATTAACTTCTGCAGAGCAAAGTTTCCCCACCCCCCGTTGTTTAGACCGAAGTATAGAAACAAAACTTTTTCGTGAAAAGTTTGAAAAATAAAACCAAGTAATAATCAATGCACAGCATGTTTAAAATCAATGGAATTTATTTTTTAAACAATCATTGCTATTTGACTGGATTTGGGAGTCATGCTGAATGCTGGAGTGACAGCCCTGGAACATTTAGACTGTAAACCCTTCCTTTCTCATATGCACGGCACAGCAGGGCCCTGATGTTTGCTGGGGATTTTGGATGCTACAGCAGTATAAATATTTACTGCTAATATAATAGAGGGTTGGAGTTTTGCCTTTTAACCCTTTTTAGTTATTCACACCAGCAGAAAGCGGGTGCAAGGGGAGTGCACTCTCTTTGCACTGGCATTCATGGCAACACAAGGGACAAGGCGGTAGAGGTTTATGTTCGGTCGTGCAGCAACGGAGAGTTTGCAGAAGAGGAAGCCCCCGTGCAAATTTCCTCTGCAATCCCCACAGCAGCAGGAGACTGGGATCGCTGAAAGCACCAGGCTATGCCTACTGGCCAACGGTGCAGGATTTGGGGGACCATGTTGTCCCCTCAGTGTAGGATTGAATTTTCCTCTCGTCCCCCCCATGAACACTCTGGGAATCTACCTGGCAGCTGCTTATAAGAAAAGAGGCTTGCTATCCCACTAGGGTAACTAAAGCACAGGGCAAAAGCTAACCTCTAACCATCAGTAAATGGTTAAGCAGTCCTTTCTGATGGATAACACGAAAAGAGCCTAAGATGCTGTTGTATGGACATTATCTCACCCACCATTAGAGAGCTACAAAAGTGTCTTGGCTAAGAGTTATTTGTGCCTGCTTGACCACCTAGTGCCTCGAAGGTGGATACCATTTGTCCATTATGCCAGCTTTCTGTGGCATAACTG
This sequence comes from Alligator mississippiensis, assembly GCF_030867095.1. NCBI lineage: Eukaryota > Metazoa > Chordata > Crocodylia > Alligatoridae > Alligator > Alligator mississippiensis. Next base: position 43,256,387 of record NC_081837.1, on the reverse strand, counting down.
CTATTCAGCCCCAGGCCCTGACACTTCCTCGTGCCTTTCATGTGTCTACTGACTAGACAGCAATTAGGAAGCCAGATCGCAGAGCAGAAGATCATCTGGTGGAAAAACAGAACGATGAATTGAGTTTGCCGAGTGACTTGGACCAGACACTTTCCACCCATGCATGCCCCTGGCGTGCACGCTCAGCTGAATGCATTACATAAAGGATACCTGGCCTGCAGTCTTCTCCTCTTTAAATGCAGGTGAGGATTGGCAGTAAATTTTGATGAGGTCAAAGATTTCCATACCATGCCCCACCAAGCATTTACTGGTGGCCTGTGAGGACGTGCTAGTTGCATGGCATTGGATCGATCTTGCTATTCGCAGCTGGTAAACTCCACTGAAAGAAGTAAATAGAACTGTATTATTATTTATTACAGTAGCAGCAATAAAGGAAGACGATGTTGTCACTGCGCTAGATACTAGGGGAAAAACTAGTGAGCCAGTCCCGGCCCTTAAATCTTTACCTTGCTAATAGGGGAGACTTGCATAGCATGGAAAAAAAAACAGAGCAACACAACTCGCCCAGCGCCTAGCAAGTAGTCAGCGGCGGAGGCAGGACTAGAGCTCGGGCCTGTGACTCCCATTCCAGCTTCCGCTGCACAGAAACACGCTGCCTCTAAAAGCTGCGAGTCCACGATAGCTCGGCTAGGAAGTTAGGAGCTGTGGTGGCAGGGGGGTTTCCTGTAGGATTTAGGCACGTGGCACTGTTGGTTGCAGTTCTCCGTATTGTCAGCAGTAAGCTTTTCATTGCAAGTCCATGGTTGTTTCTTTGTGTTGTGCCCGCTGCAGGCGTGCATTTGTTTCTGCTTGCAAAACGAGTCCCAATAAATGAGTCTTCACAAGGGTGCCGTGTTTTGTCTGCTTTGCTTGCCCCCGCCCGAACCCTCTCCATTTGCCAAATACCCTGTATTCTTAATCAGAGCAGGAGCCGCACAGCCACAACATGGCTTTTATGCAAAGTCTCTCTTTAATGACAGCCAGGAGGACTGTCCTGGGGGGATGAGATGGTTTAATAATCAGCCTCCGTCTTTGATTCTGTTTCTCTACGAAGGATTGCAAATGAGGAAAAGAGGGAGAGCCGATTTCCATGCAGACTCTGAACCTTACTAAGCTGAAGGATTAAAAAGCAGGCACCCATTCTGCCCTAATCCTCACCTAATTTATTTATTTAGTACACACACAAAAATCACTTAAGAACTTTTCCCTAGAATCTCATAGTATTTGGATCCGTTTCCTCCCCTCCCCTCCTTCCTGGCCGGGACCCTAGAAACAGAAGTGCCAACATTCACTTTCAGAAAAAAACCCTGGGTTTCTGGCATCTCTGGCTCAATTTTACAGCTTCGGATCCAACCAAACTCCTAGAAACAAGGAAAGACGACTTTCCGTCGCTGCAGGAGAGGACAGTGCTGATGCTGTTTGTGACGGTGACAGCAGCCACTGATAACTTTTGGCACGAAGATTTTTTAATGCATCTTGACATTTCCTTTCACCCTAGGAAATGGTTAAATCTCTGTGACACACTTCTGAGAGGTTGTGGTTGTTCTTGCCTTTAAAACTTTTAGTACAGACTGCATGGCTTCCCCGCTGCCCCTGCTCTGGAGTCAGTCCACGGTGCCACATTAGAGATGCACAAAAACTTCCCGTTTGGCCATCAAATAGTACGGCAACAAGGGAGGTGCCAGCGGTGCACTGGTTCCGAGGGCCCTCGTGCAGATGGTGCCAAAATAGTGCCTGTTTTCTCAAAGAAAGTGATCATGACTCAACATTAAGAGGATGAATTTGTAACCACCACATAATGTGCACCAGGCACTGCTTCTCATCCTCAGACCATATGCATCTGCTTTTTCAGAGCACATTGGGGCAAAGCACTAGGTTCAGCGGCACCATCGCCTCCTTAAAGACAGCTGGATCAAGCTCTCCAGTGCTTCTTTCAATGTAAAAATCCCAAATTTACATTCAGCACATCTTAGAAAACTCTCATTTTAATCTCTTCTTAAACTACTTAGCCGGACAGCATGATTAGAGCTTCATTTCAGATAATATCCCATAGGCAAACGAACAGTAGCTCATTTTGTAATCAAAGTGCCTTAGTTAATTTGTTTTCATATTCAATTTATCAGTAGATACACACGAGATGAGTTTCCCCCCTGCCTGCCTGCACACGTGTGCGCACACACACCGAGTTCAGAGTGCAAGAAGGTGGTAAATAGAACGGAGCTATAGGCACACGACCGGTAAAATAGGTGCAATCCCGGAAACCCAAGGGAAGACATCGAGGAGCACGCTCTGAACAGGAAACACAGCCATCAGGTCCCATACGCTTTACTTATGGTTGGATTGAACAAACCTTGTAAGTGTTTGCGTGTCACAATCCATCATTCCTTTACGACTTAGAAATGTACAGAGCAATAACAGGTCTTTCTTTATATTCATATATTCTTGAAAATAAAGTCTGATTCTTTGGGTGCTGGAAATGTCTCTTCTCAGTTGCTGCCTGAGAATTTTTTCATCCCACCCTTCTTCCCTTTCCTAGTCCTAATGCATTTCATGTTTTCTTTGCTTTGGTGCATCTTTTAAAATGACACATTTTATCAATTCTTCGGGTAATATTGATGTTTTGCCCTTTTAAACGTGTCATTTGATTTTTCTGATGTTCCACTCATATTCTCCATCTGTTTTCTCTGTAGCGCTTTCATTTGGTGGCAATTTCTCATTAGGTCCCAGAAGGTTTATTCCAGGAGTTGCCTTGAGCTTATTTTTTTTCCTAGTGTTTTGAAACGTTTGACGTGCGGCTGAATTCCTCCAGCACGCCCATGCTCCACATGCAGGTCCTGTCCTCAGAGCAATCTTATTTAAGTATTTCATTGTGCCGAGTACATTTTCTTGCCTTCAAGTTCCCTGTGGATTCAATCAAAGAACAATTTTTAAAAGCCGGTACAGAGAGAACGCAGTGATGTTTTACATTGAAGACATGTTTTTTCATGGCCTCGTTGAAGACGTTGCCAAAAGAGTAATCCTAGACTATCGGAAAGCAATAAGAAAGCCCGTGCGTCCTCCATCCATATCTCATTATTTTGTTTGCTCTTTTTTTTCCCTGTTGTGGTAGTTACATTTATGTTACATTCATGACAAGTTAATTCCTACATTTCTGAGACCTCGTTGTCTCGCGGGTGTGAATGACAATGCTCTAGACGTTCAGCAAATGCGATCTCTATAAATGAATGTCAATTCCTTGTCAGCTATTTTGGGAACCGGGTTTCAGGGGATCATCTGCGTAAGAAAACTGTGCGCCCTCCATGTGAACTTCAATACAAATTGACAGCTTGAATTCAGATGAACGGCAAGCTACGAATGAAGCAAAACCCATTTTAATGGGCACGGTGGTCTTATCATTCAGCGTAGTTTAATGCACGGTGGGACTGAGAAGAGCCGAACCGAAACCTGTAGATATATGCAGCACGTTTCTCCCTGAAGCATCCCCAAACATTTTAAAAAGTGATACATAACCAAATGGGGAACATTGCAGCACCCTTACGGATCCAACATCATTGGGAACCTTGATGGTTCCCATTAGTAAACCATGTTAAAGAGAGGTCTGACCCCTCTATCCTGAATGCTGGCTCAGGACAGGCTGGAATAAGAGGCTGGATATTCAGCTGCAGAAACCCATCCTGCTGCATGAGCCTACAAACTTAACCTCATTTTAGGACCCCGGGGTATCTGAGCTGGCTTGCATGGAACAGGAACAGGCATCTATTTATTTCTCAGGGCAGACTTTCCAAACGAGTCCTGCATCCCCAGTGAAGTGAGTGTTTCAGGAAAAAGCCCAGCTACTGTTTATACACCTAAGTAAATGGCCCAATTTAGTTGCTGAAAAGGGTGCTGATACTTTGGGAAACTGGGCACCAGTTGTGGAAGCTGAGCTTGTGAAAACCCTAATGAACAAACGATTCTCGTCACCTTCAGGAAGGGCTTTGCAATTAAGCAAAGCAGGTTTTGGCACATTTACATTATCAACCTCATCCTCTCCATAAGCCATGGGCATCTCATTCAGCAATATCATTTTCCTCCCATTAGATTCAGGTGCCCTTTTACTGCAGGTGCGCTGGCAAGGTGATTTGATTAATTGATGCTGGACAGGATTCCTCTCTAATCTCATTAGCTAATACTGTTTTTGGTTGATTAGCCCTATGTGCATAATTATTCTCAGATTCCATTTGTTATGGTACTCTTGGTGTCTGTTTAGTAAAATGTTAAATTTCCCTGTGGTTTGCCAATGTTTGCAAAATCCAAAAAAAGCTCTTCACTGGTACCTAGAACCTACCTAAGTAGCAAAAGTTATTGCCAATGCCTCCCTAAGCATTTTTTTCTTTTTAACACCAGCAGCTATAAAATGATTTTTAGGCCTTCAATACATAGCTTCTTTATTGCTATATTGAGGGGGAAGTTTGTACTTCGGGAAAAAGCTTTGCTATCAAACAAGAGGTTAGTGAATATTATCCATCTTCAGTCTTGGATGCATTTCCAAGAGCTAGTGTGAGTCTTTCCTCAACATTTCAAATGCATCGCCCTCTTTTCCTGTTTAAAAGTATTCAAATTTTTTTAACATGATGTGCACAAAATTGTAGAGTCTGGTTTTACAAATGGAAACAGAAATGAATGAGAAACATTCCTCTTCCTTGGCCTATTTCTAGATTTGGAAGTGTCCCAAACTCATTTTTGGTCTAAAGTGGCTTGGCCACTTGTCACAACTTTGTGATCGTTGAGTTTAACCCACCTCAAAGAAGGGCCTTGTATAGCAAATATCCCAAATGCAAAGAATTGAACTTCTTAAGTTTCTCCCCTTTTTATTTCACTCAGTTTAGTCCAATGAACTAAGGCATTGCCTGACTCCATTATGTTGATGTTTTTGCTAAAAATCATAGGACAAATTCTAGAACTGCTAAACAGACATTTCAAAACTCTGTAATTTTTACAGAACAAAAAAACCCACAAAACCCCACAATAATATAGGCTATTTAAAACTACCCCCAAGCATGACTTGGTCACATTTGTCTGAAGGGAAACTTTAGAAAGTAACTCTAAGCAATGGGGACAGGGTTATGGGAGAAATCCTGAAACACCCTTAGCTGAAGAAGTGCCAAAAGGGAACTATTTCTGCAATATGATGATCATACCTGCCCTGATCCACCAAAGCATTTAAGCTTTACTAGAAGAATACAAGTACTGCTCTTGATTATATCAGAGCTACTGCTGTGCTAAAAGCTAATAATGTGCACGTGCTTTGCTGCAGCAATACCAGAATAATCCACACACATAAGAATTAGCCATTAATGAAGCTCTCCACAGTCCTATCAGACTCCATGCTACAAAGAGCGTGTGCCTATGGCGCACATGAACTCCTTGTATGTGGCCGACTGGTCATTTGGGATACTTGATCCAGAGAAGATCAAGGGCCTGATTTTATTTATTTATTTATTTATTTATTTTAAACACATGTTCTTTGAACATCTGGTCTTTTTAAAATGTTTTAAAGTTGGAATCCTAAAAACACTGGTACCAAAAACTAGGACAATCTTGGCCACGTGATAAAAATGCACCTCCTCGGAAAGTGCACTGCTGCTGGAACCAGCAGGAGCTGTGCCCAAGTGAGAGCGCTCACAACCGGGTCCATAAACAGAAGCAATAACTAATGGTCTAGCAAGAAAGCCAAGGGATGTCTTCAAAAAGTATTGCTCTCCTTTCTAAGTCCAGTGTTGACCTATGGGCAACCCCTTTGCAAACTATGTCAATATAACGCCCAAAACGTCCTGCTATAAAAGCTGGTTTGGTTTGTGTGCATGTGTGTACAAGAGGGAGATTTTCCAGTACTGCTTGTACAACCTAATCTGAATGGTCTATAATTTTGTTTTCAAAGTAAAAGTCTATTTAGATCTGTCCAAAGTAAAACTGTTGTATTGTTTCAGAAAGTCCTTCCAGGTCTAAACCCATCAAGGTTGACTTTAGGAACATTTGATGTTCACTTGCATTACTGTTGCAGATGGCACATTACCCCGGCGTGCAGAGCAGGAGACGGTAATGTTTACCATCCTACCTGAGCAGATGTCACTTTATATTAATAAGCAATGGCAACATAACATACGTTTTGCTTTCCCTTTCAATCCCCTTTGCTATGAATACATATATTATCATCATGCCTTCTTTCAGCTGCTTGAAAATAAGGCTGCAGCCAGCTGCTTCAACCGTCTCCCTCCCACCAATCTATTTCTTTTTTCAATGTAAGAATTAGGACAGGTAAAAGTGCAAAAGTAAAGGATGGTTTGCACTTTCTTTACAGGAAATATATATTACACTGTTAATTTTAGTGACTTGTTAAAAAGAGTGACGAGACAAGCTGGTGTCTACCTCAGAAAGATGCTTTTGATTTTGATGAAGAAGATACTGATGTGAGCCTCAGAACAGAAGCTGTCTTAGCAGGGACAAGAACCTCTGGATAATACCGGCACCCCGTTGCAAGCGAGGTGGAAAGGAATGGCCTAGATATTATATGTTCCTCTCTCTCATGGGGGTTTCCTCACTACCCACCTCCCTGCCAGATCCATGACAAAGCAAGCTTCTGCTGGAGGAAGCAAACTCTCCTTTGAAGAAGGAAATCAGGTTTGGAGCCACTATGCCATTTGTCATTAACTCCTTGATTCATATTTCTCCAGCCCCAGAAAAGGGGAACAGTGACTTTTAATTTGCTTGGGTGTCATTTTCCTTGCAATCACTCCCATAGATTTATGAACACAGGACAGATTTATCAAAGCCACAGAACTTGGATTCGCCCCTGGTCTGGACTGGGTACAACACCGATATATTCACCACGGTGGTTGCATTGGCAGATTACTCACATCCAGAGCTCGCTGCAATCACATTCCAGGCACAACTGACAGGTTTTTCTCATCAGCTTCAAAAGATTTTGAATCATGGCCTTGGACTTCTCTCCTTGATGTTTTGCTTTTAACAGTGAAGAGCATTCCCATCAGAATAGGGTCCTTTAAAAGAAGTCCTAGACCCCCTGCCCATATTATAGATGGTTCCCAGATACTGGAAGCAACAGCTAATTCCAAATGCAACTATCATGACAGATTTAAGTAGTTGCTATTCTCAACAAGCAAAAAGATAAAGACACTTTGTGCTTTGAAAACATTGGGACAGTTTCTTCTGCTTGGCTCTCATGTAACTCGGCAGCAACTCTACTGAATCAGCCAAGTTGTGCCTTTATCAGTTGATCCGAAACTAAGATCTGGACCGCTTCATCTTCCAGTTTCTTATTAAACTAACAAGTCCCTGCTTTGAAGGAAGGAACTTTTGACTGTCACATTTACTTGGCTTTCCATATAACAAACACTGGTTTGTGCTACAGTCTCATTTCGGCCGTGGTGTCATTTAATGGAAATGAACAGGCAAAAATGCCTCATCCCATTAAACAGCCAAGGTTCCTTGGGTGAATGTGATTTCTTTTATTAGACCAACCCAAATAGCTGGAGAAAAGTTATTAAGCAAGCTTTCGGGTTCAAAAACCCATCGTATGACCTTAGACCCACACGGCTACAACCTAAACCCCTCATCCCATTAAATACATTCAGTGAAAGCCCAGTGTATGCTATTCAGGTGCCATACCACATCCACAACCTGGACAGCAGCACCTGCAACAAATACCCTCAGCATCTTCCACAGGTTTCCTTCTTTGAGCATTCACATTTTTATTCATTCTCTCTTCATTTCTCAGCCAGGCACAGCTCCACTAAAAGCAGTGGTTGTTTGTACTAAACAGAGCTAATAGCTGAAGCAGTATTTAATACAACGGGCATGCCTTCCCTACCCTTCCCGCAGGACACTTGAAGGAGGTGGTAGATCCACGTCACCTTTATTAGTTAATGTGCATCCAGAATCCTTCATCTGTGATTTTTCTGTACTATAAATGGATGGGGTTTTGTGCTCCATATAATTTTGAAAGCATTATAGTCTCTATTCTAATGAAAACAGCTAGTTATAAAAATAGCCAGACCTGAATGATATGTTCTTTTTATAAATGCAGTCTCAGTCTTCACCTTATAATGGAGCTTGGGCATTTTAATGCTTAATGTACTGGGGGCTAAATAATGATTTAATTCATTAGTGGTTGCAGTGGTGTGTGCTTTTTGCCACCTAATGGACTCACCTACCTTGCAAAAACAGTATGCTATCTTGAAAGAGTGATTCTCAAAAGCTCTGCCTTGCTATGGCCACTCAATGACCTCCCTCCCAGTTTGAGAACCCCTTTCTATTTAGCACCATGGAAAGAGCAGGCTAACTAAGGGGGAAAAGGGGTCCAGGCCCAGGCAGAGAGCTCCACTTTTTAGCGATAGAGACCTGCTTGGACTAGAGACCGCTACACAACCAAGGATACTGTGCTCTCCCCCCACAGCTCTGCTACTGATTGACTGGGAGATCTTGGGCATGACACACAACTACTCTGTACCTTTTTATTTTTACCTACGTGTAAAATGGGGATGAATGATTCTCGCCCACCTTTCAGAAGGTAGCTGTTGTTTATGAGTGACTGCCACATGCTCTGGGAATCATGGGTGAAGAGAAGAGGGCACGATGATTTTTCTGTTCTTCCTCTTCCTTCACAGAAAGAAATTCCTGAGTAATTATTCCATGGCAATCACAGGGCCCCGTCTTTTGGATCTGGGGAGGAACAGCTTAACCAGTAACCAAGCAATTCTCCTGGCATGGGCGTGTAAATGCACCGAGAGGCAGCACGGCAAGCGTGGCAGGGCCAAGGATATACAGAATTGCAGATGTAGAGGGCTGGAGGGGAACCCAGGAAGACACATCTAGTGCAAGGCACTGTTAACTACACACTCAATCCCACCCTCCCCAATATTCATCAGTACCAGACCCAGCACAGGCCCCTGAGATCAAAGCAAAAACAGCTGCAGGATGAAGAGCAAAAAGTTTTGGGGGTTTTTTTGTCCACTGCTAGCTTCATGCAGCACATTAGGTGGAACTAAAAGTCTGGGGTTGGATCTTTTGCATTTGTAACCTCTCTCTCTCCACCTTAAAGTCCAAATGTCCCTGCTCTGTGACCACATGCAGCCCTACCCAAGTGAACTCACTATCAAAAACGTTGAGAAACTGCCTGCCGGAGTCCATCAAATCAAGGTAAGGCTGTTCAGGAACTACTCTGATTTGAAGTCAGAAAGGACTGTCTTCAAAAGAAAAAGCAAAAACAGTTTGATAAAAGAGTCAAGGACACATTTAGCTGCAGAGCAAGCAGAGGTCCACTAAGAGCTCCGAAGAAATGAGAGTGGGAGAGGCATCTTCGTTGCTGTCTGGAGTCTTAGAAGAGAAATGATACTGGAAGACTATCAGATTGACTGACAGTCTCTAATAAAAAAGGATCTCCACCCAAATCATCCACAAAGTGTGGTGAATCTAAACTTATAGCCAAGTTTCATTATTTAGACAGAAACTGAGCACCTGGATTGTCTCACAGAGTATCCCAAAACAATAAGAACAGGGAACTTATCATTCCCTTCCTAATAACAGACCAAAAGAAAGAAACTGCTCACAAACAATCTTATTTCTTAAAAGCAAAGAAACAAAGCTCTTAATCTCCAGCACTAGGCAGCTTTAAACTCCCCCTCTTCCCTCTGAACACAAGTTGGGGCTGAGGTTTCTGGGCTTTTAACCTGTTTCCTGTCTCCAATTTGCTAACCTGCTGCACCTGTGTTTCCAGCAGGACTTGAGCTAATCTGGCCTTTCTGGTCATTAGTAGCTCAGCAACCACCAGCATTAACTTCTACTCAGGTTCTTGCAATTACCTGTTTGCCCTTTCCCCAGGTTTTGGAGAGGAACAGCAGGAAACATGGAAGAAAGGAAGGCAAAATGCCACCAAAAAAGAGGAAAGGTCAATTTATTGCTTTTCATGCTCCATTTACATCACCTACACTGCACAACAGGAAAACCAAGAACAGCACAGAGGACCGGACCTCAACGGGCTAAAAAGCAGCATTTAGAAGCCATTCCTCTCTCGCTGCCCCTCACAGTCTTTTAAAGAGGCAGGTCATTGGGTTTATTTTAGCACCTTCCACAGATTGCAGAATGATAAAAAAATGGGGAAACTCCTAAGGGTTGTTAAGTAATGCACGGGATAACCCTTGCAGCACTGAGATGCAACCATGGCATGAATGTTTCAGGTTGGCCATCATAGAGGACAGTCCGGTTGTCCTCTGTCCTCTATTGATACGAAACCAGACACCTGTATGTCCTCTATTTTTTCTCTTCAAGATAAAAATAGAGCACATAAAGGCATTGGGTTTTGTAACAATAGAGCACAGAGTAGCAGAAAACCAGTGTCCTCTATGATGGCCACCCTACCTGCTTGGCCAGAGGGAGTTTTATAGTTGTTCAGGGCTGGAAGGGACCTTACAGGTCCACCCCCTGCACTTGCAGGAAAGACACCTGGGATCAGACAAACCCAGCAAGATGGGCTCTGGAATGAGGGTCATTAGACGTTTCCTGTGTGACTGTACTGATCTCACTTAACACAGGGCGGGGAGACGGACATATGGGAAAGCAACACAGTAGATCCAGATGAGGAGTCCTGAGCATCCACGCAGAGGCAACGGGGCGATCATTGATTTGCAAGGATCCCCTCTCCTGGCTCCTTCAAGCCGTATTTTGCCAGAAGTAGGAGCCTGGACATCAAAGGAATATTAAAAAGTTAAAAGGTGCTTCTCAAAGGGGAGAAGGGGGTCACTTGTCAGAGCGCCTGTCTGGGATCAGGCTTTCACAGGTACATTGCACAGCCGTGGAGTGCCGCATAGAGACCTCTGGCCCCCACTGCCTTGTGAACTGGAAGCAGTGCAATGGCCTTACTATGAGACCTATGGGTTTGCCTGTCTCACATCTCAGTATAGCTCCAGGACAGGCCGCCGTGCTGGGACACTTCACTGGCTCCATGAATACAACTGCCTGAGCTGGGATCTCCTGCTTTCTGAGGCAGCACGCATGCAATGGTCACCAAGCGTCTCAGTTCAAAGCTTTCTGGTGCTGTACTGAGGTGCTGTACAGATCTCGAGAGAGACAGAGAGGAGGCAAGCTCCAGTCCAGCGATGGAGAATCCTTTACAACCCTTGGAAAATATCTTCTTCCTGTTTTCCTCATTATTTACTACTTGCTCAATCCCTCTGTGACCTGCAAGCATCATCAGTCATTATTTTAAATTTTCTTTCTGGTCAGTGGCTATAATGTCTAATAGCATAGGTCCAAGAACTGATCCCTCTAGAAGCACTCCCACCACCATGGGCAGCTCTTTCAAAATGCTTGGAGACAAGGTATTCACAGTCATTGATTAGAAAATATCTGAATTGTATTAGCTGCTATTTAAAAAATTCCCGAGTTATTGCTAGAATGGAAAACGTATCATCATCATATGATATGACTACAGCATATGACTTTTTTTTTTCCAAACACAGAAAAATATTTATTGAAAACTTATGTCTTTTTCTGCATTACTATTGATAATCCTACCATTTTCATCTAGGAGTAGATCAATAATTTTGTTAAAGCTCCATTTTTTCTTAATGTACTTTAAAAACTACTTATTGCTCTTATGTCTGCTGGCTATAGATTTCTTTGTGTCTCTTCATCAATTCTTTATCATTCCTATCTTCTAATTTATAGCCATTGCTATTAACTCCCCTACTTTTTCATTTGTTATGGACTTCTTTGATGTTATTTTATAGATGCTCTTGCTTCCGCTCTAAGCCAAGTTGTTTGCTTTGCCTACATAGCCTTCTTTCTCAATTGTGACTTTTAGGGCATCTTGTAAAATGCACTTAAACAGTTCTCAATTATTTTTGCATTAAGATGGGCAAAAAGAAAAAAAAGACAAGAACACCAAAGCCAGTTGAACATTCAGGCACAGTTAAGCTTGCTGATATTTCATCAGGATGCTGGGGTTAAAACACAAGTCTTACAAAAGCTGCCATTCAGGTTTTGATGCACAGAAACTGCCTTGTCTTCCATTTTTCATCACTGCTGCAAGTTAGCAATGACTCCAGCTTCATAGTGCCTCTTGGCCTTGTACTGCGGCGTGTGGTTTGGAGGGAAATAGCGCTTTTATTGAAGAAACACTGACACTTCCTGCAGCATCTTGAAGCATTCCCGTCGGGTAACCAAAGGTGCCAGGCCAGCAGCAGTGAAGGGATGGATGATTCCCTGCAAGATGAAGCACTGGTGGCCCCTACCAAGAAAAGCAAATTTCGGGCTGGATTCTGCTCTGCTTGGGTGCAACTAAGGGCTGGTAACATTTGCCTCCATGAGTATCCGACTGCAGTTTGCTCGCTGATGCTGCACCACCAAGATGGGCTCTGCATCTAATAGCACTGTATTATTTTCTAATCATCCCCGGCAAGTCGCAAAGAATATGAGAGGTCTGGTATTTCTGCCAGTTGTAAATGAGATGCAGGAGCTCTCTCTCTAAGCTGGGATGGTTTATCCTTAATTGGAATTTGTATGTACTGTATTTATCTCTCCCCAAATCTATAAATAAGGCGGGTGCTTTGGCAATTACTGATGTCTGCTGTCATTTTCCAAGGCTGGGGTTTTGATGAAGCGCGTGGTGTTATCGGCTACTATTTCTCATTTCTATCATTCTCTAATTCTGCTTCCACGTGAAAATATAGCTACAGTTTTATGTGGAATGATTCCCTGTCCCTCCTCCCCCCCCCCCCACACATGAAATAAAGGCTGAAAGAGGGAAAGATCAAACAGTTTGGTTCTCCTGAGCATGCAAGTTGGGAGGAGGGGGCCTCCATGCAAACATTTTCTGGAGGGATCCCAAATAGAAGGAGGACTGAGCCCTGAACAGGCGCCCTGGAAAGAAAATTTGTTCTTTGCAAGCTTTTGGGCACAAACACCTTTCTTCGGACATGGGGAGAGTCTGCCGGTGTTCATTTTTCCAACCATTTAGTTGGCCTAATCAAAAAGATCACATTGACCCAAAGAACCATGTCCGCCTATGTCCTTAGACCAACACGGCGACAACCTACACCCTCAGTTCAGGAAAGTGCTTAGACAGTTAGTTAAACTCATTGTTTAACATGGGTAGACTTCAGTATGGGATAATGCGCACATCAAGACAGGGGCCGGGCAGTTCAGAGCAGCATGCCCTAAAGATATACAGCCAGATCCAAGTCACAAGCGCACTGTGCCAGGCAGTAGCATCCTCAAACAGAGTACACAATGCTATGCCCACCACTTCCCTGGCTGGATGCAATGCAGCCTAGTCTGTGCACAGCATGGGGCAGGCTAATTAGCACTGGAGAGGGGGTGTCAATGCAAACCTGCTTGCAATTCAAGAATTTTTTTTGCAAAAATCTAGTTAGTCTAATAAAAGATATCACCTCTACCACAAGTCCTGATTGCATGGCATTGGTAACAACTCTTGGTCTGGGAGGTAGCTCATATAGAGCCTCGCAGCATGTTCACAGCCCCTTTCTTTCTCTCCATGGCCCATACAGGCCCTGGTTGCTTTGGTTCCTTTTTTCCTAGATATACAGGCCTTGCCTCTGGGAAATGGCAATCATCACTCAAAGTTAAGGGTGCTCTCACGCTCGCAGGGTTGGGCCTGCCTTTTCTGCGGAGCTAAAACGAGGCAACACGGTGAAGGAAATACAGGCCTATCAATTTGCAGCCCTCCGCCTGTCAGGTACATGTGTCCTGTGATCCTTCTCATAATTAGTTATTTGAAAGGCATTAGCTGCCCCTCCTATCCCCCCCGCCCTTTTCTCTGCTTCATGAATTTTCTTTTGTGTTAGGAGGCCCATTTATAAAATATAGATTCCTATTGATTCCCAAGGAGAATGGGCATTAATATACTCCAGTGTCCATCTGTTCTCTCCCCCACGCCGCAAAGGAAAGATTTATATGAGTTTTCTGGGTATGCGGCTGACCTGTGATTGAGTCAACAATCAAGCCACACTAAATTAAGCAGGGATCTATTTCTTTCTGTCTGCAGCCTATAAAAGCATATGGCCCAAATTCAACCCGGAGGTAGAAGAGTGCAACTTCCCATGCTGGGCAACAGCGCTTGAACCCGCTTACAACTAAATTTGTGAATATCAGCCTAGCAAATCAGCTGAATCAACCCAGTTTACTACCTGGATCTAACAGCCGTTTAGTGCTCTTTCAAGGCTTTCGAGCAGGGGCTTCATATATATGTTTTTGTTCCAGCCGCTCCTATAGACATCCCTGCGTAATTGGGTGAACTATTCATCTTTAATTATGACCGTAAGATCCTTTGCCTCCAGCAGGTTCAATAAGACACCATTTCTTCGGAAGGACTTTGAAGAATGATATATGAAAGATGCCACAAACATCTCAAGATCAATTGCTGTAATTATCCTTTGAATAATTTTTCAGACCCTGCGTATTGTACATGAAAGGCTATTTTCAGGCCAACCAGAAGCTCTCTAGTTCCAAGATTCACAGGTCATTGTGCAAGAAAGAGTTGGCAGTGCACCCCTAGGAAATTCATCTGTATATTGTTGAAGGGGTTACGAAACATATATGTTCCTTTTAATCTTACTGTTCTTTGTCCACTACGTATTACCTTTCAATACGTTCTCCAGGAAGCCCATAACAATGATCAACCTGTGGCCTTGTACCTATGCCACTTCTTTTACTCACTTCCAAACACTCCAGGCCCATGTGTTTGAAAGCAGATCTTCCTTCCTCCTCTGTTGAATCCTGAGTTCAACATTTCATCACACTGCAAAGGCACAGCAACGGGGCCTGAAGTCCATAAAAATGGGACAAATACTCCTATTTCTTATCTCCAACAGGTTTTTCACCAGTTTTACAACAAGGTAAAATCTTCATGACTTGCAAGTAAACAAGAGGAAAACAAGGCCTGTTAAAATCGTTCCTCCATTTTCAGTCCTTCAAAATGGGCCCATTCATGCAGGTTGTAACTCTCTGCGTGCCCTATGTTGAAAATGCACAGCTGTGCTTTCAGGGGTGTTGGTTGAAGCCGTATTGGTCTAAGGACACAGGCAGACAAGCTTCTTTGGGGAAATGCACTCTCTTTTATTAGACCAGCTGAAATAGCTGGAAAAATGCTTCTTTTGGGCACCCTTCCTCAGGCAGAGTTAGTGTCTGCCTGAAGAAGGGTGTTTGTACCCAAAAACTTGCAAAGAAGAATTTCCCTATCTATTTTCGCTGGTCTAATAAAAGATATCACATGCACCCAAACAACCTTGCCTGCCCGCTGCGCTTTGTCATTTCAGATGGCAACTCTGGCCTGTAGGAGAAATGTCCCGGAGGGGAAGGACGTAGTCACAAGTGAGTACAAACGTTTTTGGAAACAAGTGATTCCTCTCCTCACAAGGCACGTGGGCAGCAGTCCTGGAAAGGGCCCGCACTTGGGGGGCTCAGGGAGATCTAGGAGGAATGGGACCCTTCAGCATTGGATCACAAGCAGCATCCATGACCATGGAGGAAATCCAAGGGTAGCTTTTGAAACATGGCACTGCAGCGACCTTTGCGTAGCTAGAAAACTGCGAAGGAAATGACTCCGAGACCTTAACTTTGGCAAATGTAATCCTGCTGAGATAAGAAACTTGCAACTGGATCTGAAGAGCCACTCTGGATTGGGCTGCCTGATTTCCTGCCCTCTAGATATGCTGACAAAGGCTTCCCCCTGAGGAACGACAACCCTTTACAAATACTTCCAGCTGGTTTTGTGCATGTTTGCGTGGGATGGCAGCATCTGCAGCACTAGAAACATACGGTGCGAAAGACAGAAATGCCAACATTGCCCATCATGTTCAATAACAGTAACAAGCCCTACCCCGCTGGGACGTGCCTGTCCTACAGAACGGAGCTCATTGGAGAAGAAAGCCTACTCCGAAACCAGCAGGACTTGTACAGCTCTGTCTCCGGGCCACTGGACTGCTATAACCGGGAGACATCATATGCACGTGTAGCGGTAGCAGAAGCAGCCTTCCCCTAAATCACCGAGGCACTTCTGTTGTGCTGGCCACCAAAAGATAAGACTTCTTGTTTCGCCGACGATGGGAACCTGCGCGAAGGCAAGCGTTGCGGTGCATTTGAATCGCTTCCTTGTGAACAGAGATCATGGAAATAGTCTGTTACATAATACATGTATATGGGCCATTCATAATACATGGGTTTCAAACATGATGAAAAAATGAAAGCATCTTGAAATATAGTTGTGGGGCAATCTCAGGGGGCAGGCAGGAGGAAGAAAGAAGGGACCAAGTGCTGAGTTTTTCAAAACTCAACATGGCAGAGGTTGGAAACCTTGGCACTGGTTAGAGGGGCTTGGCCAATGCAGCTGATTAGCTCTAAGATACCGTTTAAATCTCCACTTAAAGTGATGCGAGTCCAGACACACACCAGCCTCCCTGAAAGACTTGTCAAGACTGCAACAGTAATTCACAAATTCACTAAAATTCCCTGCTCCACTGAGCAGTGTGACAGCTTTGCCGACCGCAGTAACATTTCTATTCAAACTGGCTTTGGTGCCGAAGCTATAAATATCCCAGCAATATTTCCTGCTTCAGAACATAAAGACAGCTTTACAGCGTTGATAA
The DNA here is from genome assembly GCF_030867095.1 of Alligator mississippiensis. Classification (NCBI taxonomy): domain Eukaryota; kingdom Metazoa; phylum Chordata; order Crocodylia; family Alligatoridae; genus Alligator; species Alligator mississippiensis. The sequence continues at coordinate 43,239,687 of NC_081837.1, read as the reverse complement.
AATAGAAATTACTTTCTCTCTGAGGTCTTGCTGGAATTTTAATGTCTGTTTTGCAATAAAGCAGCTCCTACACAATTCGATTTGAGGGAAAGAAAACAAACGGTCTAATTTAGTTACAATAATGACTCCTCTTGTATTGTTGGCCCTAGCTGATTCTGTGGTTGCAGGCTGTTAAAGTTTGTGTTTGGTGAGTGCAGTGATGATTTTTATAGTAATATTAAATTTTTTCTCTCTCCTTTTTAAAGATACATAGTGCTGTTTAATTACAAATATAGAACAACAAGGACTCAGAAAGGGAAAAAAAATCATTAAAGTTTACAACCCCTAATAGTGTTTCTGTAAAAATTACTTGTCACTGCTGTAAAGCCGGTGACCAGAGATGACACAGATTTAAAAGGGTTCTTGAATCGGAAAGAAAAATCGTGACTGCTGGACTCATCAATGTTGCCTTTAATTATTCCATACATGTCACCCCAGCTCTTGTTAGCTCCTTCAAAGGAGAGAAAAGAGGCTCTTTCTCTCTCTCTCTCTCACTCTCTCTTTTTTTTTTAATGAACACTGAGTTCCCCTTTCCCTTTGTAGATTGTATAATGGAGGGGAAAAAAGATTAGGAATAATTAAATGATGTGGGGGAATAACAAGTCTTCATTTGCATTGTGGGCACCTGGCAGAGGCAGGCTGCCGTGGAGCACAGACGCTAGTAAATATTTCTAAACACTAGACGGAGTCAGACCTGATCAACTGGCAAATTAAAGATGTCACTGAATATGGAGAGCCAGACATCAAGGATGGTGTGGCTTCCTCTCTTTCTTGATGCTGTTCTGTGCAGATGACATAAGAGGTAGTGCACCCAGGAAAGTCACCGTATCGGGAACAAGATGTCAGTGGAAGAGTTCACTTATGCATTAGGGAAGAGCGATTCCCTCTTCTGCAGGAATTAGTGGGTGCAATTTTATGGCCCATGTGCCAGCACAGCTCACACTAAGCAATCCCTCCTGGTCTCTTATGACCTTAACATCTATGCACAGGAGTAATTCCCAGAGGTAGCATTATTCCACAATGGCCATACATGGAAACTGCAACAGTGCATTTAGTTGGGGACGGTCCTGCTTGGAGCAAGGGTTGGACTAGATGCGACCCCCCGAGGTCCCTTCCCACCCTCGTTTTCTATGACTCTACCCTTGGGAAGGTGCAGTCGCCTCAAGGTGGGAAGGGATGAAAACAAGCCTGGGGGGGGGGGGTCAGAATCCAGGCCGAGCCAGACGCTGGTGATGTTGGCGAGGGGTGGGGACAGGAAGATTGTGTAGATGTAAAACCAAAGTGTTTTTACCCATAAAGTTCAAGGGAGGCACCAATTCTCTTTGCCTAAATTCATGCTTAGATACAGGGATACTAAATGTCCCTGAACAGGACAAGGATTATGAAAGCAAAATCCCTGTAAATTAGACAGTGAATTTGGACAGTGATGATGCAAGCTCAGGTGAGGGTGAGAAATACACACTTTCAGTTTTTCTCCATTCTCTAGGCATCGAATCATAGCTTTATTTGCCCCAGGCATAGAAAAAGCACATGGCCATCCTGGTTTTGCTCACGCTGGCGTGCAAACAAACACCTGGTGGCAGGGTTGCAACGTGGATCCAAGTCCTTCATGTGCTTGATTTAAAGCGGACTTCTTCATTCCACTTCACTCCCCATCAGGCAGGAATCTCCTACTTTCCCGGCACATGCCCTAGCCCCAAAAGCCCATTTGTCTCCTTGCTCTGTCTTAAAAACCTTCCTAAGAAAAGTAGGTCAATGGGCCCTTCCCAAAAGGATGCTCAACCCCTTGAAGAATTTGTCCCCAAAACCTCCTGTGCGCTGGAGTTCCCGCCATCACCCTCCTTTTAATTATTTTCTGCAAATCTCTGCATATTCTTTTTTTCAATACAGCTCCCTTAGATATCTAGAGGTTGCAGCAGATGGTTCATCATTTGAATGTGAACAAGGAAGGCATGATATGCTCCAGTTCAATCTCAAGTTCCTGGGCTATTGGCAAGAATTCACAAGATTAAATTTTCTGTCCTTTACTATTCAAGTCACACTAGATGGTCAGAGTATCCCCACCTGGCCCTTGAGTTTATGACAATAAGGTTTTGCTGAATGGAGAAAATGCAGGTCTCGCCACTTAGTGTGTTCTTTGTTTTTAGATGGGAGAGGTGTGTATTGTAAATAGAGTATAATTATGTCACAAATGCAGTCCTGTGCCTGGAGGAAACACATTAGAAAGTAGTCCTTGTGCCATTAACATTTGAGAATCTAGTTACCTTAATTGGTAAATTAACCATCATATTTTATACTGCAATATTCTCTCCAAGATAGTCCACCTCAGCTAATTTAAATATGATTTAGTAATACAACGGCTTTCTCTTATTCTGGTCTGTTTATATAGCAAAATCAATGTTTATTGCAGCGAGCCACGTTCCTATCAGAGTTTTATTGATAAGACAGAGTTACTTACACATGTAGATATGCTGTAGTCAAGGGCGCTGCTTTCCCCCTTAAAGAAGATCTTCAATGTAATTTGTGGATATTTGAGATCATTTGCATGGCAAAGGATTTCATGTTTCCATAATTTATCTACAGAATATATCATGCTACCAGCAGTCACTGGGATTCAGAAAGCAGCTGAGACAGCAAATAGCCTACACATGTAAACTCCCAGCCCAGAAGCTATCAGGAACAGAATTGATTCATGTCCCCAGAACGGCGCTGCACACACCAACGCAAGAGCCAGAGCTTTAGGGCCTGATCTGACTTGTCCTAGCTTCACATTGGTGTAATTCTTCTGTGTTACTCACACTGGGTTTGGTTGTGCATGGGAGATGCTTTCAGTCCATTTCACGCTATTTTAATAGCTGCAAAGCCTATGTGAGCCATCTCTAGTATGCAGGTTATTTTAAGCTGTTGAGTGCATACTTCTGTGGGGCTGTTGTGAGTAAATCCCATGAGCAATGTAATGCATATTTGTGAGGAGTCACAAGGGATGAATGCAATCTGTTATGTTCAGTTTGGATAAATAATCAGAATATTAGAACGGCATGACCTGGAAATTGTATCCTTGAATGAACCTTGAGAGGTTTGTGGAATAACCCAAAACCAGCCTCTTTTGCTCTCCTCCTCTATTTCTTCTCTCAGTCCTCTCTAGGGCTGGATAACTGAAGGGTCTCGGCAATCAATAATGATGGGTAAAAAGCTAGCTAAGCACTTCTGATAAAGCTGTGCTGTGTTGTTCATGCAAAGGTTTGGGTTGCTTCTTAAAATTAACCACGCTAGGTCATTTGTCCCCAACATAAAATATGCATAAACACTGAGTAATAGCAAACAGAACAGTGTCCATGCAATTATCAACCTATGTGTGCAAAGTTAGTCATCCCCACTTGAGTGTCTAATGGAGTGTAAGCTCATTGTAAAGGTTAAGGGTAGAAGCTCTGTGCTGCTAGTGTGCATCCAGAAACGGTACCACCACAAAATGTAGGCTTGCTGTTTGCAGCCAGGACCCTCTTCTGGAATTGTGTAAATTGTGTAAATGCCTTGGATCCAAATGTGGTAAGCATACAGCTACACTTTACCCGGTGAATCAATCACCTCTCATGTGCAATCTAAACAGGCAGATTAGAAATGCTTAGATAGATTACATACTACCTGGTTTGTCTCTGGCAACCTGGGAATAACTCGCTCTTCCGGTTTGATCCTGCTGCCAAGTGGATGTAAAATGCCACCAAACTGGAATTCATCACTCGCTCACATTGCTAACAGCGTGCCACCTCTACGTCATGCCGGCCTGAATTCAAGGCAATAGAAAATCAGGTGCTGTATCTTTCTAGCAAGCCACTGTTGTGTATAATTCAGCTATCCTTCTTTCATGTCCTCAGATATTTCACAGGGAGTTATGAGTCAAGGGCCCACCACTCCCCCTTCAGTTAATCATGGTCTCACTAGTGAGGGCTGGGAGTATTTTGGCTGAAGCAAGAGGAGGTTTCCTACCAGGAAGATGAAAAGCAGTGGGGGAAGACCCAAGCAAAAATGAAAAAAGGCTGTGTTTCCTTTCTCCCATGTAGTTTATTACTGTTTAGACTGTAAACCTTTATGGCATGCATACACAATGCCTAGCATGCTGTAAGTCTGCAGCACAAGTAAATAATAATTATTTAAAATGCTTTAAGAGATACATAAGTGTATTTCCCTTCATAAATGTAAGCTAAAGTTAATGAAAGAGTGAACTCTCTTATCTCCACGACAAAGCATCATTAAAACAGATGTATGGGACTCGGTTGAAATAAATTGCGAGTGTTATAAACTACTTCTTTTTAAGAATTTGCATCTATAGTGCTGCTATGAATACTGATTTATAGACTTTTAAAAATATCCCTTTATAAGTTGTATTTCCAAAGTGAACATATAATGATACCTTCCAATGTTTTAGAATAATATACACAAATGCCTCTCCAGAATTGTATTTTACACACTAGAAGGTGTAATGTTATGCAGAAGGAGAAATTAATAAGGTCTTAGGGAAGCCCTTTGAACAGACTTTTATTACAGAAGGTTTTTCTTTCTTTCTTTCTTTTTTTTTTTTTTACTGCAACCAAACACTTAACTGATTGGTGAAATGATCATATAAATCATGTACAACGCTGTAGAGACAGGAGAGCGGGTTATGAATAAGTGGTTTTGCTGATTGGTGTGTTCTATAGGCACACACAACATTTAAAATAGCTGGAGGTTTGGGGGGGGGGTTTGCTTTAGATGGCTTTAAACACCCATAACAAATATTACACTCCTAAAAAGCACAGCATATGTTTGTTAAAGTATGGAGAAGAATCAGCCAGAGATGCAGTTTTTGTTGGAAAGAAGTTTATTCTTGTGGTGAGAGAAAATTAATAGAAGTCTCAGGACTCTTGGGACTGTGTGTGTGACTGCGGGCAAGCGGCTTCGCCGTATTTACTATTCTTTCCCGTGGGGACACTCGAACTTGCCTATGTTACAGGAGCGCTATTTATCAAGTGTTGTGCTATGAGTTGGCAAAGCAAAGAGCAAGGTGTGACCTCTGCAAATAAAAACAGAGGATGTGCCCTGAGCACTCGATAACTATAATGAAGGAGTTAAAGAGGTTAAAGATGTGAGTGGGAGGGAAACATCACAGCATCTACTTAGCTGCCATCCTAGCACTCCCTGTGTGCGCCGAGAAAGGACTTCACCTCCCCAGAGGCTGTTTCGCCCATACCATCTCTTTAGGTACCTACATCTTTTGCCACATTTAGACATTGGGGTTTTTTCTGAGATGCTCCACAACTGTCCAGCCCACCAAAATCGACGAAAGCACCATGGACTTCATGGGGCCTGAAAGAGTTGATGATGAGCCTGGATAAGATGGAGAAACGATGGGAGGGGAACAAATCCTCAGAAAGGTGAAGTGACTCTGACAAGGTCGTGCACAAAGTCAGTGCCAGATTCCTGCATCCCACTGTGCGGATGTCTACAAGTACGCCCAATGATGGAGGAGGGCAGACACATCAGCATCTGCCTTGCCTTAAGCTATTTTTATGGGTCACATTGTGGCTAACCTACCCACTGGGTTGGCTAGTTAGTTAAGAGTATTGTAGATCACTCCTGGGTAGGTTTGCTTCTGCACAATATGGATGTTCCAGACTATCCAACCAAAATTACATTTAGATTACATTACATTATACAGTAAGTGGCAAATCATCACTGCTTCCTTTGACATTCAGTGTAATAACATTAACCATGATGAATTTCCTTTTACTATTCATGTGGCCACCATACATTATTTCAGCTGAATTCCATTGTAACGTAGCATTAATTAATGTCTGCTGCTTATCGAGTGTTACCCATTTCTTCCCCCCCACTGTACTGAATTCTTGAGGAATTGCGCATAGGAAACACTGCAGAGACTATAACTGATTCCAGAAAACCTTCATAGGATGTAAGAAGTCAAATTACATCCACGATGGCACTTGCCCCTGCAGTCTTTTATCATAGAAATGGTTCTTTCTTCCTAAGCTAGCAATAAACTAATGTTTGCCACAGGACCCGAGGCGTTTTAAAGAGCAGTCACAAGCCAGAGAGTGTCTCTGGAAAAATGATATGGTTCGTTTCCATGTTAATTCCCTCTCCGTGACCTTCCAGGCTCAATTTCATCATTGTACCCCCCTCTGTGTTTCTTGAAATGCAATGCAAGAGACTTCTCTAGCTCACATGGAAGCATAGCGGCACATCTCAAAGATTGCCAGAGCCCAGTTTTCCCAAGCCTCTAGCTACGGTGAGGTGCTGCCTTCAAGTTGGGTGCAGAACCCGGGAATACAAAGTGCAATCAAAGCACAGCGCTGAACAGAACCAGAACCCCCTTTTGGTCTAGCTTTTTTGCAAAGTCCATCAAACTGGTACCAATTCAATGAAAAGGTCTTCTTCTCTTTGAAGTAGGGCCTGTCTTGATTTTTCAATTTGTTCTGTGCTCATACCATGCTGAGCACAACAGGCCCAAGACCAGGGCTCCTAGGCAATACCACAATGTAATAAATAACTATTTCCTTCCATGGGGTTGCTGTAAGCAGAGAATTCAAAATAGCAAACATCAAAGCTGCAAGCATCGCAGGACAGCTTGTACGCTCTTCCGACGTTCCTTGCTAGGCTTCCTGGCCTGCTCAGCCCCAGCTGTCAATTCTGAAAGTTCATGGCTTTCTTCATTTAAAATGTTAAGTTTAAAGTGAAGTTTATTAGTGCCAAGACATACGGGGTGTATCTACACATGCACCTTTACATTACTGTACAGTACAGGTATGCTTGTACACATGCACATCCATACTGTGCAGTAACTATAGCGACTTATGCTGACTTGGGTGGAAACTTGCTACCTTCATCATGCAGGTAGCAAATTTAGGCCTAATTAGTTACTGTGCAGTAACACACACATCGATCCATTACTGCGTAGCAACACTATGTGCATGGACTGATTTGGGACTAATTTTACTCCCAAGCCAATCCAAATACATCATTACTGTGCTTTAATGCCTGCATGTGTAGACGCCAGCCTAAATCCGCTTACTGCTCAATAATTTACCCCGCAGTAAATGCACATGTAGACATGCCCACTGACTGCTGTCTGAATAAATTGGCCACCCTCATCCAAAGCCCATGCCCGGCTGAGAAGCTTGTCACATTGATGGGATGAGCAACCATTGTACAATGAGCTGAAGCAGCAGCTGTCTCTAGGAAGCCCTTCCTTTGATGCTTGCTACTAAGTAACAGCAAGATAATGGAAGTTGAAGAATTCGGGACACTTGATCCAAGGCAGTTTGACCAGAGGAACAAACAATGTCTCTCACAGTAGCCAGAGTGTAGGAGTTAAAACCATGTAAATGGCTCTAATAAGCATAATTTAAACCCACGGTTTTCTTTTTATAGCAGTTTCATTTTCAGTGTTTTATATTCCAATTTTCCACCTTTTAGTCTTGCTTCTCTTTTTCTCCTGCCAAACCCTATCTCGAATGGAAGGGCAATTACTTGGGTGAGCATGTAGCTCTTTAATTGAAACACTTATAGGTATACACTGGAAAACTATAAAGACTTTTAAGAATAGCAGTGCTTTAATAGGTTCTTGTGTACGCACATTGTAACCTAATTCTACACTCTTTCAGTATTGCCAGGGGAAGCTGTTAATTTATGGCTGTGATGAGCAATAAAGCAATAATAGTAATCTAAAGGTGCAATATCCCTTGTTTAGGGGGCATTTATGGTTATGTATTAAAACTATAAATACTTCGAGATGCTGCAGGACTGATCTATAGAAAATGAAAGATAAGATCTCTCCACTTTCAAAAGCGCTTTTGCAGCAAAAAAACCCCAGTCCCAATGTTTGTGATTAAGAAATAATAAACCACAGGGCTCAGCAGGAACGGTCATTAAGTGATCCCACCCAAGCACAAATAGATGGGTAACATGACCTACCTGCCATTGTAGTCAGATCAGTCATACAGGGGAGGCGACCTCAGTCCAACTGAGTCACATACTTTGAGGGTCTAGCCGGAGTTGGAATAGTTGCTTTTCATGAGTGTTTCTTGTTTTACAGTGGTCCCTGCTGTTACCCTTTAAAAAAAAATCAACTCATTGCTCTGGTCTGTAATCCCAAGCAGGTCCCTGGCACCTTATTGCATTGTTCTTCTTGTCTTTTGGTGCTGGGAAATCTCTTTGTTCCTACTGATGAAGCAACCTGAGCTCAGGCTCTTTGGATTTGTAAGGCATTACAGCCAAATGCCTTTTAAGTGTGTGAAATGAGTAAAGGTGATATCTATTTTTAAACCAACTAGATTTTTACAAAATACTTCTTTAATTGCAAGCTTTCAGGCACAAGCATCCTTCTTCAGGCATAAGAGAAAAGACAGTGTTTATGCCAAAAGCTTGCAATTAAAGATTTTTTTTTTCCAAAAATGTAGTTGGTCTAATAAAAGATATCATCTCTACCATGAGTTGTGATTCCTTTTGCCTCTACATCAATCCAGCTACAATGTGGATACCTGAACAGGAGGAGATGTTTTCAATTAAGTTCCAAGGATCTGTGCTGCAAAAACCACCACGGTATTTAACATGACTTAGGCTCCTTTTGAAAAGCCCAGTCTGTGACAAGGAGTTTAAGATCATGCAGCTAGCTGCCCACTTTGAAATCTAAACCTAGTGAGAGTGAGATGTCTACATCCCTCAGACCCCTGCCAGGGCCCTAGCCATGCATCTGGGTATTGAAAGGTCTGTGAACATAAAGCCCTGCTTGACAGACCTGGATCTTTCCAAGACAAGATCCCTTTTTGGTCACTTCACATCCAAAACCCAAGGGGAGTCAACAAATAGGCTCTCACTGACTTGATTGGTCTCCAAGTCAGAGTTCACCTTATTATCCAAAACCTGTTGGAAGAGAATCAAGACAAAGCTTGGCATGTCCCAGCAACGCTGGAGCATGGCATCACGCAAGCGTTTAGGAAAGACAGTCTGCTTTGCTACAGGAATTGGAAGTCAGGAGTATTTTCTAAAGCACTGGTTTGCAGACTCAGTAAAAATACTTCTTTTACAAGTCAGTATAGGAAAGGGTGACAGGAAGGGATAATTACCTTGTCTGAGCTGGGTCTCTGGATAGACACAGTGACATTTCAGGAATCCAAATGGCTTTGTTGTGTTATGATTGGAAAAAGAATGGAGGGCAAAACCCTCTGACATTTGAAACCATGAACAATTTCTTGGTAAAGGTAAGTAGAAGAGGCTGCTTTTCTCCCACAGTCTGGATCTGTAGCTTTTGCCATGGGACCTGTGACTACATCACAAACAAAGCTAGATACCCCTACAGGCATTGCTGTCTGTCATGTCATAGCGAGCTTCATAATGAAAGGGTTTCTGGTTCCATGTTCTGATTCCAATAGCCAGGGGGGAATATTAGAAGAAAAAGCTATTTTAGTTCTGTGAGCTGCTTCTGGAAATAGCCCCTTGGCTGTACCTGCTCGGCAACTCTCCAAAGTTTGGGTGGTCCAACTTGGACACGTCCTCAGACCTTCTGATGTTTATCGAAACTACTGAAAACATTTTGGTCTGCAAAACTGCGATGAAAATCTTATGGAAACATTACATTTCATGAGGATCCTGCTTCAGGTCAGGGCCCAAAGTCTCGGGACAATAGTATTGCCACAATCCAGCCAAGGTGGATCCCAGAAGTTCAAAAAGTAATGAAAATATAAAGGGAAGACACTACTTGAAGCCTAGAGAGAGGAAGGAAAATAATGTTGCAGTGTGGAGCATGGGTTTAGCATGCCTTCCTTGTTCAGCAAAAAGCAGGGATTGATTCTCTATGGCACATTCAATACAATGCATTTTCTTTGCCTTCCAAAAGTGAACTGCCCAGCTCCTTGAAGAAAGGAGCCAATTTCCCAAGGAGTGAAACAGACGATTAACGTTGTGATTCAAAAAAGTAAAAAATGTGTTTTGCTGTAGTTCATGAAATGATCTGGACCATCAAAACTTTGATGAAAATTCACAATATGCTTTTTTCAAAAACTCTTCTATTAGCTCAGCTCAAAAGACACGCCTGAAAGCCTGGCCCTATTGAAGGAGTTTGTGGCAAGACTCCCACCGAAGTCAGTGGAGTCGATGTTTCATGCAACCAGTTTCCCAAGGAGTCTCCTCCTCCTCGGGGAGGCCTAGGGAAAGGAGTTGAGGGGGTTTCGCCGGAAAACATTCTGCATACGCCTGAGGCACAAACGGGTCTCCATAAAGACATATACAGAAGAGCGAGAAAAGTGAAAACAGTAGATCTGGGTAGTTCATTTCATGGCCATGAATGGTTGAGACAAGCTTTGTGTATAACACAGATGGGCCTGTTTTAACTGTCTTGAGTGCATTGGTTTACCATCTGTCTTTGCCTCCACAGCGCCGTCTACAAAAATCCCTATTATCAAGGGTGTTTCAAGAGAGCAGAGTGACTGCGAGTCCTTAAAGGAACTGTGCAAAACATAAAGGAGGTGTACAAAACATTAGTGGGGAATTACAGTTTTAGCAGAGAGGACTTTAATGAAATGTGCTGCCTCTATAGCAGTTAAAGTCAATGACAACTGCCTTCCCGTTTCCCAAGAGATTAAACTTGCCTCTTTTTGTTGCTCATTTTAGTCTGAACTCAGATTTGGTGCTGTAGTACTCAGACATAGAGCCTTCTGCAATCCTGGGAAGTAAAACATTTCCCTTGCTCCTATAGGCAAAGCACTTGAAATCCCTGCCTGACTCCACCACATGCACTAAAATAATTGCAGGAGATAATGTTTCTCCAGTGGTCATGATGAGTGAAAAGCTCTTCTACTCCACATGCTCCTCCAAAGCAATGAAGCCACCCCTGTCTAACACACCCTCTCCTCTTTTGTTGGGCAAGTGGATGTCTAGGTGGTCACTACCCAGAGATGATGCTGGCCTTCAGTTCATCCTTGCATGCTCTACCTCTCTTCTGCATCTTGCTTCCCATCCACATGCTGAGTTTGTTTGCTTGAGGACAGATGTTCGAGTGCACTTGTTCTGTTCATTAAGGTCACTGGTCAATGCAGAACATTTCTGGAAGAAGAGCTTCCCTTGCACACTGACACTAAAGATGAAGTGGGTGACAGCCAGATAGCAAATGTAGTGGAGTCTATAGGGAGCTGCAGAAGCTTCCCTATTTAAATTGCAGGTCGGAGGACTGAGAGTCAGAACTACTGAGTTTTAATTGTGTCTCTTCTACTAACCTAGAGCTAGTCACTTAACCACATTGTGCTTCATTTTCCCCTAGTTGTAGGATGCAGGATCAAAGTCCCTCCTTTGATGCGTTAACGTGGAGTTTAATGTTAATCTGTTTGCAGGGTGCCTTGATATGCTAGATGGGAATCACCATAGAAACACAATGGACTGCTGAATCTAGCAGAGTACTTGTCTATAGGTATCTAAAAAGCCCATTAGCTCATGCAAATGCATGGGTTTCTCACAGCACTTGCAAAAGCAGGTGGACAAATAGCCCGGCGAAAAGGGCATTCAGACTTTCAGCATGGCATTATGGAAACTGGATTGTTTTTCTAGGATACTTCTATTTCCACCCATGTAAAATGGGGTTAACGGTAGCCACTTTTAGGGTAATGCTTGTGTTGATATTTAATTGGTGGAAGTTTGCATGGGGATTTAAGATGTTCATATATGAGACGACAGAAGTGTAAAACCAACATGGTCTTTCGTCTTTTTCTTCCCAGATTGCCTGGCACAAGTCTCTCTCTTATGAGGCTGTAAGTTGTCCCAGGAAGCGAACAGTGGAGCTGAATGTAGAAGCTGGAGTGCCGTAGAAAGAAGCAGTGCTTTTAATAAATAAAAGGTAATTTTCCACTAGTGCTTAGCTACCCCTCAGCCCAACTCAGTTGTTTTTCCACTTCAAATGCCTTCCTCTATGCATCCATGACCTGTATCAATTCTTCCTGGGGAAAGATCAGAGGCAGAATTGCCCAGTGCGTCTCCCTCCCAGACTGTGCCTATCAATACCCCTGATTCAATCAGCAGCCAGATGCTTGGCACAAGCCTTGCCAAGTCAGCAGCTCTCTCTGCTCTTCCCTTGGGGAAACCATTCACCTTATCACCAAAGAAAGGGGTGGGGGGGAGGTGGCATTTCCATCTGTTACAGCTCAGAGCAAGGAGCCTCATAATCGCATCAGTACACAGGCTGCATATCCGATTTTCTTGTTTTAGGAAGCACTCAGGGAACATTTGCTCTCCTTTTATTGTTGTTTTCTCCCTCACAAGTGACCATATTTCATCTTCACCGAGATACAATGCAAGAATTTCTGAGCAAATTTGTTGCTTAATGTTGCCAGGGAGGTGCTTATAACCATAAATGTATCCTTGAAAATCTGTATACTATCCTGTTGTGTAAACTTTTGCAAAATAACACACAGTCTATTGTAAATGCCGCTGTTTTGCTGGGTCATCTTCAGCGCATGGCGTTGATCCATCAAAGCACTTAAGCCCCCTGTAACTTGAACTTAACTTCAATGGGACTACTCAAGTGCCTGAGCTTAAGTGCTTTAGACTGGGGTCCATGTGACGGGTAAATGAAGCAGGCATGCGCTCGCCACTGTCAGGTCTCCTGTTCCTCGAGAAGCACAGAGCAAAACGCTCTTCGATACGTCTAAAGGAAATTGTGTTTGTCCAAACGTGTTAATACCGGTGTTTTTTCAGGTAACGATGGCAATGCAATCCAGTGCATCGGCGCCTGTGCAACTTCCGTACAAACCTTGCCCTAAGAGAGGGTGGTTCATCCCCCATTGTCCTGAACTAGGATTTGGGGCACTGCTGTTTATTTTCCTGCTACCAGAAACTTCTTGTGTGGCCTGGGGCAAGTCACTTTGGAGCCAATTTTTTTTGAGCCATTTCAGTGCCTAAAATGCAGATACTTGAGGAAAGTGCACAGAAGAGGATTCTTATAAGGTTGATGTTGAGCACCAAAGGGGAGTTTATTATTATAGCACCTAGGGACCCCAGGCCTCCATTGTACAAGGTGCCACATAAGTACACGGCATAAATGTGGTCCCTACCCAAAGATTTCATAGACATTAGGGCCTGGGAGGGAGATCATCGGGTCCAGCCCCCACCTCCATAGATGGGAAGTTAGCTGGGATCAAGCGACCCCAGCAAGAAATACATCCACCTGTTTTCTGAAGGAGTCCAGAGTCAATGCTTGCACCACCTCTGGGGGGGAGTTTGTTCCAGATGTGTTTTCTTCTGTCTAGTCTAAATCAGCCTTCCTGGAGTTGATGGTCTAAGAACAAGACACGATACAACAAATTGCTCGAGTGACAGAGGAGGACGAGGAGACAGTGTTGATCAGTCTGATGAACTGTGGGCTCAGCATGTGTCCGGCATAAGAGAGGCTGGAGAGTGGTATCCAGTTGCTCCTGTACTGATCCCAGACGCTTGTGTTTCACTGAGAACTCTCTTCTAGGAAAGCATCGAGCCCGAGCTTGCAGACTTCAACAGATGGAGAATTCACCACACCTCTTACTAATTCTGTTCACATGAGTGATGAGTTTCCCTGTTTAAAAATATAGCTTGGTGTGTGTGTATGTGTGTTGGGGGACATCATGAATTTGTCTGGCTTTAGTTTCCAGCGATTGGTTCTTGTTATGTATTTCCCTGTTAACAGTCTGTTGTACCTGCTATTTTCTTTCCCTTGAAGGCACCATTAAATACTGTGATCAAGGTACCATTTAATCTTCTTTTGGGCCAGCAAGGCAGATTGACTCCCATAAATCTCACACATACCATAAGGTACTTTCTCCAACTCATGAATACAATTCAGATCTCCTGACTCGCTGCCTGGGGATTTCCCACAAGGTGATCCATCCTCCGTGCTTCAAAAATAGAGCCAGGATCCTCACAAGATGCTTCTCCGGTGACAGTGTTTCTGTAACATATAGTAGCTCGGACGTGTGTGTCCAGACCTATAATCGTGTTTCAAAACCAGGCCCCTCACACAGCAAGACGTGCTACAGGCAGCTCTCTTGAAAATGTTCAGTGGGACAGGGAAAAAATTATCTCCATGCAAAAACACAGGGCAAAGCCATGCCATCACTGAACCCCCATTTCAGTTTTCAACTCTGGGCTGGAGTGGGACTTGGCAGAGACTCTGCTTGTAGGGGACACATGAACCCATTCAGACTAGCTTGCTGCAGAGGGTCCTCGGGATATGACCGGCTGCTGTACATCAGAGGCCCAAATGGCAACATGACAGACATTTTCTGTATTTCTGATATGCCAGAGACACGTTCAAAAGTGCTGCTAAGAAAATCAACCCCTAGTCACTGTTTATATCATCCCCAAAATAGTCAGTAAATAGAAAACATCCTTAGAGCTCAGGCTAAATGTAATTCTTGAGAGCCTCTGGTGCAAAAATAACCTCTTAGCTTCAAAGTGTTGCTGCATAATGTTATTCTCCCTATAAATAATGGTGTTGAGGTACCTGGCATTGCAAGGACATGAAAGGGAAGGTACAAAACCTTCGTATCCTTCATACGCCAGTGAGAGATCGGGGTGGAGAGGAGACAACTCATGTAGTTACTTTTTTCTGAAGTTGTTTGAGGTTGCTTTTACTATTATTTGTAAAAAAGCAGCTGTTGTCGATAAAACAGCCTGCAGGGCCGCCTGATCCCTCCTTTGCCTCCGGTATTATTTGCATATTGGAAACCTCAGCACTTTTCTCGGCCGTAATCAAACTCGCAAGATATAAAATTGTCCTGCATGCAGCAAAGAAGGAGGCTTAGCTGAGGACTGTGCATATGGGGGCTCCACAGGACCCCCCCAGATGTTTTCTGCTTCTCTTTTACTCAAGGGTCTTCTCAGGTAGACCAAACATCTGGAGCTGGGGGGTGCAGATAAACACCCAGGGGTTTGGATGTTGCATCCTGCTGGATTGGGATGGGCCTTTACAAAGCGTGTTGCCACTGTCATTTCTACCACCCTTCCTATCCTGAGGTACCTTGGCTGCTATCTCCTATTCCCCTGCCATCACTCTGAATCCATCCAGTCAGTCACCACTTTTGTGTTGCTCACAAGATGTGAGCTACAAACAGACACACTCTTACACCTGCTTGTTCAGCCCACCTCGAGTCTGGGGCACAGCCTTCAAGCTTTGCAGCCTAAATTTATTGATGGCCACTTTATGCCCATGTGTTCATGTGCCAATGTTTTTCTTCAGCTTAAATAGCTCTTCTGTTCCCCAGGTGTTTACTCGTGATGTATTTATAGCAGCTTTGCTAAGCTGAACAAGCCAAGCTCTTTCAGTCTCCAGGTCCCTGCTCATCCTAGTAATCTCTTTCCTGAACATAGGTAACTGCCCTTGTAAATGGTACTCCAGAGGATGTTGCATCTGTGCCCTGGCCCATGGCATTATGTTGCCCTCTCTCTGCTGGACACACGTCTCCCGATGCATCTCAGGATTGTCTCTGCCTTTCTCATGGCCTCATTCCAGTGAAAGCTGTTGGTCAGCCCGTGATGGCCCAATACATCCATGTCCTTCTCCTCCTTTGACTTCTTACGGTAGTTTGGTCTGCAAACGGGACTCGGATGTTAGTTTGGCAGAAATCCTACCAGACTGAAGCAAGTCCTAACAGTCAAGCATACGCTTACAGATCAAGCATGTAAGAAACAGCCAATGAATTTGGATGCTTCTGGGGGAAAAAAATGGAATATAAGCTCCTAAATCACTTGGGTACTTCTGAAAATGATACCCTATGTTTAATCAGATCCGAGAGTTGAGATGCACAGGTCTAAGTTGATGGGGAAATGTAGGTTAAAAGGCCCATAGTATGCGGTTGTCCAGATGCATGCATGACCCTCTTCTGCTCTTGGTGTTTCAGGCTGAGAGCTGTGTGAAACCCTGCAGCAGCCGACTCGTTCTCAAGGCTGCCAAGAGTCATTTTCTATTTGCCATGCTTTTTTAACACTTCTCCTCTGGTCCGGGACCTCTGGGTTCCTTCGTTTGGCAGGGTTTTTCCAGGTGAGTTGCCTGTTGTAATTTTAGCCTTCTCTAGACAGGTCCAGCCTGACCTTTTGGTTTCCCTCCAAGTCGTGCAGAGCTCGCTGCATGCTGGGGTTGGCGCGCAGCGACGAGCCTGGTGCAACCAAGTGAGTCGGCCAGAGCCGGGGAGCCCGTAGCTGTCCTCCCCGGCGGTCAGGGTAATCCGAATTGAAAGGCCCGTTTGGGAAATGATCTCGTCACTAATCAGCTCTCTCCTTCCATTTCTCACTCAGGATGCAGGGAAAATTATTGAGACCAGGCCTTTTGTGTTCCTGACTATAGCTGGGGAGAAGACAGGAGGACAAACCCTCAGCTGCTGTAAAATGACATTAACTTCAGGATAGCCACACTGATGTACTTCATCTGGGGACTTGGTGTAAGGCCCTTAATGGATCCCCCCCTGCTCCCCAACATCTGGTCCTTTCTGCTGCACCATCTTCAGGTTATAACCCCAAAGCACAGATAAAACGGTGTGGTTTCAAACCAAATTCCAGCTCCCCCCAGTGATGGCTGCTTTTGTTCGCAGCAGCCCCAACCCTCCCGCCAGCGCCCAGCTGAAGCAGCGGGGTAGGAATCGTCCACACCAGGTGGTCCAAAATCACTGCATCCCACTAACGTAGCCCCAGCCTACAGCAGTAAGTCCCCAGAGAAGCACAGAGCATGCGGCAGGCATCTCCAGACGCAAATAGAAAAATCAGAGATCTGCTCAAAAGCATTGTTTTTTTAAAAGCAAAAAAAAGAGGGTGATGTCAAACAAGAAAAATAATTGTTGCTCACTGCAGTCCCCCCCCCCCCCAAATGAAAACAATTAAATAATAATAAGAAATGCTTTTTAGAATTTTTTTTTTAAGTTTTTCCTTTCAAAATTCTGGCATTTTTCCTCGAGTTTTTTTGTGTGACTATTTTCTGACTTTGTATTAATATATGTAAATTAAAGTGTTTTACTGAATGGAAAACGGTGTCCCTTCTCTCTCCATTCCCACACTCGTGCATGTGTGCATGCACACACACACACACACACACACACTTACACTTTACTATCTGGCTATTAGAAACATTACATGCCAGTAAGAAAATGTGGGGTGATCCACTTGGAAGAACCACCATTTCCTTGTGGAAGCATTTTGAACAATTGTTTTTATGGGGAAATTCGCCCTTTTCTGGCCACCCTAAATAATAAATGGTAAATGGTAAACCCTAAATAATAAATAATAAATGGTAAACCACCCTAAATAATAAATAATAAGTGGTAAACCTCCCCCCTGACCCTTCCAGTTCCACGTGCATGTGTCCATGCTGCCGGCCGGACAGAGCAATGGCCCTGTGAGTCTGGATGGAAGAGGGTAGGTGATGATCATTACCCTGTTCTTCTGCAAGCAGAGGCCATTCCTAAATTTTCACTTCAGCAAACTGGAATTTACAGCTCCTGCCTGGTCAATTGTTTTTTAATTAAAATTTTATCGAGGTCCTCAAAACTTGAACACATAAAGCAGATATGCCGATGTCTGGCTAGGAAAGGGCCGCGTGAGCGTATTTAAATCACCTCCCTATTGACCCTGCAGTGCCTCGCTGTATAAGCCGCAGTCGCAAAACAAGGAGGGGGAAGCCAAGTGCAACAGTTAGGGATGAGGAGGTGACTTAAAGAGTCTGAGAGAGTCAATGACATACGTGCTGTATATGAATCACACGCTATGCGGACTTCCCTGACACATGCACATTCTCAATTGCGTTAGCCTTGCAAAGCCCATCCCGTTGTGGAAGAGCGAGCTGAATGCTATGCTGCCTTGTGCATCATCAATAATATTGTCAGCTACGTTCCAGCCCCAGAATCGTTATTGTCAGGGAGGATCGTCAGAGGTAGAAAAGATCTTTCGAAGTGTTCAGATTTGCCTTAGTTGCTGCTTTCCCTACTCTGAGCTGGGTCTCCGTGCCCCAGTCCAGCAAGGTTGTTGCCTAAAAAAAAGTTCCCATTCCCAATAAATTACTTGATTAGCCCTGCAATGGGTGGGAGGTGGAGAAAAAAAAAGGGGTCCTGGCTGAGGTTTGGGTATGAACGTAACTAAAACTCACAAGAGCTTGTATGACTTCCTGCCCACAGACATGGATGTGCATGCAAGTCTGAAAATAACTCAGAACTGGACTCGGCAGCTAAGCACGGGCGGTGTTGAGCTATCACTGATAACAGTGGGATTTCTCCCATGCTTGAGGCTAGAATGGGATCTGGGCCCAGAAACCTGGCTCAACCCAAGATTCAGCCTCCACAGAAAGTGCTCCTGGACACATCCTCTGCTTATTACCGAGGACTGGTCTTTTATTCTCTGTCCGTTTTAATGATGCTGTTTATAGACAGTAGGTTTTGCAAAGCAGAATCTGGGCCAAATGTCTTTTTCCTACTGGATTCATTCCTTTTATTTATTCAGATTTGCAATTTGAGTAGCAACTGGGTTTGCATTATTTGTTTTTAGTGCTGCCAACAGGAAAAAAAAAAAATAATAGGATGAACAGTAGGATGCTTGTAACCTCCTTATATTAGGCAGATTGAATAGACTGGCATACAGCGGATTGCTTGTTTGTTATTTCTCACATCAGTCCGTATCTGTAGCACTTATTATAGACATAGTTTGTAATCATGACTTCTGTTGAGGGAGGAAGGATTATGTACGGCTGTATGGTAACTGGATAACAGAGGTGGGTTTATGGGCTACTGATACATGGGATCATGTAGATAATGTAGTAGGCAAAGGATTATTAATCAAACAGAAAATGCAACATCTTTGATAAATCACATTAGGCTGGATTCTCACTTATTGTAAGGCCAAGTGGTGTCTAAAGGGGGCATGAACGCGTGAGCCAGATAAGAGAGGATGCTTTAACATTCCTCCGGCATCCTGTTCCTTAGCAGGTATTGGGAAGGTTTGTAATGCTGCTAGTTGCTTTTATCTCTTATTTTAAATACATATAAGTCTTAATAGCACACGTAAACAGGGAAATTAAAGGCTGGTGCCTCAGCTGGGATAAAGCCCTGCAGTAAATCCCTATTCAAGCAGGGGCAACGGGACAGCAAAAGTTTGCTGTTTTAGTTGTGGTTCATGTTGCTTTTCTTTCCCAGTTGAGGATCTAACTATAAATTTTCTTTGGAGACTTGAAGTAAGATAGTGAATTGGTGGCTCCAGACAGGGCGAGCGGCGAAGACGGCATGTTCTTCAGCCAACAACAATGATTTTGCAAGAAGCCGTAGAGAGCTGGCCCATAGGGAAAGACTGCAATGAACACCCAAGGGAGGAAAAAGTCAAGAGCTTGGGCTGGGAGCAGGGCAGGGGCAGAAGAAGAGGAGCAATTTCAAACTGGATCCATATTTTCATAATCACCAAGGTGTTTAGTCTCCATGTCTAGTTGGTCTCTAAGGTGCTGCTCCCTGGTCTACCTTCTGCCTTAATTTTCATGAGAGAAATTAAAGTAAAAAGAGATTTTCCATCAGTGAATCACTGATTCCAATTCACTAAACAAAGGGAGACAAACATTTTTCTGGTATTTAATAACACCATCCAAGTCTGCACACTCGTGCTGGTACCCTTTGGCCCAGAACTTCTGATGCCACCCACCCCACAAACGCTGGAAGAAGAAATCATTTGCCACCCAGCAGGACGGGTCTAAGTCAGCATCAGCAGAGCCGACCCCTTGGTGCATGTTGGAAGCAGACAGGAATAGCAAGGAGAGCTGCCGGCAGAGCATGAAGAGCATTGGCAAGGCTCTGCAGCTGTATCTGGGGAGGCTTCAGGGTCAAAGAGCAAAGTACAGACCAGGTGGGGCCAAGGATGAGCACAATAGCTGCTTCTGCGGTGGCTGATGCTATTTTAAGGTGCAGTCTTTTGCTCAATGAAGGTCACGGGAAAACACCTATTGATTTCCCTAGTGTAGAATCAGGCCCTTCATCACTAAGGCCCCTCTCTTACAGACCCCCGTTGACTCTGATTTTCTGTCAGGCCCCAAATTCATTCACCCACGTAAAGTGAACAAAACAAAACGGGCACAGTTAGGAGCAGCCTGGCGCTGATAAGAAATATATGATCCAGCTACAAGGGACCTAATAGCAATATGTTTTACTCTCGTGATTCTTTTATTTTTCTGTTTCATGAATTTTAAATAAACATGGGGGAGCAAGCCAGAATAGCAATGCACATAGCATTACTCCATACAGTAGTGATTGCTCTGCCCCCAACCTCTGCTAGCTGAGTTTCTAAGTAATGCCATTCGCCCCCCTCCTGCTTTTGACGCAGGTGAGGTATGTTTGTGTCGTGTGCCACAGGCGATCAGAAAAAAATGATACTGTTTTGTTGTCATGCTTTACAGCCACAAATGAGCATGCTAACTGCATGTGCATGCATCAATTATACATGTTGTGCACAGCTGGGAAGCCCAAATAAATATTTTTGGATATCATTAACCAGAGCATTGCTTTATCTTCATGTCACCATCATTTTGCACATTGCAGGGTTTTAGTTTACAACACGCAGCAATAAGTTGGCTAATGGGAAAACCTATTTTCTATAGCAAGGTAAGTCCTGTTGTCATTTTATGAGTGCAGTTATGGAGGATCTTATTGTTCACGTTGCTCTTCAGATAGTCACCTCCAAGATGCACAAACCGGAACTGCTGGAACTGATTCTCTCCTGCCATTTCCCTGGTGCTGTCACTTGTGTCTGTGCAGGTGAGTGCAACAGACTGAGCAAATGGGCAAGTCTGAGCCCAGAAGAACTGGGTTCCCCAGTGAGAAGTAGTCCAGATTTGTGACTCACCAAAATTGCTGTAAAGCCCAATGCATGAGGGGCTGAGAAGGTCTGAAGCACTTGGCAGGTGCAATGTTCATTAGGAAAATACAATAGGGGACTTAAAGTTGTACTGGAAACTCAAGCAGTGATCAAACAATCTGCGGAAAGGTGGGCTGGAAGGATTAGAGCCTTTGGTTTGTATCACCTTGTATTTAAATATATGTCAAGGACACCCAGAGTTTTGGATATTTGCCTTTCGTGAGGCCAGTGAACAGAGGTGCATAAAGTAGGATCATTGCACAAAGTGTTTGTGAACAAGAAAAAGGGCCAGGAGGAAGGAGGTTCAGAAGCACAGCTGGTCTCCAGAGGAACAGCCATGGACATCGGGGGCCAAATTTCTACCTGTGCTTCTCAAATTTCCCCTGAAATTCATAGCTCATGCTCTTTCCCATAAATAACTTCACTAACTCTGCTGACCCATCTCACACACAAGTCAGTAGAGCTATGCTGATTTACAGCAGCTGAGGATTTGGCCCATATCTGATATCCCCTAGATTTATTGCAGCAGAACGAGGCAGTCAGATCCATTGTCTTCTAATTACAGAGCTGGATTGTGAACTTGCTGCCTTGGACTCTTTGGATCCAAAACTTTTTAACATCCATTTAGCTAAAATTCAAGTTGGGGAATATGGAAACTCCAGTCTGTGTAGAAACATGCAAAGGTCCCACTCTGCTTCCATTATCTTCATGGGGTCTGACTTCTTTTTCTGTAGCACATTGTTTTAAAGTTGGTGTCATAAATGTATTGATTAAGATTTTTTTTCCTCTGAGTTCTCCGTGTCAAAGCACTTCTTTAATCAAAAGTAAATTATGTAAAGGCCATTAGGGTCAGCCCAGGCAGCGAAATGAAACCTGCAATACATCATTTATTTGTAAATGTCAGTGAAATCCACAGATCGATACTTTTACCAATGTGGATTATATTTATTATTTGATCTAAATACTAGGGGACCTGACTTCTATGAGAATAACCCCTCCGCACAATGCCAAGCGGGGACCACTCTGAAGCCGTGATTAGAAGAACGCAACTTGCTTCGTTTTAACCCATTTGCTTCCGGTGCCTATGCTCATGTTCTGCTGTGTTAATGGGCTATTCTTCCTCTTCCGCAATCGCTCGTAGAGGAGGAGGATTGTCTTCCATGAATGTCTTATCTGTGGGTCTGAAGATGGCTGATGAGCCTCATCTGGGATCGATAGACTCTGTTGCAACTCAGGTGCGTGCTTCCATGTGGGGCGGGTGGCTCTGGTTTCTTAACTCAGTCTGCAACACAGTGGTTCTGCTGCTCCCATTTTTCCATCTCCTATTGTCGTCTTGTCGACATGATCTTTGCTGCTCACCAGCTGCAGGAAAAATGCCGAGAACAACAGAAACCTCTCTATATGTCCTTCTTTGACCTCACGAACGCCTTCAAGTTTGTCAAGGAAGAAACACTTGGAGGATCCTTCTGAGATACAAACGGCCATTGACATTCATCAGATTTCTTTGCCTGCTCCATGACAGTATGCGAGTGATGGTTCTCAGTAAGAGACCTATCGCAGATCCCTTTGAGGTTAAGACGGGAGTTAAGCAAGGACGTGTCCTCGCTCCAACACTCGTCTCGATAGTCGTTACTGCAATGCTACGTCTGAACACCAACAAGCTTCCAGTCGGAGTGGAGTTAAACAACCAAATGGACGGTAAGCTGTTTAATCGCAGCCAACGCGGCAGTGTGACGAAGCCATCAGAAAAGCTAATGGCACTTTATCGTGCATCAGCAGATGCATGACAAATAGATCCAAAGAGGTGATACTTCCCCTCTATCGGGCGCTGGTCAGACCGCAGTTGGAGTACTGCGTGCAATTCTGGGCGCCACACTTCAAGAGGGATGTGGATAACCTGGAGAGGGTCCAGAGAAGGGCCACTCGTATGGTTAAGGGCCTGCAGACCAAGCCCTGCGAGGAGAGACTAGAGAAACTGGACCTTTTCAGCCTCCGCAAGAGAAGGTTGAGAGGCGACCTTGTGGCTGCCTATAAGTTCATCACTGGGGCACAGAAGGGAATTGGTGAGGATTTATTCACCAAGGCGCCCCCGGGGGTTACAAGAAACAATGGCCACAAGCTAGCAGAGAGCAGATTTAGACTAGACATCAGGAAGAACTTCTTCACAGTTCGAGTGGCCAAGGTCTGGAACGGGCTCCCAAGGGAGGTGGTGCTCTCCCCTACCCTGGGGGTCTTCAAGAGGAGGTTAGATGAGTATCTAGCTGGGGTCATCTAGACCCAGCACTCTTTCCTGCCTATGCAGGGGGTCGGACTCGATGATCTATTGAGGTCCCTTCCGACCCTAACATCTATGAATCTATGAACTCCAAGCCAAAACCACGACTACCCCAACCTCAATCATTAGAAATAAAGCCCCTCAAATAACAGGCAAATTCTGCTCCAGCAATGAAGGAAGAGAAGTGAACCAAATTCTTTGGTTTCCCCACACAAGCTGCATTAACCTGTGTAAGACTGGAGTTGTGGCTGAGCGACGTCAGTCAAACATTGCGCTGCAACGTGGTTGAACCATATGCAGAAATGCACTGCATGGCACTTCAAATCCAAGAGCTTGGATGATGCATCTGTTCACTTCAGGCAAGCAGTGCTAGAGAGCAAAGTACTCTTTCTTTACTGTTTTTTAGGTTCCAATATTGGCTTTGAGGATGCACTGGAGTCTAGTGCCTGACAGGGGCAGACAGTATTAGGACTTTTAAGGGTTTTTATGCACAACTCTCTTATTTAATTCATGGGGGAGATTTCCACAGGTACCAGTGGTTCTTCAGCACTGTACACCCACTGGAAACCACTGGGGTCCTTCCCTTGTACCTTTGAGGACCACCCTCACAGTGTGCAAGGTGCCCAAGCCAACGTTTTCAAAAGCGTTTACTAATTTTTGGTCCCTCCATTCGAGAAACCTCAGATAGGCGTTTGAGATGCTGAGCACCCTCAGTGTTTCCCCAGGGTTGAGTTTGACCCCTTAAATGCAACGCCGTTCTCTTCCAAAATGTTACTTATTGCCATTTGCCCTGCCTGCTCCCCAACACCACCCGCACATGGGGAGAACTTGCCATTTTTAAGAACCACTGGTTTAAAAGTTAAACGTTGCATTGGTTTGAAAACAGAGAAAAGCTTCAGGCCTGGTTGATTCAATTCCCACCACGCCAGCACCGATTACTCTGATGGGCTTATTCCATATTTAAACACACATAAGAGCAACAGATTAGCTCCTTTTGCAGCTATGCATTACCAGAGATTAACAACACCCTCTATCTCTACTGTATCTTCCCTTGACCTTTGCCTCCATCTCTACCATATAGCCACAAATCATTTTTCCTTCTCGGTTACCCCCTTAGAGAAACCTTTTCATAGCTATTCACTTAGCAGTGAACTAAGGCCAATGCCACCTAGTGCACAAACGGCAGAACTCAACAAGTGCCACGGGACTTTCTTGCAAGCCCGATCGCAAGAAGTCAAGAGGAAGGAGCTGTCGCTCTGCCAGGCATTGCAAAACAGAGTGTAGCAGAGGAGAAAAGGATGTGACAGTAGCTGTTCGTCTCCCAGGGAGTCGTTTATTATTCTCAGGAAAAAGTAACCCAGGCCAGAGGAAGCTTGTCAGCCTTCTGGGGAAAAGGAGTTGATCTCTTCAAGGGACAACAACAAGACCTTGTTGTTAAAATTAGCATGTGGGGCTCTTGGGAAATGTAGCTGACTCATTAATAGCTGAATGTTGTCCTCGGTAACACTTTCCATCGCTCGGCTGGACCGATTTTGAGATATCCTAAAGCCCTTTGCAATATTCTGGCTTCCTAGGAGTGAAGGAAATACCGCCTATGAGAAACCCGGCTCCCTTGCACAGGGGTGCCCCAGATGACATCCAGTTGGTTGGCAGGCTTTGCACTAAATGTGCTCCCAGCATGTATCATGGGTGGGAGATTACATTTGCGGGGTTGGGGGAGGAGATAGGGGCACAGGCAGAATGCCCTATGGGTTGTGGACTGCTAATAAGGAAGCTGTTAGGAAATGCAAGGCATCAGGAAATGCCCATTTCCCATATGATCGTACTGGTACTGAGTTGGACCAGCAAAGGGTTTCTCCTTCTTGTTTGAGGAAGACAGACGTCCGGGCACCTGCCCGTCCCGCATGACCTTTCTGTATTGATTTAAAAAATACCTGCAGGCTGGCAGGGTAGGCCCTGGGCTCCTAGATCACTGGTAATGTTACCCAACTTACGGCTGCAAATCCTGGATGCCAGTTCTTATTTAAAGTGCTAGTACTGCCGGTGCCTACGAGATCACACTGTTTAAGGCAGGTTAAGTAGCTGTTTAGAAAAAAAATGCCACCTAGTGGAGAATAATATCATCATTTTATAAAGCTGGGAAACTTTTGGATCGAGCCAGACAAGTTCATTGTGCCCCAGAGTCAGGCCATGCTGTCTGACAAAGGGTGGTTTTATTACAGCAACTGGAAATCAACTCCTGTGTCAAGCACAGACCTGCTTCCCAAATGCATCCTGCCAAACATAGAGGCAGGCAGGCAGGAAACATTGGCACCGGAAGAGTTAAATCCATTGTGGCACTTACCAGTCATCCAAATAATGAGGCCAGAGGTGCCGCAATGAGACGGTGCTGGTTGAATTGGGCTGCGGGACGATGTTCGGCAGCGGCCGAGGAGCGGTTTTCTGTCTGTGGTGGAAGTATCTATCTTGTTCTGGGCTTGTACTGGGCCATAACGGGTCACTGTTTTATCTGAACCCTGTAAAAAAGTAATGAAGGAAGATATACCAGAGGTCAACAGAGTATGTGCACGGGTGTCTGGCTTAAGTCTTCAAAATATTTTTTATGGGGATTAAAACGTCAAGGATTTGCAAGCCGCTCTGTGGAAAAGATGTTCAAACAAAATAACAGTATATCCCATTCCCTCGCACATCAGGTGGTTTTATTTTACAAATACAGCTGTGTGATGGGAAACCACATTCCTGTTTCTGCATTTTCATCTAGTCAGGGCAGGTTTCTTTCCATTTGAACCTGTTATAGATAAACCGCTAACGCCACCGTCGCAGGAAGGCAGGGAAATGGGGGACATACGACAAACCTCTCGGCATTTCTGTCAGGATTAGTTGGCTTTCATGTGGGACTGTTGATGCCTGCCTCAGCCTCTCCTTGAATTCACAGGCTGTGAGAACTGATATTTCCCAGCAAAACTCTGCAGAGGCTTCCAAATTTCAACTGTGTTTGCATCAGATTTTGGCATAAAGCAGGGTGAACAATTGCATCTTAATGCAGACACTGGGATAATCTGGATTTGGGCCATATCTAACTGTGAGCATCCTTAAAGGATGCAGCAGCAGCATCAGGTTTTTCTCCTCTGTCAGAGTCTTCTTACATGCTCCGTAGCACAGAATAAGAGTTGTGCTGCTACCTAAGGGAAGGGAATCATTTGAAACACTCCTCACCATCTCCTTCAGACTGAACCAAGTAACAAGGATACTTAGTGAGAAGTTTATAGCCTTTCAAAATCTGACCTCAAAGCATTAAGTGTCACCAAGAAAGGGAGGTAGGGAAGTTACCAGTCAGACCACAGGGTAATGCAACTTGCTTCAGAAATTCAACAGGAGCTGCCAGTTAGCCTGAGATGTGACAAAAGAAGAAAGGCAGAATATTCTCTGGAGGATGAAATAACGAGAGACAGCAGCAGTGCAGTTTGGCAGAAAGGAGGGCCCTTCTGTGCAACCAGAGAGAGGCAGAGGTTCAGTCAATCAGGGGCGTGAATATTTCTGCCACAAGAGAAGGCACCGTTGTGAAGGGTTCAACTAAAAACACAAAAGAGGGGACCGGGGAGCTTGCAGCCAGGTCTCTAGGGGAGGTGGGGATGGGGATTCAGTACTTAGACCATCAAAGATTCAGTAATTATGGGTGTTGGTTAATGAAGGCAGGTGCAAAACTGCTGGCCTAATTAGAATATGAAAATGGTGTGAAGTGGGAGAGGGCGTGAGCGGAGGAGAGACTGGGGACAGGAACAAACCCGTGTGTGGAGGAGGAGGTGAGGCTCCGCGGGCTGGTAATACATTATGTACCCTCTGCATGGCCAGGCTGCGGTGGGGCTCGTGCTGACAGTGCCCGGCAGCCGTTTGCAGAGTCTGTGCATCATTACTGCAGGGTCTGCGGGCTCATCTCCTTCTGGACGAGCGTCGCGGTCACAAGATCATCCACCCGCCTGCCAGTGACTGTCTCCGCAGAGCATGAGCTACTCCTCCGCAGGTCGCAGCTGAGTCACGTTGGCAGGGGACGATCACCCTGCCACTGCTTGTGATGTGGAATAAGGGGAAGTATTTGATTTCAAGGACTGTCAGTCCAGCACTTCTCACCAGCTCTGACAATGTTAGCAAATGAAAAACAGAAGGATGCACGTACTTAATTTGCTTACTCTTGGTCAGGGGGTCGAGCCTCTTGGCTTGGGTTTCTGGAGCTGGCGGTAACCCCGCTGTAACCCCTCAGACCAAGTCACCTCTCCTCCTTTTTATACCTGTGCAAAAAAAAACCAAAGGGGGAGTTGTATATGTGCTGGCAGAGCATAGCTAGGATAGGCAACAAAAGCAGTGAGAGCACATGGCACAAGCTGTACCGTGCACTATCAAAGGGAGCTCCTGCCTATTGTTTTTACTGTGGTTGCTAGTGCACGCTAACCTATCTCAGTTTCTCCCTTTGTATAACATGGGTTGTCATATTCAGCTCTAATGATAAAGCATTTGGGGATTTCTGAATGAAAAGGGCTATGGCAGAGCTCTATTATCTTCACCGCCAGGGTGATCTGAATATCAAGAGTTCAGCATTTCCCGCTGGGTGTTTTGCTCTCCATTCATTTAGGAATAACTGTGAAAAAAGAATCACCGATGGGGGAAGTGACAGATTCCAGTTGGGGGGAAATGGCATCCAAACCCTAAGGCCAAGAGGTCAATCCCCAAAGCTAGAGCTGGATTTTCAGAAGAGCTCATTCCCACTGACACAGCTAAATGGGAAATTCTTGAAGGGATCCTGTTGCGTGCAGACTAGACGGGGTCAACTTGGCTTGGAGGCTGGTCATAAGATGGGATTCAGTGAAAAACAAAATGAAAACTGTTCTTTCACAGGTTTGGGTTTGGCGTTCTTAGACAATCCCCTGCAATTTTACGCAGAAAATTGGAAGCAACTTTTTTTTCCCCATCAAAAATAAACCCTTCCTATAGGAAGTTCAGGTTCAGAGCCCTTCTGAACATCTGGCCACCAGCATCACTGTGGGACCTGCTCAGTGCAGAGCGCTTGATGACAATCACGAGCAGCTTTAACTGCCTAAATGGGAATAGAATGGCTTTTCTTGTTTTTCTTCTTCAAATCCAGCCTCAAGTTTAAACGAAAAATCTGACTTTAAGGCACTTAAGGATGATGATCTTTCAGGACATCCTTCTTCTTGCAAGACAAACCTGTGAACCCAATAGCTCTGGAGGCTCACTGTTTGCATGTATCCTCTGATAAAGGACAAAAAGACAGGTCCTTAGGAACCCAAAATGATGATTCCAGTCAAGATAAAACACCCAAAGCTCCCCCTGCGAAGGTACAAATAAAAGAGAGAGAGAGATTTGAGACCAGCTTGGACTGGAACAATATTTCAGGCATGGCTAGCTGTTAAAAATAAGCTAATTCAGAAGAGGCACATTTAAATAAATATAATGCAAAGACATAATGGCACAAGATAATAGTTTTGAATGGGGAATTCTAATGACTTTGAGGGCATTTTACAGGGCAATTAATACAAATGGAAATGCTGCTCTATTCAACTGATGGAAAGAAAGGAAAATAAGATAAAATAAACCAGGGCTGAAAGAAAAAGGGTGATGGTTGTGA
The DNA here is from genome assembly GCF_030867095.1 of Alligator mississippiensis. Taxonomy (NCBI): domain Eukaryota; kingdom Metazoa; phylum Chordata; order Crocodylia; family Alligatoridae; genus Alligator; species Alligator mississippiensis. The sequence continues at coordinate 43,210,855 of NC_081837.1, read as the reverse complement.
CTGATAAAAATAGGGTTTGATTTTCTTTTCAATAGGATCATTGCTTACAAACATAATAAAAGGAAAAATAAGCATGTCAGGTTCTATAATGCGGCTTGTAAAATTCAGAATGATTAGTTTCTAAAGAGGGCAATTAGGCTCCTTTTGCATATGCATATGACTCCTATGGAATAGGCCTTTATCTGCTTCCCTTCTCCCCCTCCCCTCATCAACCACTTAAAAATATATCTTATTC